>NC_083360.1:79846947-80149978 GCF_030254825.1 Meriones unguiculatus
GCGGTAGTGGTGGTCTCAAGCCAGGAGGTCCAACCAACCCCTGGGTCTGGGACCAGGATCACATAGAACTGGACCCCAAACTCTAACTGACACCTCCAGAGTCAGTCCCCTTCCCACACCCGTTCACCTAACACTGAGCCCCCCCTCCCACTCTGTCAATCTGTCAAGCTGCTTAGAGTCTGAGCCCACAGCTGTAAGGAGAACTTCAGCTGTCCTTCCTCCTGTGCTGATCTGGGACCAGTTGGAATTTGAACCCTGAAACCCAGCATGGCCCTGAGACTGACAGCCAAGCTCCATTCATCTAGTCCACAACTTGACAGACTGGGTAACAACAAACAAAGACCTGAACACCTACTCAGGAAAGTCAATGCCCACACTAGGATCCCATATCAAAAACACAGAACAACAAAGCCAATATGCCTCCCCCAGAAACCAGCACCTACTATAATATTTCCCGAGAGGTTGGTTTAGCTGAAGTACGAGACAGGGACTTCAAAACAGCAATTATGATATGTTCAAGGACCTTAAGGAAGTTATAAAATACAGACAAACAAACAAATAAAAAAATGGCTGAATGAAGACCATAAAAATACAAACAATTGAATGAAATAATGAATACAATTCAAGATACGAAAATAGAATTTAACAAAGGAATAGAATGACTAAAGAAAAGTAAAAATAAATAAATAAACAAATAAATAAATGAATAAATAAAACTGGAAGTGAAAAAAGCAGGAGGTCACAAGCTGGGTGCGTTGGTGCATACCTATAATCCCAGCATTCTGGGAGGCTGAGGCAGGTAGATCTCCGATCTCTGTGAGTTCAAGGCCAGCCTGGTCTACAAACAAACAACAAAAAGGGGGGGGAGTCACACATCAAGCTCAGAAGAATGCCTCACCAACAGACTGAAATGGAAGAGAAAACAGCAGGTCTTGAAGATAAAGTAGAAGAAATGGATCAATCGGCCAAAGAATGTGTTAAATCTAAATTAAAAATCTAGGCAAAAAAATAAAGTTCAGGAAATCTAGGACAACAGAAAGAGACCAAACCTGTGAATAACAGATGAAGAGGAAGGAGAAGAAACTCAGGTAAAAGACATAGGGAAAAAAAAAACAAAACTTTTTCTTTTAAGACAAGGCTTCTCTTTGTAGCCTTGGCTCTCCTGGACTCACTTTGTAGAACAGGCTGGAGTTGAACTCACAGAGATCCATCATCTTCTGCCTCCCCAGTGCTGGGATTAAAGGCATGCGCCACTGTACCATCACACCTGGCTCAAAATTCTTTTGAGGCGTTTTTTTTTTGTTGTTTTGTTTTTTTTGTTTTTTGTTTTCTTTTTTTTATAATATCTATTATTCACAGGTTACATATTTATTTGGGGGGGTGGTATGTGCCACTTTACTGGGGTAGAGAGTCAGTTCTCTTCTTCCACCGTGTGGGTGTTGGGGATTGAAGTCAGTTTGTCGGGCTTGGTTATAAACACCTTCACCCAGTGATCCCGTTCTAGAGTCTTGAGCGTGCTGAACTAGTACTGAACTACATCCCTTCCTAAGAAGGTTTTGATTCATTCTAAGTTATTTTTGGCAGCCATATGTGTCAACCTTGTCAATGACCTGGAACACAGGAAGACAAGGCAAATAAGGTTCCTGGGAGATAAGAGCAGAAACTTAGCAGCAGACTAACTGGCTTGAATCCTCTCTTGACTTACTGTATAATCATTGACAATCCAATGATTGTGTATCAGTTTTGTGACCTGTAAAACAGAGACAATACAGCACTTTGATTGATTTGGGTGCTGAATTGCGAAGGCATTAACTTTGACCTTGTGTGGTTAGCACTCACTAAGCATTAGTTGTTAGTGTGACTCTTTTGTTTGCTCACTTTGCAGCACCCGCGTAGACTGGCCTGGAACTCACTAACTAACCCAAGCTGTCACTGAATTCAGAATGATACTATTGTAGCAGCCTCTGGGTTGCTGGGCTGGTTTGTTTGTTTGTTTGTTGTTTTCCAGGAGGTAAGACTGGCCTGGAATTCACAGTGTAACTCCGGCTGGTTTTGAATGGATGGGTACACTGTCCTTCCTGGCTTTAACACGATCCTTCATGGGGCTTTAATGTCCCAAGTGGGGAGATGGAAGTGAGAACACCTGTCTGCTTTTTATAGGTAAAGGAACTGAGGTTAGGAAGGTTAAGCAAACTTCCTAAGTCAAATACAAGGGGTAGGGGTGAAACTTTGCCCTCTGTCCCGTGGGGCATCAGACCACTGTGCCTGTCTGCCAAGCTGAATGGACTTCATGAGGTTTCTTCTCAAGGATATTTCTTGTATTCTATTGATTCTGTTGGTAGGGGGTGGAGTTCTTTTTTGTTGTCAGGTGGTAGTTTGTTTGATTCTTGTTACAACTCTTTATGAAGTTCAGGATGACTTTGGATTCCTGACCATGCTCCTCTACCTCTGAAGTGCTAGGATTACAGGCTTGCAATCACCCTGCCTGGCTAGGGGTGAAGTTCTTTTTACGTTTTGCTTCCCCAGAGTAAGGCTTGAAGCTTTGGTATCACCCATCCTAGGCAGCACCCCCAGTGCCACCACCCCAACTGCTTCTACTTTTCAGAGACAGGATTTTACAAACAGAGAACATCCTGTCTCTGGCTCTTGAGATAGAGACTGAGATGAAAGTCATGTCTACCCAAGAGTTAGTTCTTTATGGAAAAATAAACAGTAGTATCTATCTCATTAGTGTGTAGATTTTCTTTCCTCTTTAATAGGTCATAGGATTGTATGTATACCAAAGAATTTTTTTTTTTTTTTTTGGAGACAGGGTTTCTCTGTGTATCCTTGGTTGTACTGGACTGGACTTTGTCGCTCAGGTGGTCTCAAACTCAAAGAGATCTGCTTGCCTCTGCTGGGATTACAGATTAAAGGGGAGAAAGTTGACACCACAGTGAAGAGAGAGCCCATGGGGACAGCTGTCCTCTGGATTGAGAAAGACAATTTTAAGTTTCTAAAGATGGTTCTGACAAGACAGGCAAAGGAGGGTTTTCCTGGTGTTAGAATCCAGAACACACTGAAAGAACAACCCCTGACCTATCACAGGTAGCATGCATGTACAGCCCCTATAAAAACACAGGCACACAAAGAAATAAACGAAAAAGGCTGAGGTTTCAGTGGTACAAGACGTGGTCTTCATGTAAAGACAAATCACAAGAGTCCCAAGGCCCCTCAGCAAATAGTCCTGGTGCTGGAATGAATTCATCTGGTGTGGTATAATTGTAATGCCGATTCCCATTGATTCCCAGGGAGTTTGTCTCTATTTTCTATGAAGCATTTATTCTGTATTATTTCCTGAAGGCTGTTGCTAGGAGAGCTAACTTTGTTTTCTGCCAAGTGCGCACTCTGTGATATTTCCTGGTACCTGAATTCAGCTCCCAGTCAAGATGGCTCTTTACTCAGGCTAACTATTCCCTGGCTAACTTAAACTCTTCATAATTTCTTACAGTTGTTGTGTATTCATGAGTGTATGCACATGCATGTGAAAGCCAGAGATTGAAGCTGGTTATCTTCAAGAGATGCACTCAACCGGACTGTTTTTTTTTTTTTTTTAACAGTTCAAGCAACAGATTTACCATTTGTTAACAAGTCACTTCTCCTGGGACTAGAGCGATGCCTCAGCAGTTAAAAAACACTTGTTCCTCTTGTAGAGGACCAGAGTTTAGTTTCCAGGACCCATATCATGAGCCATATCATGGGCGGCTCACAATTGCCATTAATTCTAATTCCTGGGAATCCGATACCCTCTTCTAGAGTCTGAGGGCACCTGCACACACATGGTACACACACATATACGCATACAGATATACATGTAAAAAAAGTCTTTAAAGATTTTACCTGCCACCCTCCCAGCTGGCACTGAACTCAGAGAGATTTGCTTGCCTCTGCCTCTCTAGCTCCAGAACTAAAGGGGCATACCACTACACCCATCCACTCTTCCAATTTTAACAACATAAGCACAAATCCAGGATTTGTCTTAGCACTTGGAAGCAGAGGCAGGTGGATTTCTGAGAGTTCAAGGCCAGCCTGGTCTACAAACCTGCTGGAGCCCGCTGACAGAGTCGAACAGTACCTGAGTGGGGAGTGAGGATTAAAATAATTAAAACAAATCACACTACACAGGGGATCAGCTCGAGAGGGCTGTCAGTGTGAGTGCACTGTTGGTTTATTCCACAATTCATTTTTTATAGGCAAAGCAAAAACAAGTCACATCAATACAAAAAGAAAAGTTCGTGGAACCTCCAAAATTATTTTCTAAAACTACTTCCCTATAGCAGGTATGGTCCAAGCTTTAAGGAACTTGGAACAAGTTTTAAGGAACTTGGCAAAACTTCCTCTTTTCTCTGTCTCAAGGTGAAGGCCTGGGTGAAAACATGAATAACAAAGCAGCTTGAGAAACAAGTAGCTCTCCACCTATACTGAGTCCAGGCCATCCATGGCTACACATGGCTACCCTGCTTGAAAACATCAACAACAAAAAGTAAGTTTCCTACAGGGTTTTATTTAAGCTTTTTAATTTTGTGTGGATGGGTGTTTTGCCTACATCTATGTCTGTGTAGCACACGGATTCCTGGTACCTGAGGAGGACAGCCCCTGTGAAGTGCCGTGTGGGTGTAGGGAAGAGAAGATGGTTGAGTCCTTTGAAAGAGCATCAGGTACTGTAATGCCAGGTTCATGGGATCCTCAGAGACCACCAGAAGATGACTGGATGCAATAGCAAGAGAGCTTTATTATGAGAGCACTCGAACTCGGGACCCCCAAGCTCTGAGTGAGCAGGGTTTTTAAAGGGAAAGTCTGTGAGTGAGGGGGTTTCCATGGCAATAAGAAGGGGGGCACAAGCCTTGGCGTTACAGAATTGGGTGAAGTTTAGCAGGGCGGGGTGACCTTTTCTGAGGTACACAATCACAATGGCTAAGGCATATAATCACAATGGCTATTTTTCTAAACCACATCTGAAACACTGGGGAGAATTTTCCCACCCGATTCTCAACCGATTCCCATTGATTATTGCCAGGGAGTTTGTCTCTATTTTTTATGAAGCATTTATTCTGTTATATTTCTTGGAGGCTGTTGCTAGGAGAGTTAACTTTGTTTTCTGCCAGGTGTACATTCTGTGATATTTTCTGGTACCTGAATTCAGTTTCCAGTCAAGCTCTTTATTTCAAAATGGAGTTATATTCAGGCTAACTTAAAATCTTTAGTACTCTTAACTGCTTCCGAGTCACCTCTCCACCCCTATAGGGCTGTGTGTGTGTGTGTGTATGAGAGAGAGAGACAGACAGACAGAGGAAGAGAGGAAGATGGGGGAAATTGGAGGGAGAAACTCACTATGTAGCCCTGGCTGACTCTGGAGAACCACTCTGCAGACCAGGCTGGCTTTGAACTCAGAGACCTACTTGCCTCTTCCTCCCTGTGTTAGGATTAAAATTGTGAACTACCATGCCCAACCCATATGGGTTGAAAGGATCAGACTAACTTTGTAACCGGTATGTCTTCTAAAGCCTATAGTTTTGAGTTTTAGGTCCAGGTTAAGCTAAAGCCTCTTAGTACCTTTCCGGAGAATGGAGGAATGTGACCCTATCTGTGAGGACAGATATAAAAAAGCGAGCAAACAATGACCTTCGCTCAGCAAAAAGAATGACCAGACCCTTGTCTTCGGGATAGTGTTTCTTAGCAACCAACCCAGATGGTCTCAATCCTTCTTCTGAGTAGCTCCTGACCTCCAGCCAAAAGCCCACAGCCCCAATCTTCAAGGATGAGCTAACCACCCCCACCTTTAATTGCAGCTGCATCCACACTTGGCAGGACTGGCCAAGCTTGAGCACCTAAGACTAACCAATTATCTTACTTTATAGCTTCCTCATCCAATCCTGAATTGCCAAGACTGCAATCTCAAGCTTTATCTTTTAAAAACCCAAGGCCTTTGTCTCCCGGTGCCACTCTTTGCTGACCAGCAGGGGTGACCCCATTGTGCAATGGTCAAAATAAACCTCTCGCAATTTTGCATTGAGACCTGTCTCCTGAGTTCTTTTCATCCCTTCTGGAAATTAGGCTCATGTTGGGCCTAACAGGATAAATTCAGGTTTGTGTTTCTTCAGAAGGATGTCAAGGTGGACAGCTTCAGGCATTTTTCTTCAAAAACCACCTCTGTTTGCCAGCTGTGTTTTTGAGGTCTCTAGAGACAGACAGCTAAGTTCTTCACCACCAGCACCACCTTTGGTGGTGAATTATCAGAGCCATCCCACTGAATGGAGGACACAGGGAAGGTGGCTCCCCTTATATTTTGAGATAGGGTCTCTCTTTGGACCCAGAACTCACCAATTTGGCTGGACTGGTTGGCCAATAAGCCTCAGGCATCCTCCTGTCTCCACCTCCCAGCACTGTGCCCAACGTTTTATACATAGGTGCTGGAGACTGAACTCAAATCTTCAGGCTAAAGCACATTGTAGGTGGCCCTCAGCGAGATGTTTTTTATAAGCTGTCCTGGTGGTTCTGATGAATGCTCTTGTCTAACAACCACTGTAAAGAACTATCGGCTGTTTAATACAGAACATGTGGCAGGAACATGAGAGATTTAAGCCTTCTCATACCAGAAGCCCTTTTCTTTGTTCTTGAGCAAAGGGGCTCCTCGAAGGAGCCCAGAATAAGGTCTATAGAGCACTAGGATGTTTTAGGAAATGAGACTATGGTACAAATGTTGGCACGGGGTTGGTGGCCCCAGTGTGTTGTCTTGCCAAGGCTGTGTGTGGAATGGCAAGGAGGGGAGCTGGGTTGTCAAGACACCATATCAGGCTGTGTTTCCTGCCTGCACAACACACTACAGCCAGGAATGGAGAGGAGATGCTTCCTCACAATGTCCCCACTGTACTGCTCCTCGCCAGCTCTCAGTTAATGACTAGCATTGTTCAGAACTCTGCAAAAAGACTCCTGCAAGGCAGGCAGGCACACCAGAGTGGGCAAGCAATAGAAATGAAATGGGTTTTGGGTTTTTACTTTAGCAGTATCTCTAGTAACTGCAAAGGAAACAGGATCATGAGGAAGACAGACTTACAGCTGATTATCCCAATACCTAGATAAGAAGTTGAGTGCTATCATGTAACCTGGAAACAAATGAGAGATGAGGCAGCAGGGCTTGGTGATGCCTTACTATCATCCTGGTATTAAGTGTGGAAAGCTGCTTGTTTGTCAAGATGCTTTGTTATACATGTTTTCACCCTGGCCGTCACCTTGAGACAGAGAAAAGAGAAAGTTTCACCAAGTTCCTTAAAACTTGTTCCAAATTCCTTAAAGCTTGTCTATGTGACCTTGGACCATATCTGCTATGGGGCAGTAGTTTTAGAAAAGTTTGGCAGTTCCACAAACTTCTTTTTGTATTGTTGTGACTTGTTTTTGCTTTGCCTATAAAAAATGAATCATGGAATAAACCCACACTGCAGTCATACTGACAACCCTCTTGAGCCAATCCCGTGTGTAGTGTGATTTGTTTTAATTATTTTAATCCTCACTTCCCACTCAGGTACTGTTTGACTCTGCCAGTGGGCTCTGGCAGTTTGGCACCCAAACCAGGGACCTGGGATACGGGGAAGTAATGAAGGACTCCACAGTGTTGATGAGGTCAGATCATAAAGAGGCTCAATGAGGAAAAATCAGGATTAAAATATGGGACAAGGCAGTAGTGTCATGTTTTTGTATGGTATTTAATTGGAGATAGTCTGTTTCTGTGGCAGAAGACAAAAAAAACTTTCAGGGTCAGAGAGAAAGAGGAAAGACAAACAGAAGGCTTCGAGACAAAATAGGACTAAACCATCAGCTCCTCCTGAAGAATTCTATGTCTCTTCTGATGATGATAATTCTTTGCTAGGAGAAGACTCTGAGGATGACTCAGATCCTGATGAGTTGCAGAGCTGGAAGATTCTGAGAGATGTCCTCCAATTCAGGCTATGAATGTTAAACAAACAAACAAACAAACAAACAAACTTGATCCTTGCCAAAAAGAAATTAAGAAGTTGGAATGGGGTGTGGACAGAAAAATTGGAGAATTAACGATTAGGGAAAATGAGGCTCAATCCCCTACTCCAGCTCCCTCATTGATTGCAGGCTTAGATCCTCCTCTTGATATGGCTACTGTTGCTATAGCTCAAAACAGGAGTGGGCCTTTTCCTTTGTCCACTGCGAGAGCAACTGTATCCCCTTTACAAACTTCTTTACAACAAGCTGTGCAGAAAAGAGAAGATATAATTGAGTTTTATGGTTTTCCAATTATAGAACAACCTGACAGACAGGGTGATAGGGTGAGAGTCTGCTCCCATTTCTTTTAAACAATTAAAAGAACTAAAAACTGCATGCTCTCAATATGGTCCTACAGCACCTTTTACTCAAGCTCTGTTAGAATCCTTGTCTACTGAGTCCTCTGTCCAGGGGACTGGAAGCAATTAGCAAGAGCATGTTTATCCATGTTTATCAAGAAAGCTAATAGTTAATTTTCTGCTACAAAACTTCTGTGGTCATAAAAATTAGATTCAACAAATAGCAAGGTGTTTTGTCTATTTTCAACGTATAAGTTTTCCATGTTCTATATGTCTTGGCTATTGATTATTGGTCATTGGGTATGTTTAAAATCTGTAACATAAAGTTAACTTAAACTTAAACCTAGGGATGTAACTCATGTCCCAGAATGTGGAAAACTAAAATATGTTCATGTAACAATTGATACTTTTTTCAGGATTAATCACTGCAACTCCCTTAATAGGAGAAGCCAACAAACATGTTATAAGTCATTGCTTAAAATGTTTTGCTACAATTGGTATTCCTTCCATTATAAAGACTGATAATGGCTTGGGATATATGAGTCAAGCTTTTCAGCGTTTTTTGTGCACAAATGAATACAAGCCATAAAACGGGCATTCCAGATAATCCTCAAGGCCACGGGATTGTTGAGCATGCCCATGGATCTCCTAAGAACCAATTGCAAAAAATAAAAAAAGGGGGGGTTCATATCCCCAAATTTTAATCATGCTATTTTAAATTTTTTGAATGTGGATCTACAAGGCTGTTCTGTGGCATCCTAATACCAAAGATAATCATGCCCAAGTGAAATGGAAAGATCCCATTACTGGAATGTGGCAGGACCCTGACCCTGTATTAATATGGGAAAGAGGGCATGTCTATGTTTTTCCGAAGGATGCAGAAGGAGCCAGGTGGATCCCAGAAAGGCTGGTGCGATTTGCAGGAAATGCTCCCCGGAAGAAGGATGTTGCTGCTGTAGACCATGGTGAATTCTGTTCTGATGGTGAACGGAAAGCTGTATTGGGCTTATGCTCCTGATCCACCTTTGTTTCATTCTGCTCACTTGAGATGTTGTGCAGAGAAACCTTTTAAGTACAATGTGACTGGACTTGATTAGCCTGGTAATCAGGACAATTCTCAACAAAATCGGGAAAAATGAGAAAGAGGACTGACTATGGGACTTTGGTCTGATTCTGGTTTTCAGCAGACCTATATTTGGAAGCTTGCTGCAGAAACTCTCGGGAGGCCCCGTAATTGCCTATGTATATTCTCCTTATGTTTCGTTGTTTGGGAATGTTAACATTTTTATACAAGATCCAAACTTAAATGTTTCTTGCCATTAATGTAAACAAACTGTATTTCTAAGCTTTCAAATGGACAGCAGGTTCTGGCTGTTTGACAGCCTTCTTTTATCATGGCTCCTGTGATGTTTCTCAGGCTTGGTGTTCTGTTAAGGGATTACAAAAGTGCTAGAAGCAGACCTAAAAGAATGGTTGGGTTCATTACTGCAGGTATTATGGTCCTCATGGCCATCTTTTCACGTCAACTTTACAGGACTCGGCTTATTAGGAGCATGGCTCCTATAAGGGATAATTAAGACCTTCATCAAGGCCTTCTGGAATATTAAAGCTGATCTGCATAAGATTAAACTCCAGTGTCTACCCTAGTGAGGTTGGTAGAGATAGGTAAGCTCTCTCTGAGGTGTGTTCAACCTAAGAAGGGGCATGAATGATGGAATTCATGTACCAATGACTGGTAAGAACATATCTTTCAAGAGAGACAACCTAAGACAGGCACAATCTTCTGCTCCACAGATCTTAAGCTACAGTCTTTTAACGTATAAAAAAGGGAGACCTGTGGAGAGCTGCTTGTTTGTCAAGCTGCTCTGTTATTCGAAAAACATGGTTTCACCCTGGCCTTCACCTTGAAACAGAGAAAAGAGGAATTTTTCGCCAAATTCCTTAAAACTTGTTCCAAGTTCCTTAAAGCTTGTCCGTGTGACGTAGGAACATATCTGCTATTGGGAAGTAGTTTTAGAAAATAATTTTGGAGGTTCCATGAACTTTTCTTTTTGTATTGATGTGACTTGTTTTTGCTTTGCCTATAAGAAATGAATCGTGGAATAAACCCACAGTGCAGCCATTACCGACAACCCTCTCCAGCTGATCCCATGTGTAGTGTGATTTGTTTTAATTATTTTAATCCTCACTCCCCACTCAGGCGATGTCTGACACTGCAGGTGGGCTCCGGCAATTAAGGCTATGCCAAGGACATCATGAGTTCAAGACCAGCCTGGGCTACAAAGTGCAGCCGTGTCTCAAACAAAACCAAGACAAAGGCAGAAGTGTACAGGACTGTAGGTTTGTTTGTATGAGGGGCAGGGAAAAGAAAGCCTCCATTTGAGTAGGCGAGGAGAGAGCAACACGTCCTGGCACAGTAGTACTGGAATCACCTGGCTATAGGTCGGAATACAAGCGAAAGGCACTGTTCTCTTGTTTCCAGAGTGCTGGGCTTAGGAGTCACTCAAGGGTTCAAAACTGCGGCTGCAACTATGGAGGCAGGATTCGATCATTTGTTTTGTTGCTGTATACCAACCACACAGAACAGCGCTCAGTACACAGGTTTTTCTTTTCTTTATTTATTTATTTATTTTTTTTTTTTTGAGACCCAGTCTCAATAAAGTAGTTCAGGCCCGTCCACAACTTTCTACCCTTTCGCCAGGGTCTGCTGTGAATACTCTTGTAAGCCACACCCAGGTTTAAGCGATAGTCTCTGGGGGTTTGATTCCCCCACAGGGATTAACACAAAAAAAGGATGTCCACTCTAAGGAATACGAAGGGTTCGTATTCTTTCTCCGTCTGTACCTGTTAAAGGTTGCATAATGAAACCACACAGCCTAGAACTGGACTCCGAGTAGGCGCTCAACAAGTTGTGTTTTTCCTCCCCCTCTGACAATGGAGCGGGTCCCCAGGCGGTTCCTCTCTCTCTCTGGGCGTCTCCGCCTCTGCTCGCCCCCGCAGCCTCAGCCAGGCCCCGGACAAGCCGGGAGGCGAGAGGAGGGGGCGCGGCGGCGGCGGTAGCGCGGAGCCGGCTCCGGTCTTACGTAAGAGACGGGTCCCCGCGCGGCCAGCCGGGCCGAGAGGCGGCGGCGCCGCCCAGCGGGATCCGGGCTGAGTGTGGCCGCGCTTCCCTCTCGGCCGAGGTGAGCGTCTCCCGGGGCTGCTCGGGGCGGAGGTGGGGCCCTCCGGTTGCGGGCAGCGGCCGCCCTGGGGATGCAGACAGTCCCCGGGAAACGGCCGGCGAGAGGCTCCGGGCCCGCCCACGTGCGTGCCCGGGATCGCGCGCCGGGACCGGGCTGCAGGGGAGGACCCGGGTGGGTCTGATTGACCTCTGACCCCAAGGGGCCGAGCTCGTTGGGCTGGGGGGTGGCCCCCCGCGGCGCTCCACCGGCGCGGCCTAGGGGTGAGGAGGTGGCGGAGGGCGGGGCCGAGGGGCGGGGCAGTGTTAAAAAGCCTCTCCTTCCCCTCCCTCCCCTCCTCCCCCGTAGGGGTGGCAGGCGAGTCCCCGCGTGCGGAGGGTGCCGAGGCAGGGGCCGCTGGGCAAAGTGCGCGGGCTGCCTTCCGGGCCACTCTCTCCCCGTCAGAGCCATGGCTTCCAAACTCCTGCGCGCGGTCATCCTCGGGCCGCCCGGCTCTGGCAAGGGCACCGTATGCCAGAGGATCGCTCAGAACTTTGGCCTCCAGCATCTCTCCAGCGGCCACTTCTTGCGGGAGAATCTCAACGCCAACACGGGTGAGGGGCCGGGGAGGTGGAGGGGGGCGGGGGTGGTCGGGCCGGGAGCGGGGCGGTGGCGGGCTCGGGTCCCCTCGGCGCCCTGCCCCCGCCCGCGTGTGCCCGTGCCGGCTCGTACGTGCCGCGGCGCATGCAGCCGTCCGTCCGCCCGCCCGCCCGCGCGGCTTAACCGCGCCGGGAGGAGGCCGAGGCCGCCCGGCCGCTCGGCGCGTGGGGAGGACCCTGCGCACCGGGCGGAGGGGAGGACTCGAGCCGCCCGGCGGGAACCCCGACTGGCCTCTCCGGAGCACCGTCTCCCGGAGGCGGAGCGCCCCCCGGGCCCCCTGCTGCGCTCCGGCCGGGACGCGCGTCGCCCTCTCCGGCGGAGTGCTGGGCACCGCGCGCCGCCCACCTGTGGGAGTCGCGGGCCGCCGGCGCGCCGGGACTCGGCTGCGCGCTCCCCAAGCCCCGCGGCCCCTCTGCGCGCTCCAGCCCGGACCCGAGTGCTGCCTGGCGGAGAGAGGCCTGTGGTCGCCGAACGGCGGCCGCGGCACACTGTCCCCGCCGGCTCCCCTCCTCCTCAGGCGCAGCTTGGCCGCCCGAGACCTGTTCTGAGGAAAAAAAACCAGACAAACAAAATTGCATTTTGAGTTCAGCTTTATTGCGCGTGGCCCTTTTGAGGCTGTTTCTCGGCGGGGTGCGGTGAATTTGGGGATCTAGACCGTCGCATCTTCTAGTCTTGCAAGTTCCTTCCTTCTCCCCTCTTCTTCTGCTCCGGGTTCCAGAAGAATAAGCGTGAGGAGGCGAAGCAGCATGAGGTACTGTGAGGCGCGTACCCTTCTGGGATGCAGATGAGCGGGATTGGCAACACCCCTTTGTTGCTCGCGAGGCCCCTTCCCAGGTTCTGTTTTCATCTGTGTCCAAGGTGGTTATGGCTCGTTGTGGGCTAATTGTTCATAAACCTGCTCTTCAGAACAGGTCGGTGGAGGACGATGTTGGAAAGCAGGTTAAAGGCAAAACCACTTTGAGCACCTCAAAGGCAGCTTATTGGTTTCTTCTGTGAAAACCAGCCTTTATCTGGGTTCTCCGGGGCCACTTTCCCTTCAACCTGTGCCTGAGACAGAAGCGTTTATGTGTACCAGACTCGGCCCCACCACTCTGGGCTCGAACCTAGGTCCTCGAATAGCCTAGGCAAGTACCGCACCACTGAGCTACACCCCAATCTGGTTTTAAGTTAAAAGTTTAAAATCTTATCTTATTTGAGCCGGGTGTGGCGGCAGAGGACTGTCATCTCGGCACTCCGCCAGGCAGAGGTAGGCTGAGTTGGAGGCCAGCCTGGTCTACAAAGCGAGTCCAGGACAGCCAAGTCTACACAGAGAAACCCTGCCTCGAAAAACCAAAACAAACAAAGCGCCATATTTATTTGTAGGTGATTGTGGGTGCGGAGCGCAGATCGTCAGGCTTGCTGTTAAGGGCCAGTAACACTTGGAGCCTTGTCAGGACCCTTAGAATGGAGCTGGGGCTTCTGTCTCAGGAGCTGGGATTGTAGGTATACCCCACTTCCCACTTAGATCCCTTTTTTCTGCCGAGGCTCCAGCTTCATGCCTGTGTGAATGGAAGGCGAGCACCCTTCATTCTCCTGAGCTACATGCAGGCCTGCCGCTCCCCTCTTCTGATGCTCCCTTCCAGTGTTTGGTGAGGACTTGTGCGTAGGTTTGGGCTTCCCCCAGGTGAGGCTATGGAGAAGGCTAGCTTGAGTGAAGGTAGCCTCAAACTAGCCAGTCCATCTCATAACGTCCTGTGCACTTTGATTCTGCAGTGAGGGGTTTTACACTGAACCTCTGCAGCTGGGCTACTGTCCTTTCCTTTTCTTCTTTTGAATGGGAGTAGAGGTAGCTACCCTTATTGGGGCCTCAAAGGCCACACACTTGATTTTGATTTACTGCCACAGAGCTGATGGCCTCCATGCTGAGGCAGTTGGAAGTCTGGCAGCTTGATGGTGGGGTCAGCCTGGTGGAGGAGATCCAGAAGGCAGGCAGGCAGGCTCCCGAGGGCTCTGTCTCCGGGCTCTGCTGTCCTTGCTGTTGCGCATGAGGACGAGGGCTTCTGATGGCTCATCAGCCTGAACTGTGTTACTGTAGAAGTGTAGCCCTGGTTGTCCTGGAACTCACTCTGTAGGCCTGGCTGGCCTCAAGCTCAGAGCTGCCCTGTGTCTGCCTCCCAAGCGCTGGGGTTAAAGGCATGCGCTGCTCCCGCCCAGCACGTTCCTATACGTTTAAATGCCTTCATTCCTCCACCCTTTCTTCTAGCAGAAGTGCTTTTAAATGTAAATTTTTTTTTTTTTTTTTTTTATCACTTAAACACTTCGCCAGGGAAATAAAAGACTGCGGTCTGTTTTGCAAATGGCTTGTTCCTAGTGGACCTGGTGCATGCGAGTTCACTATGTCTCTCTATAGGTCTAAGTGAAGGTCTTAGGGACACTGTAAGAACACATTCCTCAGGATTTTCCTGTCACCTGCTGATTGCTTTTAACCTTCTAGCGAAGCCAAGAACCCTTCTGAATGTACAGTTTATGGTTGAAGTTTGAAGGAGATGATGAAGCACAGCAGACCCAGGGAGTAGAAACCTCGGCAGCAATTTAAATTGGAAAGTGGTGTGGGCCATCTGCTGCAGCCCGGATTTGGGCAGGCTCTTGACTACATGGCTTGCCTCCTGCGGCCACAGTCTGGCAAAAAGCTGCAGGAAAGGGCCTAGGCCACCTCACAGGTATGGAGGAGGAACTCTACTCACGGCCCTGCAGAATCAGTCCATCTCCTTCCTCTGTACTTACCATGCTGATTGTATCAGATGCAGTGAAATGAAGGCTCGTGGCGGTCCATGGCAGCATGCCTACCGTGTTTGTGAGCCTGGTGCCTAGTGCTTAAGAAAATGAGGTACCGGAAACTTTGCCTTTTTTTCGAGACATGGTATATTCCTGACTGTCCTGGAACTCGCTCTGTAGACCAGGCTGGCCTCAAACTCACAGAGATCTGATTGCTTCTACCTCCCAAGTGCTAAAGTGTTTTGTTTTTGTTTTTTTTTTTTTAATTTATTTTATTTTAAACTAAAAGGTTTGATTGGTTGGTTGGTTGGCTATTCAAGTTGGGGCTTCTCTGTGACACTTTGGCTGTCCTAGACCAGGCTGGCCTGAAACTCACAGCAATGCCTGAGTACTGTCGTTTGACTATGTGAACTGTGTTGCCTTTATCTCTCCTAGTAGCCCAGGCTAAACCAGCCTCTACCCACTGACTAGGTGCTAAGATTGTAGTCCTGTGCTAGTAGGAGCAGGTTAATGAGTGTTGAGCCTCTGACTGTGCCTTCTCCCTGTTCATAGAGCACGTGTTTTACCCCTGAAATTGGGGCCTGGCAAACGAATGCACCGGAAAGAGGCCCTGTTGTCTGTATGTCCGGTCATAAAAATTGTGTGTGTGTGTGTGTGTGTGTGTTGTGCCAGATGTTACGTAGCCTGCTTCAGTTTGATTAGTGCTTACAAAGGACTTGAGATTAATTTCCTGATAGTTGCCCCCTCCCTCCCCTCCCACTTTCTTAGGCTGCCTGTAGCTATGCAGGCTGAGGCTTATCAAATTCCTTACTTGAGGACCTGGCCTCCAGGTCTTTAGCTTGTATTTTCTTAGTACACACTATGAAGAAACAGAAAGGCTTGCCTTAAATCGCAAGGAGCTCACAGGGAATGTTAAGTTCTCCTGTACCTTCCCCCACATAGTGTGTGTGTGTGTGTGTGTAAGTAAATGCATACACCAAGGTTGGTAGGCTTTAGACTGTATCCCATCAAAGATGCTGATTTGGGGTGGGACTGTAGCTCAGTTGGTGGAGGGCTTGCCCAGCACTCACAAAGCACGGCTGTGTTTTGAGGCCTCGCACTATGCATGCTTGAGTGCCCAGTGGTACACACACAGCTGTCACGTTAGTACATGGAAGGTTGAAGTAGGTAGGTCAAGATGAACGCGGGACTAGAGCTACTTCGGGAGAAAAAAATGCGTCCAGAAGGAACAAAACCCCCAAGAATTGATGTTTTGTGATAGCTTTGTTTGCTGGGTTTTTATCAAGGAACCAAACCCCCAAGAACTCTGCTATTTTGTGATAGCATCCTTTGCTGGGTTTTATCTGAAGGATATAAAGATCCTGTTTTAAAAAAAAAAAAAAAGATCCTGTTTTAAAGGTCAGGCAGGTGGTGGTATCGGAAGAAACAGGCACTTTTTAATATTGCAGTCTAGTATCTCAAGGGTAGGAGAATTGGAGACGGTCCATTTGGAAGCATCTTGGACTCCACTAAAGAAAAGATGTTCAAGAAGGAACCTGTTTCTGCTCTTAATTAATATTAACTGCAGCTCTTTCCAGGGTGTCACAGATGGACCAGCATTTCAAATGAGGCTGTGAGCTGAGCCTCTCTGAAAAGATGACCTCGTTCAAAGGGCTTAGGCTTTTGGGTACTCATTAAGTATAAATGTGCAACTTATGTAAGAGTGAATTTTTTTTTCTGAGAATTGAGGATCAGGGGCTTTGGAGACCTGAGTCAGTTCAGTATTAGACCCAAAGCATCTTTAAATGGTTAACCTTCCCTGGCTTATTCTGTGATTTCTAGTGTATGCTACATTCCAGTTTGCCCTTGTTTGGCGAGACTCAGGATGAAGCCCAAGTCGGTGAAGGGCTTCTGGGCTATGGAACCAGTTCAGTTGGTAGCCTGCCTACCATGTAGGAAGCCCTTGGCTTGCTCCCTTGCTCTGTATATGGGAAGAGTCAGACATTTGAGTCTAGCTTGGGTTCTGGGGAATCTGAACTCCAGGCAAGCACATCAGGAACTTGAGCATCTCTCAAACTGCCCATACCTCAGTGATCTTGAACTTCTGAGCTTGCTGCAGACTCCTCCACCATGCCCTTTTATATGCTGCCTGGGATTGAAGCCAGAATTCTGCACGCTAGGAAAGCCGTGGATCAGTTTAAGTTGTTTCCATAGGTTATTTTCATAAGCAAATAACTATGAAAACTATGTGTCATCATCTAATTTGCAGACATTTTCTGAATACCGTTGGCTTGCTCACTAATGTATTTCTTTCCTAAAATCCAGTTTAATACTGCACATTTTATTGAGTCACAAAGTCGTCTTTGTCATCATCTGTAGTGAGTTTAATCCCCCCTTTTTTTCCCTTTATGAATTTCTTATTTTGTTTTTCCTTGAAACAGGGTTTCACTGTGTAGCCTTAGCTGTCGTAGAACTGGCTCTGTAGACCAGGATGGCACAAACAGTGATCCGCCTGCCTCTGCCTCCCAGAGAGTTGGGATTACAGGCGTGTGCCACCACACACAGCTCTTAATTTTCTTAAATCTTTTCACAACTTGGTTTTTTGAGACAGGGTCTTTTCTGGCCCATTTTGGCCTTTAACTTGATTCTTCTGCCTCAGCCTCTTGGATGCTGGGATTATAGGTGTGCGCCCTATAAGCTGGGCTTCCAGACCTGGCTTCAGTTTCTAACGTCAGGCTTCGTGGAAGAACGCAAGATTGTCTTTGGCTCTTTCAGTGTGTTGCAGCGTTTGATGGCCGACTTGAAGGAGGACCCCGTGGAGTCTGGAAAGATCTCCTGGACACTCATGGATGTAACCAAACTAGTCTTCCTTTCCTGGGAACTGAGCTTACTTAGAGTCTGGAAGACAGGTAGGCAGCATTGAATGGCGTCTTGCAGTGAGTGTTACGGATCTGGGCAGTGTGGTTCGTGAGGTACAAAGAAGCGAAACAAGGACTACTCAGCTCCCGGAGACTCAGGCAGGCAAAGGAAGTGCTGCACAAGTACATGCCTGACTCAGGCCGCAGGGCAAAGAAGAGCCGGGGTTGGGGAACATGTTAAAGTCTTGCTCTGTAGCCCAGGCTGGCCTGCAGCTCAGAGCATAGTCTAGGATGGCCTCACTCTAGGCTTGGTGCCTCCGTCTTGTGAGGATTGACTGGGAGTCCCTGCCTGTCCGGGGAACATTCAGACAGTTACTCAATCATCAAATGTATGCGTGCAAGTCAGGACAGCTATCAGGAATTGTTTAATTTGTTTGTGAGTTTTTTTTCGGGGGAACACACTCAGTTTGTCAGGCTCTGTGCGACAAGCACTTTCCCTGCCGAGCTATCAGGGACACTGACACTGTGATGAAACACCATGACCGAAAGCAACTTGGGGAGGAAAGGGTTTATTTGGTTTACACTTGCACAGCACTCCTCCTCATCAAAGGAAGTCAGGACAGGAACTTGGACAGGGCTAGAACCTGGAGCCAGGAGCTGATGCAGAGGCTGTGGAAGGGTGCCGTTGACTGGTTTGCTCCTCATAGCTTGCTCAGCCTGCTCTCTCAGAAACCAGAGCGATAGTCCCAGGGGTGTCCCCGCAATGGGCAGGGGCCTTCCATGTCCATCACCGATCAAGAAAATGCCCTTCAGGCTTGCCTACAGCTTTGCTCAACCGAGGGGCTTGCTTCTCTCCAGTGACACTAGCTTTTGTCAAGTTGACATAGAATGAGCCAGCACAAGGTGTTTCTTGAACTGAATTAATTGGACAAGTGACACCAGTTATGATGCCAGGAGATGATGGGATTGGGCGCTGTAACATCGGGGACTCCCTCTAGAGCTGTTGTCCTTTAGAGTTCGTGGACACCTGCATAGGTCGTCGATTTTGTCTTCATTAATGTCTGTACTGTTAAAGCCGAGGGCTGTTTTCATTACGTTCTGCACATGTCAGACCTAAGCATTGCCACTAGCTGCACCCAGATCTGAGGCAGGTTGCCGCATTTGCCCCATACCCTTGGTCCCGGTTCCTATTGCTCATGCTTTAAGACACACATGAAAATGAGTGTGGGGCGGGGGGGAGGTGGAGAGGGGAGCGGAAAGGGCTCTGCAGTTAAGAGCACAAGCTACTTTTACAGGGGGCCCAAGTTCTATTCCCCAGCATACACGGGCAGTTCGCAATTTTGGGGCGCCAGGCAGTGGTGGCGCACACCTTGGGAGGTGGAGACGGGCAGATTTTTGTTAGTTTGAGGCCAGCCTGGTCTACAGAGTGAATTCCAGGACATCCAAGGCTACGCAGAGAAATCCTTGTCTCAAACGTGTATGTGTGTATTTAAGCTTAATATATATCTATATCTATATCTATCTATATATATATATATATATATAAGCTCTAGGGGATCTGAAACTTGTCTTCTATATGGGGTGTGCTTCACAGGCACACACACACACACACACACACACACACACTAAAATCAGATCAGATCTGTTTGCCTCTGCCTCCCCAGCGTCCAGCAATATAGTGTAGTTTATGAAACTTTGACCTTTCTAGAGTTCAAGCAATGGCAAATGGTCATGACACTGGTAAACTGGGGTTCAAACTATTAGTTAGAATTAGACAGTTTATGAAGGTCTATTGGCTGTTTGCCAAAAAAAAGTTATTAAATGGTGTTGTATCATTCTGCTGTGTTGCTTCATGTGTAATTTGTAGATATTTTTCTTGTGAAATTTTCTGAACTTTCTCTATGGGTCAGGGCTTCCTTTAAGAAATTGAATTTGTTTTTTGTTTTTTTTTTTAACATAAGTAGGTGTTAGACAGTTTTTAGGGTCACTCTCTGACCGCTCACCCCACTGACATTAGGTTCTGTTTGGCCTTTTAGACACAGTACAAAAGGTCTCATTTGTACAGCCTCTTGAGGTCCATTTTGGATGGTTGATGTTACATTTTAACAGCCTCGCTTCTAAGCCTGAGAACTTTTGTACTAGGGAAATGGCCTAGCAGTAGGTGTTGGCTTCGTATGGAAATACTGTAGCATTAGTCCTGATCATCAGTTTCTGAAGAAGCTGAAGATTAATTATTTTCTAGACTTAGTATTTTAATAAACATTTTTTTTCCCCCACTACTGACCTGGCACTTTGTAATTCTTGGTACTTGTTCCCGAGTTTGTAGTGAGGGTAGCACCTTCCAGGTCCTGGGCGGGCCCTTTTGTTCCTGTTAGAATCTACAAGCCTACTTACAAAGTAGCAGTTCCTGCTATATCATTTTAAAAGTAAACGGCCCTGGAGGTTGAGCCAACTAGACAGCTAGCTGGACAAAGTCATGGACAGCTAGCTGGACTCATGTTGTTGATTTCATGCTACCTTCCTGACCACTTGAGGAATTTCTGTCTCCACTGACTGCTTTTTTTATTGTTGTTGTTTTTGTTGAGAGGGAGTCTTGTCACATAGCCTGGGTCAGCTTGTAATGGTCCGTAGCCCTGTCTTGGAGACCTGGTTAGAAATGCCATTTTGAGACAGTGTATCTTAATCTGTTTGCTTGCTAAAGACAGAATGTTTTACACTGTAGTTTAAGGCAATGGAAATTGACTTCAACGTTTCTTGGAGCCAGTAGATTTGCTATGTAGTCCTGACTGGTCTGGCATGTAAGTCAGTGTGTGGCCCAGACTGGCTGTGAACTTGATCTTCCTGCCCCAGCCTCTTAACATGCTCAATTTGCAGGCCCGTCCAGCCTTGCTCTTCCCTTTGAAGGCTGCAGGTTCCAGGATCCAGGTCTCATCGGGATTCTGCACTGGCTCCCCGAGCACTGCCCATTTGCTAAAGGAATGAAGGGAAAGGGCTGAAGAGGTGCTTAAAGCCTTTTGTTCCGGCTGTTTTTGAAAGTTTCTTATGTGTATCTGTGTGGGGTGGTTGTGCACTCAGAGTACAGAAGACAAATTATAGGAGTCCTTTCTACTGTGTGAGTTTCAGAGATTGAGCAATAATCCATCATCAGGCTTGGCAAGTGCCTTTACCTTTTGAGCCATCCTGCTGACCACTTTCCCTTTTTGCTTTTTGATACTTTGTCTGACCATGAAGCCCCAGGTAAGCTTTCTAATCATGTATCCTCCTGCCTCAGCTTCCCACTGAGCGCTGGGATTACATGATGTGATGCCATGCCCAATTTGTAAATCGATTCTTCTAGCTTTGTACTCTAACTGTACTGAGACCATAATATAAAGTATAACTGAGCTATGCCTCCAGCCCTTGTACCATTCGTAACAGGCAAGGTAACTCCATTCTCAAGGGAGAGGTCATGAGCTAATTAATACCTTTAAAGCCTCACCGTTTAAAATTATCATTGGCAATTATCTTAACGCTTTAGGTGTAGAGGTCACGTTTGACAGAAGCACAGCAGGTGGCAGGAAATCATAGCAACTGTGCTCTCCACAACTGTGTTGAGGTGCAAAAGACCCTCTAAGTTGGGAGGGCAGGGTGGCACATATCCCAAGCGCTGGCACTCCAGAGGCTGAGGCAGGAGGATTGAGAATGCCAAGCCAGTCTGGGCTGTTGTCCCAGGAAACAGGTTTGGTAGACTGGGGGCTTGTGGGGGTTTTGGTTTTGGGAGCTCTGCCCTCAAGCCGATGCATCTATGGAGAAGGTAGCATCACCCCGATTCCCCCAAAAGGTCCGACCAGGAAGCGTCTGTGGGAGTATTGAGGTAGAAAGGAGCCTCTGTTGTAGAACAGCAGGAGGTCTGGAATCTTGCAGGAGCCCAGTGTTCCTCCATCAGGCCTTGGACAGCAGTTCCTGTCCCGGTGTTCGGCATGGGGAAGCATTCAAGCAGAACTTGCTCTCTGATTTTTGAGGCGGTTAATGGCTCAGGGCTCAAACGGTGGGTCTCATGATGTTCCACTGAGGCCAGGTGCCATGTAGGGTGGCGGGGTGGAGTGTTACAGTCAGTGACCAGGTGGGCGGAGGACATTGCTCAGATGTAACTTTTCCCTGGAATGCCTTCCTTTTTCTGCATCCGTTTTCATCCTTGGTTTCGAAGCTCTTCATTCCGTTCCCACGGCAGGCGGCTCTTTGCCGGGACCATCTGCAACCTTAGTTCATTCCCTCCACCCCACCCCACCCCACCCCACCCCGCCCCCAAGTAACAGGTTCCCTTTGGTTGTTAATAATGACTCCACCCATAGTCTCATTTAAATAGTAAGTTAATTAGTGGCAGTTGAGTTCAGGGTGAGGTGTGTCTTTTTTTTTTTTTTTTCCGTATTGCGTCCAGGATCAACTAGATGAGGTAGCGAAGCACAGGGATGATGACCGGTCCCTGGAAGACGGCTTCATCCAAGGTAGGCAAACACCCTACCGAACCACAGAGCTACAGGGGACACAGACTGGTATGACACAGGGCAACAGGCTCAAGGTTTTCTGAGTGGTCAGATTAACTATATAAGAAATCCATTTCTCTTGCTCTTGTTAATATATAAGCCAGCTTTACCGAGGTATAATTTGCGCACAGTAGTACCATTCCTTCTTAAAAAACTGAAGTCAGGTGGTGGCGCACACCTGTAATCCCAGCACTCTGGGAGGCAGAGACACGGGAATCTCTGAGTTCCAGGCCAGCCTGGTCTACAGAGTGAATCCAGGGCAGCCAAGGCTACACAGAGAAACCCTGTCTCAGAAAAGGTTCAAATTAGGGATGCCGAGTAGGTGAAAGTACTTGCCATGCAAGCTTGATGATGAGTTCAGTTCCTGGAACCCAGGAAGCCAAGTTAGAAGCTGAATGTGGTGGCTGGCATGCCTCCAGCACTCCCATAGGCAGGTGAGGAACTCACCTGGAAGCTTGTGAAACTGCAGAACTCTCACAAGAAGCGAGAGAGACCCTGCCTCAAAAGAAGATGGCAGCAGGGAACCAATTTCTGACATCCACACATTCTCCAGTGACCCACCACCCTAAAACAAAAATACTGTAAAAATCAAGCTAAGCAGGTAGTGGCTACAATCCCAACTTCTTCAGAGGCTGAGGCAGAAGGATGTGAGTTCAAGGCCAGCCTGGTCTGCAAGGGGAGGTCTCGGCTGATGTAATTTAGTAAGATTGGTAAGTAGGTGGAAGCTTAGCTCAGTAGGTTTGTCTGGCGTGTATGTGAGGCTTGCCCTGTTTGCTCTTCCAACAGTCTATTTCTTTAACCACAGCATTTGGGAGCTAAAGTGAGAGGATTATGAGTTCAAGGCCAACATGGTTATGTGACGACAAAAGTCAACCAACACCCAAAGAAATGTACACAGACCCCATAGTATTTGATCCGTTTTTACAGTGGTAATGCCGCTTTCATCACCCAATCATAAAGTTTTCCCTGTGACCGTCGGCAGGTAGCCCACACCCATTTTCCGCCATCTAGGCGCCTGGTGTTCGTTGAGTACCCACCTTAAGTCTGCCTCTGCCTCTGATGCTGGGCTTGCTTCGTTTTCTACATTCTTACCAGCAGTGAGGATCCACTGGACAAGGCTAACATGCAAGTTTTGTCTGACTTTCATTTTTGCCTCTTACTGGCATAAAAGTGGTTTTGGCTTGTGGAACTTGCATTTCTGTGCTTATGACTGTAAGCATATATATATATATTTATGTATATACATATATACCTTCGCTGGAGAACACATCACTTTAAGTCTTCTTACTATGTAAAAATGGGTGCATTTGTCCTTTTTTTTTTTCGGTTATTCAGTTAGAATAACATTTTGGATGTTATTCTAAAGGAGAGTAGCTGTTACTTGGTTAGAATAGCCAGTGTAGATTGACCAGGCTGCCTCTGCCTCTGCCTCCCTGAGTGCTGGGATTACAGGCATGCGCCACTGCAATTGGCCCAGTTTTTTTTTTTTTTTTTCCCCTTAGCTGGTAACTATGGATAACATCTTAGGTACACATAGTTATCTTTGATAACAGCATGCTTCTATTTTTCCAAAGGAACATTGGTTTTTTACTCCAGTTTAGGAAAATGAAGTCTGCAGCTTGGAGGAAGTACAAAATCTCTTTTCCGCTGAGTTTTGTTTTGGTTTTTCAGAGTTCTTAGGAACTAAATGGTATGCATAACAATGAACCTGGTTAGCTTTAAGTATTCACTTTTTTAAATGTTTTAGAGTTGGAAGGGATTTTGGGTCATTCTGCCCAAGTGACCATTTTACACTTGCTCCCTCCTGTGGCCGCTGACAGCTCTCCTGCCCCCCTCCAGGCATTGAGTGGCTCTTCCAGAGTTGGCTCTTCACTGCATACATGGGTCTAATTGTTGCAGCTTTCCTCCTCATACAGAGATGAGTGCAAAGTCCTTGAAGTGATCATCAGGAAGCTGCCATCCATTTGTCCAGTTTCTGTCTTCAGTGTCACATAAATTCATCGACCAGCTCTTCAGATAATTGAAAATGGTTTCAAGGCAGCTCTTTGCCAACTTCAGTTGTTTCTTTTCCTGAGAAAAATAGCCCTAGTTTCCTGAGATTATATAACTAGATTTATCTTCCTTCCTTCCCTCCTTTTATGTGTGTGTGTGTGTGTGTGTGTGTGTGTGTGTGTGTGGTACGATGTGTGTTCTGTACAGTTTGTAGAAAAGCTGTGCTTTTCACTTTTGGGTTAGTTTAGAATGTTAGTTTAAATAGCAATTAGCAGAGAAGTAGCAGACAGAGAACAAAGCTAGATCAGGTACTCAGAAAAAGTCAATATCCAGAGAAGATGCCTGGTGTAGCCCACCTGAGAGCTAACTCCATCAAATCAGGGACATAAACACATCCAGCAGAGATGTGTCCATTTGACTGCCTGAGGAAGCTGAAGCTGACTTGCTGACCTCCCCTTCCCACCTTAGCCGCTTTATCACGGGGTAGACAGTAGTAACATCTGGTGGAAATGGATCGCTTTCTGGCTGTTCTCGTATGCGTGATGTTTTTACTCACAGGCAGTTGTGGTGTCCCCTTCCTGTCCTAGAGTTAGGGGACCAGCCCATCCTCAGAAAAGGAGCCTGGGAAAACACTTGGAGACAAGCAAGCTTGGATTTGAAATGGGCAAGGGCGGGGAGGGGGCAGCCAGACTGCATAGGACAGTTTATCAACATAGCTGTAGTATACACGTGTGTGCTTGTGAGTGTGTGAGTGCGAGCACGTGCTACAAGCGCATGACCTCATCAGAGGTCAGCTTCGGGTGTGTTGTTCCTCAGGAACTATTCAGTTGTTTTTCTTTAAGAAAATCTCCAGCTCACTGATCTGCAGTTCACTGATTGGCTAGGCTGGCTAGCCACTGAGCCTCCGAAATCTAGCTGTTTGTCTGCCTAGTGACTATAAGCCTGTGCCACCAGGCCAAGTTTTTTAGTGTGTGTAGTGGAGTTGAGTTGAAGTGCCTGTGCTTGTGGCAAACACTTACTGAGCTATCTTCCCAGCTCCTGGATTCTTGTTTGTTTGTTTGTTTGTTTGTTTGATTCTTGAGACAGAGTCTTTCTCTGTAGACCAGGTAAAATTGTGCCTTTTCATTTTTGAGACATGGTTTGGTTATATAGACTAGGATTCCCCATGCGGCACAGAACCAGGGTTACAAACGTGAACGGTGTGCCCCTCTCCCTGATAGAGCTTCTTAAAAACCCATTCTCTCTCTCTTGATTGCCAGCACCCCTACCAGTGGCTGAATGGAACCATTTGAGCTGTTGAGGGCTTCCGCCGCCTTCTTTCTCAGTTTTCATGTTATTTCAGGCATTGTGAAGACTGCCCTGTCCTGCTTAGCCTTTTAAAAGATCCTGGTGCAGCCGGTTGTGGTGGCTCACTCTTATACTCAGCAGTAGAAGAATCCGTGCAAGGCCCAGGCCTGCCCTGGATGGACACTGGTGAGGGGCTGCCCCCCTCCCCCTTTCCCCACCAAAGCTCTTGGTATCTGAGTTTTCGTGTGAGGGTCGTATAAGACACCAGCCGCAACTACACCAGGGTAATCATGTCATTCTTCCCTTCGATTCAGGGCCTGAAATCCTCCCTGACCCTTTGCCAGGTCAAGAGTTAAGAGTGATTGCATAGAATTGATGGCAAGAACTGCTGGGTGCTGGGTATAGTCCCCTGATGGCCCTTAAATATTGCAGGGCATTGATCAGCTGAGCAAACAGCTGAGGATTACAATTTGCCCAAATTTATGTGTAATAATTTGAATTGTGTTCCATGTATTATTATTATTATTGTTGTTGTTATTATTTGGTATGTGTATGTGCTTGTGTGTTTGAATCTATGTGTCTGGGGGCCAAAAGTCAAGCGTTCAAAAAAGTCATTCTTCACTTCAGGCGCCATCTATCTTCCCCCCCCCCAAGACTTAATTTTTCTATCATGAGTACAGGTGAGCGTGCTCACAACCGGTTGCACACCGCATTGTGTACCGGGGCCTTTAGGGGTCAGCAGGGGATGCTGGGTCTACTGTGAGGAATTATAGGCAGTAAAGCACCATGTGAGTGGGTGCTGGGAATGGAACCCAGGTCCTGCAAGAGCAACCAGCCAGTGCTCTCATCCAGTGAGTCATCGCCAGGTCGCCGCCTTTTCTTGAGACAGGGTCTCACTCCTCTTGAAACTCATCGGGTAAGCTAAGTTTGCTGGCTGTTGAGCTCCAGGGATCCTCCTGACTCCCTAGTGCTGGGACTGCAAGTACAAGCTACCATGTGACTCTATTAGCACAGTACTATGTAGTGAGCTCAGTTCCTCACCCAGGCCTTGCAAGTGCTTTGCTACTGATTGAGCCATCTGCTCAGCCCTGTATTGTTTAACTTTCTAAAATCTGAATCTGTTTAGGTTAAGCAGAGCTGTCAGTGACACCCACCCCAGCTCCTAGACCTTGGATGAGGTAACCAGCCTCTGACTGTTCACATAGAGAAGGAGTGATGGCGGAGGTACTTGGAGAATTTTTCCCGTGCTTATAGGGCTAGGACCTTGAGCTAGGCAAGCCAGGCACTGTTGGTGGGAATGTGAAAGATACTGAGATCTTAATAATTTGCTTTTTGATATTTTTTCGAGACAGGGTTTCTTTGGCCTAGGCTGTCCTGGAACTTGCTCTGTAGACCAGGCTAGCCTCGAACACTCAGAGATCCATCCGCACCTTCCTCCCGAGTGCTAGGATTAAGGGCACGCCCCAGCACTACCCGGCTAACATTTAAATCTCTGTTAATGTTAGCCTCCATGTCGGTGCTGGGAACTGAATCCTGATCTTCAGGGATAATACTGCTGAGTTATCTCTCCAGTCCCATATTTTTCTTCTGTTTTTTATTCATACATGAACATGTGCCTTCAGAGGTCAGAAGAGAGGTCATTAGATCCCATGTATGGCCTGATGTGGATGCTGAGATCTGATCTCTGGTCTCTCTCTGTAAGAGTCGTAAAGGATCTGAACTACCGAGCTACCTCAAAGTTAAGTGTACCCAGTTGTGTCTGTGGGTACCTGCACTCACCTGGCCCAGGGATGCCAGAAAAGGGCATCAGGTCCCGTGGAGTTGGGGTTAAGAGGCAGTGAGAGCTGGGAACTGAACTTGGGCCCTCTATAGGAGCAGTACTTGTTTTTGCCTGCTGAGCCATCTCTTCTTCATCTATGAATAGTGCTGGTGTAGTGGCTCACTCCTGTAATCCTAGCTCTCGGGAGAGCTGAAGCAGGAAGACCTGTGAGTTAGCCAGCTTATCCTATATGATAAATTCCAGAACCGCCTACACTGCAGAGTATGAAACAGAACAACAAACAGAAAAACCTCCAGTGACATAAGTAGTTTTAATGTGGCAGTGAACAAAATGTCAAGTTTTGAGAGAAGTCTTGCTGCCACGCCGGGCAGGAGCACATGAGGGGGGAGGAGTTATACCTGGCACCTAGCATGCACGGAGGTCAGGGCTCAGGAAATCCTCCATGTCGGCCCACGGGATGGGTGGCTGGTTCTATGGGATGCATACAGCACGCCCAGCTCAAAGCGCTAGTTTGAGGTCCCACTATTTGAGAGGCTGAGTGGAGAGAGGAATGGGGAGTTTCGGGGGCCCTGCGTGAGCCACGGCTGGAGGTCAGAGAACAACTCCTGGAAGGTCTTTCCTTCCATGTAGGACCTGGGAGCAAGCAAGGACTTTCGCCCACTGAGCCATCTCAAAGGCTCCAGAGGTTAGAATTTTTAGGTAAAGACCAGCCAGACCCAACAGACTTGAGAATTGAGTTGAAGTGCAAGGTTGAGTCCTGTTTTGAGTCAAAATTTTTGTAGTTTTTTTTTAAATTTTATTTTAGCTTTTGGTATTTAAAAGTCTTTTAATATTGAAATACTTCAGTAAATGAATGGGTCTGCTGAGTGCATCTGGCATCTGTAGTGGACCTGGTTCTTTGGGAGTCTGAGGAAGTCAAGGTCTGCCTGGGCTTGGAGTGAGTTGGTCACACACTCCAGTGGACAGTTGTAAAGATGTCCTCTCGTTACCATCTGTCTGGCTGGTTCAGCTCAGGCAGACTCCTGTCCTACGCTAGAGGTGCTCTGAATGTCACGTTGCAGCACTGACTGCCCTGGCTGGTGTGCAGAGGAGCCGGCCAAGCCCAGCCCGCTGCCTGAGACTACCCTGCCCTCCGTGCTGTGACTGAGAGGCAGAGGCAGATGGTGGCCCAGCCCTCGCTGGAACTGCTGCTGGCTGCAGGGTGTTCTAGGGACAGCAGCCAGGACCTCGCTGAAGCTGGCAAACTGGTGTTCCTGGACCTTAAGAGAATATTTTTGTCTTCCTGGTTCTGTTGCTGTTTACTTTTTATTATTTTGGGAATAGGCTGCCTCTGTAGCTTAGTCTGGCCTGGAACTCACTGTGTGTATAGCCTAGGCTAGCTTTGAATGCCAGCTTCAGTCACTGACTGGCACTTTAGTTTCCTCTTAAATCTGCCTAGTGATAAGTGGCCTCTGAAAGGCCGTAAGAAGTTGTCCAAGTGTTAGGCGGTGCAGTCAGGGAGCCTGTTGGAGCTCCGTCATGGCTGCTCCCTCTGAGGACCCGGTCCTCACTGTAGTGGTCTCATGAAGCAGTGTCTCCTCTTCGAGTTCTTGAAGCTGAACAGACCAGGCTGGCCTGGAACTCACTCCCAAGCTGTTAAGATTTCAAGTGTACACTGCCACACCTAACCCTATAATTTTCAAAGCACAGATTTATTGCTTTCTATACAAAATCACAAGTGTAGTTGTTCCTGGAAGGCCATATAAAAGACAGAGTGACACAGACTAAACATCACAGAAGTGGGCAGAGAAAAATGCTAGCATTTACCTTTTGTGTGTGGCTGTTTTGCCTGCATGTATGTCTGTACCCTATGTGTGTGCCATGGTGGCCCTAGGAGGCAAGAAGAGGGGGTCGGAGCCTCTGGAACTGGAGTTACAGAACTTTGTTAGCTTCCAGCTGGGTCCTGGGACTTGAACCTGACACCTGGAAAGCCAGGGCTCTTAACCACTGAGCCTCTTAAAATGAAAACCAAACAAAACCAGAATTAACCTTTGCACATTTGCATATGTGTGCATGCATGGTGGCACAGGTACGCGTGGAGGTCAGGGGACAGTTCTGTGAGGCTTGTTTGACATTTTAAGCAGAGCAGTAGAATCTGTTTATACCCTTGAAGTGGACTGGCTTTAGAACAACTTAACTACATTGGCTGCTCTTTTCATCCTCCGCCTTGGCTGGTGAGGAGTGTGTACGCCCTGGGTTTTAGTCATCTCTAGAGGCTCATAGGTGTCCTGGTTTATAACGAGAAAGGGAGGGAAGTCACTCTGGCAAATATGTCACTGTCTTCATGCACCCTTTGGAGAGGAGCCCGGGCATTTCTGAACCGTGCGCCTGTGTTTTTCTCCTTTCTCTGGCAGCGGAATGAGTGTGAATATTTTGAAGTGTCTCTAAAATTAGTCTCCCCAATAGAGCACTCAGCTTCAGGTATGTGCTCTTTGAACTACCAGTGTGGATTTGAAGATCAGATAGAGTAAGGTTATGAGTTGAAATCAAGGGGCTGATACCCGACAGGCCATTTGCTTAATGAGGGAAACACCTTGGAATGTCTAGGAGCCTGTGGGAATAGAAACAACTGTGGGAATGGATTGTTCGCAGAGAGAGCAGCCTGGCAGCTAACTAACTTTCTTTCCTTCTCTTTTTCTTCCTTCTTTCTTTTTAAAGATTTTATCATTAATGACTGCTGTATCCGCATGTACACCTGTAGGCCAGAAGAGGGCACTAGATCTCATTATAGATGGTTGTGAGCTACCATGTGGTTGCTGGGAATTGAACTCAGGACCTCTGGGAGAGCAGAGAGCACAGAGCCACCTCTCCAGTCCTCAGCTCTTTCTTTCTTAATTTACCTTTATTACATGTATATAGGTGTTTTTCTGCGTATATTCATGTCTCCGTATCACTTGCATGTCTGGTGCCTGAAAAAGCCAGAAGAGGGGCTTGGTCCGTTGGAACTGGAGCGATCAAAACTGTCCTCTGCAAGAGCACCTAGTGCTTTCAACTGCTGAGCCATCTCCAGCACCGAACTTACTGGGTCCATTGTCACAACCTACCCTCCCCCCCAATTCTGGACCACCTTGGTCTGAGATTTCAAGAGAGTACTAAATCTGCACAAATCCTGGTGCCATGTTTTTCTGATGAAGCGTAATAGGATGTAGGGAATAGAGCTCCCAATAAAGCTTCATCGGCTATGCTCAAGTCCTCCGCCGCTGTCTCTTATATTAAAAAGATGCAAGTCAGGCTGGCTCAGTGGTTAAGAGCACAGACCGTTCTTCCACAGGACCTGGGTTCGGTTCCCTTCAGTGACATCGAGTCGATCACAGCTGCCTTATGTCCTGTGTTCAGCTTTGGGGGGATCGAATACCTGGAGTCTGTGGGCACCTGACCCTCAAATGCACATTCCCACTGCACCCCCACCCCTTACATAATTAAAAAAAAAACAAAACAACAAAACAAAAAAAAAAAAACAGAATTCTAAGAAGATGTGGTTGTACAGACCTGTAATATCAGCAGTTTGGGTGGCTGAGGCAGGAGGATGACAGGCCTGCAGTGGCTACTGAGTTAGTTCAAGGACAAGGCTGGCCCATTCCATTTAGTGAAGGGTGAGGGGATGTAACAGCTTATGGAAGAATTCTGTAGCATGAAGCCTGAAGAAAAGACAGGACCCAGGCCCATCCCTCTGAGGTAACTTTGGTACCCGTTTCAGATTTCCGGCTTGCCTGGCATTTACTTCTGCTTTTTAGTCTTTCCTGCATGGCTTCATCCCATGTAGGATGCCGTTCTAGTAACTTCCTTCCCGTGACTTCCTTCCTCAGAGTGCCTTGATAATGAAGGGCTTGTATTGAAGGTTTTAGGGCAAGCAACATTCCGGCATGGCATAGCAGACACTGCTGTCACCCATTACTAACACAGCCTCTAGCCATTGCCCACCAAGCTAGAGGTCAGCATGTGGCTGTCCTGCTCTGTCAAGGCTGGAGGCTCTGCTTTTTCTGCATCACACTTCCTGGTTTACAGTACCTGGTAGTTTCTTACTCCCCCAACCCCAAGCCCTGTCTCCTGGTTCAGAGACCCAACTTAGTGTTCCTTGAATGGCCAGACGAGAGGAAGCAGAAGTAAAAGCTTGAATACTGGCTCTTTTAAAGATTAGATAAAGCTGTCTTCCCCAAAAGGGTCTTTAAGAAAGGGAAGAACATTAGAGATTTGAGTTTCTTTTTGTTGTCTTTATATGTATGTATGTATGTACTTATTTATTTATTTATTTATTTATTGTGTGAACTTGTGGGACCCAGGTTTTGTTTGTTTTTTTTTGTTTGTTTGTTTTTTTTGTTTTTTTTTCAAACTTGTATTCTGTGGGTCCCAAAGGTGAAACTAAGGTTGTTGGCCTTGGTGGCAGGCACCTTTACCTTTGGGTAAACTTGATAGCTACAAGATTTTTACCTTTCTCTTGCTAGGGTAGGTCTTGGGTTGTTAGTACATTTATCAGCATCATCGTGACCACCATTGGTGCATCTTTTATTATTTATTTATTTATTTTTGCTCTTCTATTTACAGCATTGAAAAATACGGATGGGCCAAGCATGGTGGTGCATGCCCAGCATTTGGGAGCCCGAGACGAGAGGCTCACTAACTTGCTTCATTCAGGCCAGCCTAGGGTACATACAAGATCTTCTTTTGTTTGTTTTTAAAGGACGGTTGGGGCCGAAGAGGTGGCTCAGCGTTTAAGAGGGCTGGCTACTCTTGCAGAGGACCCAGGTTTGAAAATTCCTGGCATCCACCTGGTGGCTCGCAACTGTTTATAACTACAGTTCCAGGAGATCCCATGCTCTTGTCTGTGGGCACTAACTAGGCACATAGTCCACAGACATAATGTGCAGGCAAAACAACCATACACTAATAACTTAAAAAAAAAAAAAAAACTGACGGGACATCTAGTTCCATCAGGCTTTAAGTGAGCCCTGAGGACAGGAAAAGGGGTACTTGTGTGAAGAACAACTGTAGACAGTCAGCCAGAGACTGGCAGTTGCAGGAGGATGTTGGCGGGAAAGGCTTTACCCTAGTGAGGTGTCCACAGTAAAGACTCTATCAAGTTGTGCGGGATCCAAGTGTTGGCAAATGTGTTCTATCTCTTCATTTGAAACTGCACACTGGGAACAGTAAGTGTGACGAAGCTTAGATCTTATAAGAATGAGAGGAAACTGTAGCCGAGGTTAGGAAAAGATTATTCTTAAGACCATGCGTGCAATCCAAAATGCCTGGGCACCGCAGTCTTCCTTCTAATAGAAGCCTCACTTAGATTACAGCCACACGCCTGTAATCCCCACACTCAGGGAGGCAGAGGCAGGCCAGCCTGGTCTACAAAGTGAGTCCAGAACAGCCAAGGGTACACAGAGAAACCCAGTCTTGAAAAAACAAACAAACAAACAAACAAAACAAAACAGAAAGTCAGCATTTAATGGGCTGAGTTTGAGGTCGGCATGGACCACATATATACTTCAAGGCTACCTAGCAAGAGAGAGGACCCTGTCCCAACAAAGTAAAACAAAAAAAGAAGGAAACAAGTATAATAATAAAGTTTATAGGTTTTTATGCAAAATGTTTTAGTTTTTTTGGGGGGGATGGGTTAAATTTTGCTATGTGGCCCAGGCTGGCATCCAACTTGTAACCCACCTACCTTAGTGTCCTTAGTGTGGGGGTTACAGGTGTATGCCACCATGCCCAGCTAACAGAAATCAGATAGCCTTCACCATGGTTGGCAATCACTGGTTAGTCCTTTGTTCTGTCTGTCCGTCCATCTGTGTATCTATCTGTTTATCAGGGTTTGTCCATATAGTCCTAGCTATCCTGGAACTCTCTCTGCCTTGAACTCAGAGATTGGCCTGCCTCTCTGCCTCCCTAGTGCTGGGATCAAAGATGTATGCCACCACTGCCCAGCTAATTTTTTTTTTTATCTTAAAAAGATTCTATTTGATTTATGTGTTTATTGGATTGGCTGTATGTATGCCACATGTGTGTGGGTACTTGCAGAAGTCAGAAGAGGGCATTCTATTCTCTGGAGCTGGAATTATTTGAGGTGCCTGACGTGGGAGCTGGGAAGCGAACCCAAAACTCCTGAAAGGACAGTGGCCCTTAACCGCACAGAGCCATCTCTCCAGCCCCAGATCCGTAGTGCTTAGTGAGTGCTGCTGTTGCTGCTGCCAGCTGCTTTTGCTGAAAGCCGACTGACAGGTTGGCCTGTCAGTGTGCCACAGGGCTGCTCCACGGCTGAGGAAATCCTTCAGGAAGCCTCAGCCCTTGCTCACCCAGCTCCCGGCTTGCTTTGGGAAGGTGTGAGCTTTCCAAAGGTGGGCACCTTTTTGGTTTGTGGTGTTAGCTCTCCATCAGGTTATGAGAAAATTAATTGAAGGATGGAGAGGGAAAAAGTGGTGCCTCAGCAGCTGTGGCGTCCTTCACCACCTGCGTAGATGGTGTGGAGAACAGTAGCTCCTCAGCTGATGCACAGAGCAAGATTCTTCCTGCTCAGGGGGTTCCCCATCCCCCCACCAACTGCGCATCAGTCTTCTGCCACAGCTGGGAATGACTGCGGGTCAGATTAGAAATGAAATTCCTCTCCCTCCTCTGAAGGGGGGGGGGTGAGACATTGGGCTGGGATCGGGTTGCAGGGATGCCTGCCCTTTGGTTTTTGCAAAGAAAGAGAGCTCCAGGAAGGAAGGAAGTCCAATCCCACCACTCAGGACTGTTTGTTATGTCTGCTGTGGTGGCTACCAGGACTGATGTGCAGGCTTGCGCCTGAAAAGAGGCTTCAGTACTATGAATCTTCAGGCTCTGGCTGACTTCCAGAGTACTTGTCCTTATCTGTTTCCTTGTGGTCTTCTGCCTCTGTTTTTCTTGGCTGCTTGGGAGGCAGCGTGTGGTACCCCACCAGATGTTCATGGCCTGTTTTATGAGTGTGCACGTGTTCTGGTGCTGGGCCAAGAAAATACCCAGGACGCAGATGTCTACATTTGCTTGGCTTATGAAACTCCATCATCTTTATGATTTATTCTGTTCTTAAAAATGAGGGTTTGCACTGTTCTTCAAATCAATGGGAAGGCTCAAGTAATTGATGTGCTGAGGAGGAGGCTTTGCCTGTATGTGCCTGTGGAGGCAAGAAAAGGACTTTGGAGTTAAAGGCATTGGAAAGGGTCTTGATTTGTTCTGTGGCCCCTGGGATCTAAACTCTGGTCCTCATGTTGGAACAGCAAGCACTCTTAGCTGCTTAGGGATCTCTACAGCCCTCAGCAAAGTTACTTCTCCAGTTTCTTTTCTAATTTAAAGAAACAGGAGACGGGAATCAGGCTGGCTGAGAGGTACTGTGATTCAGCGAGTTCTTCTAAGTTGCCTAAAGAGCCCACTGACACTCAGGAGCAAGTGCCTCCAACACTGTGGGAAATTTGCAAAGAGGAACCATTATTTGCAGAGGCATCCGTCATTCCAATCCAGGGCACACGGTGGCATACATGACCAAAAAAGCCCTTTATATAGTAGCCTTAATTGTCAGAGCTGAGACATGAACCCAGACAGTCTGGCTAGAAAGAGGCTGTTATCATTTTACTAGACTCCTGATTTTCTTCAGAGCTACCAGTACAGCAGCAAGTGTCAGGGGGTGATCTTAAAATTGTCTTTGTGGTACCAAGGAAAGAACAACTGTGCTGACTGGAGCTTAGATCCTGAATGCCTGAAAAGACTCATTTGGGCGAAGAGCCACAGTGCTTGGAGTTTTTGCCATAGTTTCTACCTCTACAGGACTTGGGCTTGTTTGTCTTGTTTATTGTTTGACACAGGATCTTAAACTGTAGTCCAGGCTGTCTTCATGATGATTCTCCGGCTTCAACCTTCTGATGGAGTTGGAGGTATGAGTCACTCCATGCCCGGCCTGACAGCGCATGCACATGTATGTAAGTAACGGTGTGAGCCTGCCCGTGTGTGTAGTGCGTGAAGGTGTCTTCAGGAGTCTTCTTTGATTCCTGGCCATCTTTATGAGGCAGGCCTCTTAGTTGAACCCAGAGCTTCTTGTTGGGATCAAGGCTAGCTAGATTGTTCAGGGACGCCTTGTCTCTACTTTCTGAGGTCTACAGTTACAGGCTGGCCACCACATCACTCATTTGTGTGGGTTCTTGGGTTCTGAACTCTAATCCTCACCGTTACCTGATGGCAAGCCCTTGCCTTGGGCATTTTCTTTAAAGTCAGCCTCGTGTAGCCCTGGCTAGCCTGAGACTCTATAGTGAAGTATGCCCTTGAGCTGTTTTGGATTGAACCTCCCACAGTCACCTTCCGAGCTGGGACTGTGGGTGTGTACCTCCATGTCTAGTTTGCCCAGTGCCGGGAGAGAAGACTGAGCGCTGGCTCTACATGCCAGGCAAGCACTCTACGAGTGGAGCTACTTCCCCAGTCCTTGACATGCATCATTTCCGGGTGCCGGAAAGTGGTGATTGGGGAGTGAATGTGGGTATCATTTCACAGGTGTAGACTCTCTCACTAGGACCTAGGGCTTGTTCATTAAACTAAACCGGCTGGAGAGCAGGCTCTGGGGATTCCTTCTTTCTCAGCGCATGCTCCAACGCTTGGTGTTTTCACGTGGGTGCGCAGCACTGAGCTTATCTCTTCAGCCTGTCACTATTTGCGGTTGGTTCTGTGTGCACCTGGGTACCATGGAGGTCAGAGAACAGTTGTATGTATGAGTCCTCTCCAACCACAGGGTTGGCAAAACACCTTTCCTCCAGATTTTCTGAAATCTTTTCTTCTGAAGCTTTCGGACATTCATTAAGAGCATTCCTCCTGTGACTACCTGCTGAGCCCCTTTGGGGTCTCACAGTGCTGCCTCGGCTGGCCTGGAACTTGCTGTGTAGTCCAGGCTGGCCTGGAACTCAATTCCTCCAGCCTCTACCTTCCTAACTGGAGGAACTAAAGGTATGTGCCACCATCCCTGGCTCATACATTTTCTTTAGCAAAGTAATATGAAGGAAAGATAAATCCTTTATAAGAGGACTCAGTATTTCTCAAGGAAGTGCCTGAATATTCCAGAGAATATTCTGAATACTGATGGAGACAGGATGACAAAGCTGTAGTTTATGGATGGTCAGGCTGCTCAGACTATGCATGTTGGACCTGCCTCCAGTTTCTGCCATTGGTGTCTGTAGAAGGGATGATACTAAGGGGATCCCAATTTCATCCACTTTCATCTTACGTCTGGTGCTTAGGATATGTAGCCTTGAAAGCAATTGGTTCCTTGCCAAGGACTTTCTTCAGAGACATCGACGGTTTAGTGACCCAGCCAGACACAACATGAAAAGTTGCTGCATGGTGAACATTTGGCTAGCTTGTCTTCTGAGTCTAGTTTGCCCTTGGTCAGAACGGACAGACAGACAGACAGACACATACACACACACAGTTGTGTGTTATTATCTAGCCCAAGAAATAGAACATTACGGGTATAAAATAGTACCCTTTAAATGCCTCCTTTCCACCCCTGCTCCTGCCAGCTGCTGCTCTGTATCTCATAATCTTACTTTCTCACATAGTTTTGTAATATGTAACACGCTGTCGAAATATTTTGTCTGCTTTTAACTTTTGTATAACTGGTCAGATTCTTTCTGAAGAAAAATACACACCTTCCTTATATTTATTAGGATTTTTGCCAGTGAAAGTCAGGTGAGCATTGTAGTACTTTTCTGTTGTGACGAAACACCAGAGCCAAGGCAGCTTATAGAAGGAAGAATTTATCTCACCTCATGGTTACATTGAGATAAGAGTCCGTGGCGGGGAAGCATGGCCGTAAGCCATAGGCAGGGTGGCAGAAGCGGGCAGCTGAGAACTCATGTCCTCAACCTCAGGCACGAAGCAGAGAGCATAGACGTAGGCAAACCCAGTGACATCACTCCTCCAAAGCTGCGTCACCTAAACCTTCCCAAACCACTCCACCACGTGTGTAGGGGTGGCGGCGGCAGTGATGTGTGCCTGCTGCACCTGGGAGGTCAGAGGACAACTTGCAGGAATCAGTTCTCTCCACTGTACAGATCCTGCGCATCCAACAGGCTTGGTGCCAAGTGGTTTTACTGGTGGAGCCATCTTGCCAGTTGAGGGTAGCTTTAGGTGGCCTGGAACTCATTATGTGTTGCAATCCTCCTGACATTTTCTCACCAGTATTAGGTTTATAGGCGTGTGCAACAGTATCTGGTATTTGTAATTTTACTGTATTTTTTTTTTTCCCCAGTGACAGAAATTGCCATGATACATTGCTGTTGAAAGCTTTAAGCTTTGAGACAGGCCAAGTGGGATGCTGGTGCAGGGCCTGGCATCCATCCCAGCTCAATGAGTTCTTAGTGGGATCAAAGCCATAAGACCAGCAACCATATCCAGTCCCTGGCGGTACTGGTTCCCTCTCTGACTTGCTGCAGCCTATCAGGTTTTGCATCCTCCTGAAGTTGTTCCTCTTTGGAACTCATTCCTTCTCTTCAGGGTTTGAGGTGACTGCCCCCAGTAGGAGTTCTAGGATGAGCTTCCTGAAGATTGCCCCCCCACAATGCATTGCCTTCCCGAGTTACAGAGAAAGAGGCCTTCCTTTTCTCTTCATTTTCGGTGTACCCTTTACAGCTGGCTGTGGGATTCTTGACCACATACAGTCTACTTGTTGCTTCCATGAATAGGTGACCGTAAACCCCCCCAAAAATGTGAGCTAACAAAACCCGGCATTGTGACTTTTAGATGGATGAACCACTTGGCTAAAGCTTTGTGAATTTTAAGTTTAAAATTTTTGCTGGGAAAGTGGCACAGACACATGCATGGGAAGTTGAAGCCTGTTGATTTAAACTTAGAGGCCGCTGTGTAACTAAGATGTACCCCATCTGGCGTCCCCATCCCCTGCACGGGGGAGGGAGAAGGAGGGACGGAGAGGAGGATGAGAATGAATGAACGAACGAACAAATGAATAAGTAAGTAAGTAACAGTACTTGTATCCAATCATTGGGTTCCTTGGGAAGTTGGACCAGCTCCGTAATTCATCTAAGCATGCTGGCATCAGCTTTTTAATGAGCATTTTTCTTCCAGTTGCAGGGCCAGTTTTGGGGATGACCTGTCTTGTGACAAGGTCCTATCCTAGAGGGCTTTCTTCATGCACTAATTGTGACGGTTGGTCTGTGTGGCGGGAATCGGTTGAGGGGTATAGTGTGTTGTGTCAGGGCAGTGGACATGCTGGCTACCGTCCTTCAGAGGGAGGCCACAACTGCCTGAAATCGTTGGGAAAGTATGCTGCACCTGGACCCTCCTCTCAACTACACATTGGAGTGAGAATGCTGGCCATTTTCCCCACGCGGTTATTTTGAGCTTGGCTTGGATCAAGCCAAGGTACTCTCTCAAGGGACAGATGAAGGGCTCCTTCCCCGGCTTCTGCTTCTTGTGTCGAGCTTTGTCTTCTGCTTGGGGCTCTCACAGCCTCCTTTGCATGCGCCGTGCCACCCCGTTCCAGTGTCACAGTGCCCTCTTCTGTAACCTACAACCCCTCAGTTCGGTGCTCTGCCATGCCATCGTGAAGTCCATTGTTTTCCCTAGAGGACCCTACTTAGGCTTTTGAGTTTGCACCCCTCAATTGAAGTAGCTGGTCGTGGGGTTTGGGGGTGACCTTTCTAAAGCAGCTTTAAAAGCCACGCCTTTCAGAGTCACCACCCAATGCACCCCCATGTCTTCCTGTGTGCTGTCCCCCTGTGAGTGCCTCAGGTTCCTCCATATACGCAGAGTGTCTCAGTCCCCTGCAGTGTGCTGCCCAGGTGCCCTTGGAGAAGGCTCAGCGATAGCGCACTTGCCTGGGTGAGGCTCTGGGTTCATCCCCAGCACTGCCGGTATCAACACACCTGCCGGCCAAATAGCCAGCAGCTTGTTCTGGTTCTCCGTGTTGTGTGGCATAAAGTGGAAATTTTTATGGCCTGTGAATTAGGTCAAGCTGTCAAATCTCTCTCTGGAGGTGAGGGCCTTCATGAGGATTTTAGGCCATCACAGGCAGTCTGTGTGCTTCAGCACAGTACTGTGATGTTACTTACTCAGCCATGGATGCCATTCTTCTTAGGAGCATACATTTCCATGTTGCTCTCAGTGAGCTCAAGCTTTTCTTCCTAGGTAGACATGTGTCACCCACCACATGGTTTGCAGTTAGTAATACTTGTTGGATAAATGCGATTCCTTTTAAATTTGTGTGTCTGGTACACACGCGTGCACATGCACACAGCAGAGTCGTGGCTGCTGAAGACAACCTGTGGGGATCAGTTCTCTCCTCCCACCATATTGGTCCTGGGGATCCTCCAGTCATCTGCTGGTCCAGCCTGGCAGCAAACTCTGTACAGAGTCATCTCGGGTTTCCATAGCTACAGATCTTGGAAAGTACGCACTTGGTGCCGTTTGGGTTCGGCTTTTGGTGGCATGTTAACAGATGTTCAGGCTTGGGATGCCGTGGCTGTGTTGCCGCTGGTTTTCTTTGAGATCAGAGTCTCTACCTGGTTAGCCCCCTCCATTTTGTGCTCTTCTTCTTGCCTTAGCCTTCCAACAGCTGTGATTACAGGGATAACACATAGCTGGCTGGGGCCTGTGCATCCATCCATCCATCCATCCATCCATCCATCTATCTATCTATCTATCTATCTTGTAGGCTGGGCTAGGATTACAGGCATGTGCAGCAGTGCCTGACCATTGCTCCTTTCTAAGCCTCCCTCCTCATTTTAATCGTGGCCATTCCTTTTCTTGTATTTTTGCCTGTGATATCGAAAAGAGTTGCTTTTTATAATCTAGTAGGCATTTATAAAAAGCAACAGGTGCCTTATTGAAAAAAAAAACAATGCTAAAACACTGTATAGTTACCTCCATTCAACTTTGCTGCCGTATAACAGGTGATGAAATGGAAAGCTCAGCGGCCAAGAGTGTATTAACTTCTCTTCCTCCTGTACAGCCCAGTTTGCCCTAGAACCTGCTAGTAGGATGACGTTGAACTTCTGATTGCTGGAATTACAGACTTGTGCCGACACATCCTTGGAAGCCTTCTTGAGTGTTTGTTTTTATCTCTTTCACAGAAGTTGGTCACGAGGCAAAGCAGTACCTAGAAAAAGGTCTTCTGGTTCCAGATCATGTGATCACACGTCTGATGATGTCAGAACTGGAGACCCGGAGTGCCCAGCACTGGCTGTTAGATGGTGAGTGGCTGATGGGCAGGCTGGACCTTTGACACCTTGATTGCTCTCATCATTTTTATTAGCTGCTTCTTTCCCCAAGTCTGTCATTGATTGAAGATTATACTTTGGCAACGTGGAATCCCAGTGTGGCGAAGCCACTTAGTTTTCTGTCTGTCTTCCATTACCGCGAAGGCTTTTATTCACTCTGCTGCTGTTGCCTCAGTTCCGTGGTTTCTTTGAACTCACATTGACTATACCATCTTCAATTAAGAGGCTTCAATTCACTGGGGTTACAAAATTCCAACTGCGAGTTTCTTGTTTTCCACTCAAATTTAGCAGAGCTAGCGTGTCTAAAAATCCTATGTTGACTACATAGGAAATAATTATAAAAATTGTAGCTTTAGCTCAATGTGAGGGCATGCCTCTTATCTCTGCAATTTGTAAGCCAGCCTGGGCTATAACAGTGAGTTCTAGGGCACTGGAATACAGAGTGGGGCCTTAGTGGGACAGGGCGTATTTATGATCCAGCCATTCCGTTCTGAATTTCTGCCCAGGGATGTGTCTTTTTTTTATTTTTTATTTTATTATTATTATTTTTTAATGTATACAGTGTTCTGTCTGCACACCAGAAGAGGGCACCAGATCTCATAGATGGTTCTGAGCCACCATGTGGTTTCTGGGAACTGAACTCAGGACCTCTGGAAGAGCAGCCAGTGTTCCAAATCTGAGTCATCTCTCCAGCCCCAGGGATGTGTCTTAAAGGATGTTCACTTGACCCTTTTTTTGGCAAAGAGTTTTAAACCTTGTTTATTAAATTAAAGTGCTAATTACCCATCTTTGGAAACCTATATAAAGAAATGGGGAAAAAATGGCTACAAATATTGTAAGAGAAAAACCATTTTATGGTTCACCAAGGACACAAGGGAGGAAATTGTTTTACTGAGGAAACAAAGGGTTGAGTTAATGTTTTGGAAAAGGTGAAGGGGAATCTGGAGGATGGCTCAGTGGTTAGAGGCATTCGCTGCTCTTGTGGAGGACCTGGGTTTGAGCCTACAACTTCAATTCTAGGGGATCCAGCACTTTTCTGCCTTACTGGCACCAGGCCTGTACATGGCATGCATGTGAACCTGCAGGCACACATTCACACACACAAAATATAAGTGAGAAGATGGATGTCCCCTGGGTGGAAAACCATGGGTTAGAAAATAGGGATGCGCCAGGCCCATTTTTGTGTGCTTGTAGCCAACTGTGATGAGCCCATGCCCGTCAGGCTGGTGGAGACGCTCTGTGCTGAGCACCAGATCAACCTGGTTAAGACTGACAAGAAACTAGGGGAAGGGTAGACCTCTGTGAAATCGATGGAGAAGGGAAGCCACGGAAAGTGGTTGGCTGCAGAGCCACCATTCAATAAGGACATTTGCTCAACCATGTTCATAGCAGCTCTATTCATAATAGCTAGAACCTGGAAACAACCTAGATGTTCCTCAACGGAGGAATGGATACAGAAGTTGTGGTACATTTACACAATGGAATACTACTCAGCAATTGAAAACAAGGCAGTCGTGAAATTTGCAGGCAAATGGTGGGAACTGGAAAAGATCATCCTGAGTGAGGTATCCTAGAAGGAGAAAGACACAAATGTTATATACTCACTTATAAGTGGATATTAGACATATACTATAGGACAAACATACTAAAGTCTGTACACCTAAAGAAGCTAAGCAAGAAGGAGGACCCATTCAGAAGGTCAAACAGGATAGACCTCAGAAGTAGGAGAAGACAAGGAACAGGACAGGAGCCTTCCACAGAGACCTCTGAAAGACTCTACCCAGCAGGTATTGAAGGAGATACTGAGACTCACAGCCAAACTTTGGGCAGAGTGCAGGGAATTTTATGTAAGATGGGGGAGATAGAAAGACCAGGAGAGGACAGGAGCTCCACAAGGAGAGTAACAGAACCAAAAAAATCTATGAATTAGGGGTCTTTTGTGAGACTGAGAATCCAAACAAGGACCATGCATGGGGAGGACCTAGACCCACTGTTCAAAGGAAGTCCATTGGCTGCTCAGTTTCTAAGTGGGTTCCCTAGTAAGGGGTACAGGGGCTGTCTCTGACATGAACTCAGTGGCAGGCTCTCTGATCACCTCCCCCTGGGGGTTGCAGCCTTGCCCGGCCACAGAGGAAAATGATGCAGCCAGCCTTGATGAGACCTGATAAGCTAGGGTCAGATGGAAGAGGAGGAGGACCTCCGCTATCAGGGGACTAGGGAAAGGACATAGAGGGAGAAGAGGGAGGATGGGTGGGATGGGGAGGAGACAAGGGAGGGGGCTGCAGCAGGGATACAGAGTGAATAAATTGTAATAAATAAATATATAAATAATTAAAGAAAAAGAAAGAAAATAGGGATTTGAGTTAGGCATGGTGGTACACGTCTTTAATCCCAGCGGGGGGCTGGTGTGTGTTTGAGGCCAGCCTCGTCTACAAAAGAGTTCAGGACAGCCAGAGCAAAAAAGGGGGGGGGGAGAATATGAGGGGGAGAGTAGTCACAGATTAAGTAGGCTGTCACTCAGCATAGTGTTATGCAAAAAAGGGGCAAAGATCATGTGTGCGTCACTCAAGCTTTGTCACTGGTCAAGCAACCACGGAAAGCGTTTTAACGGAGAGAGGCTTAAAATATGCTTATTAGCTTATATGTGGTTCGTTATGAAACGCTGTACATAAGTGTTTTGACCGTATTTGCTCTTCACCTGTTGTTGATCCTCCCCTTCCCCAACTAGACCCTTTCCCTGTTTTTCTCTGTCATTTTGGTTTGTGTGTGCCCCAGTGAGCTCAACTAAGGAGTGTGGGCGAGGGCTTCTTTGTAGGAGAATGGGCAGCCAGCAGATGCACAGCTGAAGAAACTGGAGCAGTCCCGCTCATCTGCCTGTCAGTGCTTGCCGAGTGGGACAGAACACCAACAGGGCCCAGTCCAGGCAGGTCTTGTGCAAGTGATAACAACGGCCGGGAGTTCAGAAGTGCAGAGGCCGTGCTGTGCCCAGATGATGGTGTTTCACAACACTCCTCCTTCCGGCTCCTGTGCTTCTCACCCTGCTTCAGTCAGGCTTTCCATGGCTGTGATGAAACGGCCGTGACCAAAAAGCAACTCAGGGAGGAAAGGGTTTATTTGCTTACACTTCCGCACCGCAGTTCATCGTAGAGGAACCTCATGCAGGTGCTGATGCACAGGCCGTGGGTTTACTGGCATGCTCGCTCTGCTTTCTTGTAGCACCAGGACCATCGACCGTGGCCCTCTGACATCAGTCACTAATTAAGAAAATGATCGACAGGCTTGCCGACAGCCCAGCCATAATGGGGACAGTTTCTCAATTGAGGCTCCTTCTTCGTTCAGGTGGTTCCAGCTTGTGTCAGATTCACATAAAAGCGGCCAGCACCTACCCACGCAAATCTTTGTGAGTGTGGTTATGAGTGTGGGTAGGTTGGTAGCACAGATGTCCTGTTGAGGGATTCACTTATTCTTAGCGGTTTGAACAGTTAGCAGCTTCTACTTTTACCTGTCACCTATTTATTTCAAACGGAAGCATCTATGACCAAACCTAATGGCAGCACCAATCTGCATTAAACATAAATATCTAAAAGTCAGTCTGACAGGCACATCCTGTCCACTTAGCAAAACAGCAGCAATTGCTTTTGAGCAAATTTACAGTACCGGACGTGAATTCCTTCTGTAGACTGGACCTCAGGTCCAGTCAGAAAGCAGTTGGCTGTTAACTCCACAACAGTCAGGCCACTATTGCATTAGTTGGCATAGCTGCATGCAGGGTTCATAGCTGAATGGCACCCCACCTGCCCCTCCTCCTCCCTCCCCACATCCCCTGCAGTGGCCTGCAGTATACATAGCTACCCATTTCCCAAATATATTTGTGTGTTTGGGGTGAGTTCTAGTTTTGCTGATAGCTCTCAGAATTCCTTCAATCATTATTTAAGGCCTCATGTCATGCAAAAAAAAATTTTTTTTTGTGTGCTTTTAGAGACCATATTTCTACTAAATTCCTTTCAAGAGGTGGCTAATGGATGTTTGGGCCAGCCAGAATGCATGTGACCTTACACAGGTCGCCTTACCTTTTTGTGCGTTAGACTCATCATGGATTAGGAAGGCGTGACTTGATGTGAAATGTTTAGGGAGAGTAAGGGCTTAGTAAATTAAACACCATGAGGTTTCGCTGGTATTTGTCATGGCTGGTGTATAAGACCTGAATTCTTAGTAGGTTAGTTCCTCCATAAAGTATGAAGTTCAAAAATAGCTTGAAGAAAATTTAGCCCCTCGGAGTTGCAAAGCCAGTTCTGGACTGTTTTATGTCTCTTTTCGTGCCTGCTGTTGTCTTAAGCTTTCTCTTGGAGAATAGCTGTTTCTTTGACATCACAGGCCTGTTTTTAGTGAAGTGCGTCAGTCTCCCAGCTGATTTAGTTTTTTTCATCTTTCTTCCTGAAAACCCATCTGGTCATTTTCAGTTCTGATTTTCCTTCAAAGCTCTGGAGTCTGTCCATTTGGCACAGGGAGGGCGTAGGACTGCCTGGTCCCCGCGTTCTGCTTTAGACCCCTTATGCTCAGGGCACATGCTCGTGCTTTGCAGAGGATATGCTTGCTGAGTGTGCTAAAGGTGACTGAATGTGTAGAGGCCTGTCTTAGGAGGAATTCTGGATGACACATGACTCATCTTGGTCCATATGGCTTTAGAGAAGCATTCTGCTGCCTGTGGGTGGAAATCAGTGCAGTGAATGCGAGCCAAGGGAACACCAAGGCGGGTGGGGAGCCGGGAAGTGTGCTCTGGCTTGGCCAGCTCCCTCCTTGTTAAAATGCTGTCTAACCTCCACAGCACTTGGGTAAGGAACACCCATTGTGTTCTGTTTGTCTGTTTGTGTTTTTGAGGTAGGGTCTCACTAAGTAGCTCAGATGACTCGAGGCACTCCTCTCCCTCAGCCTCCCCAAATGCTGGGATTACAGATGCTAGCCACCATGATTGATTTCCAAAATATTTTTTATTTGCCTTAGCGTAGTGTATAAACAAAACGTTACTTGTAGTTTGAGGTTAAAAGGGCTGTAGAAGTTCCTTGTCTGTGGCTGTTATGAGACAGCACCACAAAAAGCAGTTCGTGGAAGAACAAGTTCAGTTTTGCTAGGGCTCCAGAGTTCATCATGACAGACACGGCAGCAGGAAGCAGAGGGACCACACCGTCAGCAGCAGACACAGCAAGACAGCCAACTTGGAAGTGTGTCAGGGTACACACACACACACACACACACACTCAGTCACTCATGTAGCCAAACAGCATCACTAACAGAGGACCAAGTGTTTCCATGCCTGAGGTATGGAGAACAGTTATTATTGAAACGCCAAGATCAGACAGCATAGTGAGGGCCCCCGAGACTGAATCATACCGTGACAGACTGCATCTCAGTAAGAGCACACGTGCAAGGAGATTCAGAGTGGGTAGGGTGCCTTGCTCTTAGATGTACAAGTCTTGTGGGATTTCACGGGAATCCTCAAAAGCTGACAGTCTCTTCCAAGAAAGGTACCCTGACCCTCAAAGGTCACACGACCTTCCCATAGTCTCACTGGTAGTGAAGTCTCAGAACATGGACCTTTGGGAGATACGTTCAACTCAAACCCAAATCATGCATAACATTAGTTTTCATGGAAGAAAAAAAAAACACCCTTGCAGTTTGGAAAATAATTAAGCCTTTTAAATCACGATATAGGTAACGCGAAGGTCTCTTAAACATTTTTCACTAGTGACACCTTTTTGCTTGAGATTTTTTTATATTACCTTTGGCATGTGAGTAGAAAATAGGTATTCAAGACTTGCAAGATTGCTCATCAAGCAGTTGAGCTTGACCCCTCGAACTTAATAGTGGAGAACAGAGGTAAATCCTTTAAGCTGTTCTTTGACCACCGAAGGCATACCTGTTCCTGCCCCCCTCCCCAAATAAATAAACGTAATATAAGATTCTAAATAGGCACACAGACCAGACATTTGCTGGTACTAATCATTAATTTCTATCATTAATCATTCAGTCATTCATGCATTCATGAGACAGGGTCTGTATAGCCTGGGCTGGCTTGGAGCTCTTTGTACCAGGCTGGCCTCTCACTCACAGAATCTCTTGCCTCTGCCTCCTGAGTGCTAGGATTAAAGGTGAGTCACACCATGCACAGCGTTTTTATGTGCCTTACAAGAACAGAAACCTTTGTGTGTGTGATAAGAACACTGATTTTTGCTGGTTGTGGTGGCATACTTGGCAGGACCGTCAGTTCTGTGCCAGCCTTAGGTAAGTGGAAGACTATTTCTTTCACCCTCTCCTGTTTGTTTGTTTTGGGGGGGAGAGGTGGTTCAAGACAGGGTTTTTCTATGTATCCTTGGCTGTTGGGTAGATTAGGCTGGCCTCCATCTCAGATGTGCCTGCCTCTGCCTCCCTGAATGCTGGGATCATAGGCGTGAGCTGCCATGCCCGCCTTCTCCTGGGTTTTTTATGCAGGGTCTCATGGAGCTTAGGCCGACCTTAAACTCCGTTATAAAGCTCTGAGTGACTAGATTACGATTCCAATAGCCCCTCATCTGACCTCTGCCTGCAGCGTTTCCCGTGCTGGCCTTGAGCGGAGTGGCTTGTGCAGTGTAAGGAGTGCAAGGCTTCAGTGAGGTCACGGCCAGCTTGGATTCCTTACACGCTTGATTTTGAAATCAGAAATTTTTTTCTGCTGCCAGATTTTTTTGCAGGCTCACAATCAGTTATATATGGGTCTAGACTCAAATTTTGAGAAGCTGGAGTTATATAAAATGGGTTCTATTTCATTGTGAACAGTACCTGCTCACGGGTTCTTTCTGAGGAGATTTCTATTTTTATGTATTCACTTTTTTCTGCCCAGAAGTCAGGCTGTGTGTAGGTACGGCCTTGCCAGGCAGGCATGTTTTCCTGGAGAGTGATCTCAGACCTGAGACATCCCGGTATGCCTGCCCACCCACCTGGCCCTCAGAAGGAGGTGCGTGTGCAGAGACTGGACCAGGGGCCCTGGGACTGAGGGTTTCACCTGCTCTTGCAGGGTCGTTTTTACCGGATTAGACTGGCTTTGACCTCATCCCCTGTGTATCTTCCTTTTCGAGGCTGACCTGAGGGCCGCTGTCCCCCGTTGGGCAGCAGATGTCTGTTGGGAATGAGCAGTCATCAGGTCTTGTAGCTGATGCCCAGAGCAGCCTTCCCGGTTGCCCCTGTGATTGTGTGTGATTTTGGGTGCTCAGTAGACCCGTTGAGGTGACCAAGGAGTGGCTGTTGGTGAGCACAGTCTCGCTCTGAGAGTGTAGGAGTGCTTCCATGTACTTGTAAGACTTTGGCCTATTTCTAAAATATATGAAATCAGTTACGTCGCTGATTCTGCACTTGACTGGTGACAGGGAAGGAGAAAGGATTGTGTCTGGTGAGATGGCTCCATTGGTGGAAGTGCTCGCCACTCAAAGCCTGATGACCTCAGAGTAATCCCTGGAGCTTGCCTGTCTCCAGCCATAGCTGCTGCCCGTGGCTCCAGACCAGGAGCAGCACCTTAGGCTTGTGCTGGACATCAGAAGTAACAATAGGTGGGGAGCGGCCAACAGGAGCAGGTGTTGGCTGTTACCTGGCAGAGCTGCAGTTACTTCCACGAGGCGCTGGGCCTGTTCTTCTGAGACTGTGACAGTAGATCCTGGCTCCACACCTTCCTGGGAGTGTCTTCCAAGTTAGAAAAACAGATGCACCCTGCTTCCATTGCCCTCCTCTGCCCCCTCCTCTGGCATTTCCACTCCAGCTGCCCTCCGGCTTGAGAGGTTCGGAGGACCAGGTGCCGAGGCCCACCAGCCAGAAGGGATTTAGTCACTTCTCACTGTACCTCACAAATGTGGCGGATTCAGAGAAGTTTCAGCTCTCCACCGAGGGTGGCCGTTCGAACTGGGCAGGGGCGTGCTTACTAGACTGGGTTAGGGACAAGTGGAGGTAGGTGTGAAAAAATGAGGTAGACAGTTCCTGTATTGCGTGCTGTGAAGCCATGCTAAAGGGAGGGAGAGAGGCGTTTGGTATGGTCTTCCACTTTGTGTACAGTAGGCCGCTAGCATACTGCCACCCTGTTCTTCAGAGCACTCATTTGCAAGTAATTCTCTCTCCCTGGTACTGTCCCTGAAACTGGGCCTTACTCTGTAGCCACCCTGGCCTAAAACATCACAGCAGCCCTCTGCCTCAGCTCCTCCCAGATGTTGATTACAGGGTCAGCTTCCCTGCCCAGTTAGAATTCTCTCTATATAGAAAAGTTGTAAATGCTGCCACCTGTTGGCCAAATGTTCGCGTGCTTCCCATTCACTTTCACCACCTCTGCTCAGGTGGCATCTCCCTGTGTTCTGGGCACTTGAAATAGGCACTACGTAGGTAGGTTTCAGGGGCTGTCTGCAACCTAGTTTGGTGGGATAAGTACCACACTGGGTTGGCAGTCTCTCTTGGGTCACCACTCTGTTCAGTCAGTCATACTTTCTGTCCATCTCTCCTTTCTCCTTTTCTCTGTCCCGCCCCCATCTTCCTTTCCTGTGCGTGTGTGTGTGTGTGTGTGTGTGTGTGTGTGTATTCATGTGCCTATGAAAGGGATGGGTTTTGAACCCACCCTCTGTCTTGCTGAGCTGTTGTCTATACCCCCAGACATGGCTACTCTTACTTAGAAATGGGTTTTTCTATTCGAAGATTTTCATGCATCATATTTTAACCCAGAATTTATATGAGGGGTTCTTTTCGTGAGTGGATAGCTCATGTTTCAGGAACTTGGACTCTCATTCAGTTCCAAGGGTAGAGCTCTAGACGGGAACTCGGATCAATAGACGCTAACCCTGTAGATCAGAATAGCAAGATGCCTACATTTCTTTGGCGCTCCCCCTTCTCCAGTCTATGTGAGTATCTCATTCATATAGACATCTGTGATTGATAGGTCTTTATTCTGTAATCCTGTCAGTGTGCTCATTTCAAAAATGCATGTGCTGGCTGGCATGGTGGCGCATGCCTGTAATCCCAGCCCTTGAGGCAGAGGCAGGCTGGTCTCTGAGTTTGAGGCCAGCGTGGTCTACAAAGTGAGTCCAGGACAACCAAGGCTGTATAGAGAAACCCTGTCTCGAAGAACTGAAAAGAAAACACGTGGGCCACCAGTGGTTAAAGGGCCAGGCAGGCCCACCACACTTTCCCTGGCGGTGTTCTTGGCAGCCTGTGATGTTAGAATTACATCTGAATGAATTGGTGGTGTGCTCAGGCTAGCTTGATACAGTCGTAATAGATCAGTCTGAAGAATACACCGCCTACCAACCTTGGAATCCAAGTTCACACTCTTGTCTAGGCCTAAACCCTACAGCTAAGCATAAAGCTGAGGCTAAGAATCCTAGTTTTAAGATCTTGAAAGTAGTTAAGTGGCACTGCCCACTTTTTGACACCTCAGGATGAAAGTGGCAGTCTTTTCTCCAGGACCTGTAACAGTAGTCCTGATATCTGTGAAGGATGGTACTATGTCCAGGGCCTTGGGATGCCACACCTGTCCTGGTACCTGTTCAAGGCTGCCTAACGCAAGGCCGCCTAAGAAACCAGTTTTTCTGTAATGACTGGGCATGAACTAAAAGACAAGCCACTTTCACTTCTGTGACCAAGTTTTCTCCACACCTCATTGTGGGGGGAAAAAAAAGCAGTTCCTACAAGCCCAGATGTCATTTTTCCGCATTTATAAAACAGAACAGACCTGTAATTTTTGCAGCAACCAAATAATTCTCAAAGGATTAGTTACTTTTGAAATCGGGCTTAACCTTTAGCCATGACTGGCCTGGAACTTGCTGTGCAGACTAGTCTAACCTCAAACACAGGTCCACCCTACCTCGGCACCGGGATTAAAGGTGTATGCCACCACAGTCAGTCAGGCTTATGTGTTGTAGGTAGACCGTTCTTTTTGAGACAGGCTTTCACTTATTTCCCAAGATGGCTGGAATTCACAGCTCCTTTGACGTATCCTCTTAAATGGGTGTTTGCTATTATTCTCTTGACATTTCAAGAGCCTGGAGTTCTTAGGTTACGTGGTACATAAAGAGTAGTTACAGGTAGCCTGTTGATTCAGGATATCAAGACCCAGGGTAACCTAAGAAGAAATAAGACATAAGAGCTGAAGGACCCCAGACAGGAGTGTACTCTCTCTTTACCGGAAGAAGAAATGGAATGGAGAAAGCATAGCTTGCCCAACAGCACAAGGTGGGGGGGGGGGGGCGGTGGTAAAGACAAATTTCAGCCCAGGCTGGGTTAGTGATTTTTTAGTTTAGTGCAGTCTTTTTTGATCATGTGACTCCTTAGACCAAGCATAGAGGCTGGCTATAAAAGCATATTTACAGAAGTAGTTCAACTGCTTTTTTTTGTTTTTTGTTTTTTTTTTAATTCCTGGACTCGCAATTGATTGTGTTTTTGTTGTTGTTGGTTTTTTGTTTGTTTGTTTGTTTTAAGGGTTCCCAAGGACATTAGTGCAAGCAGAAGCCCTGGACAGAATCTGTGATGTGGACCTAGTGATCAGTTTGAATATTCCTTTTGAGACTCTTAAAGATCGTCTGAGCCGACGGTGGATTCATCCTTCCAGCGGGAGGGTCTACAATCTGGACTTCAACCCGCCTCAAGTGTTGGTAAGATAACACAGTGCTGGGTGGAGGACATAGCATAGTGTTCAGAAAAAAAATGTGTAAAAAAGCACATGGCCAAAAAGCATAGAAAGAGAGTTTCAATCCAGTAGCAGTCAAAGGGGAGAAAGCTGGAACTGAAAAGCTTAACAAGACAGAGCATTGCTAGCAACCCAGTAAAAGTGGCTCTCCTTTTTGTTTCATTAAACTATTAACAGATTGTTGATTGTTTGAGACAGGGCCACTATAGGCCTCTGATCTCTGGGACCATCTCTTTAAAGCCACATGCCAATGTACACTTGAAGTATTAAAAGTTCTAAGTTTTGTTCAGCCTACTGTTGAGGATGGCCTGAGCAAGTGAAAAAGATGTTCTTATTTCAGTGTTTATAGTGGACAAGAAGCGGGTAGAAACAAATGGTCAGCCTATCTGTAAGACTGTTTAAACAAACCGGATGATATCTGCATGATCCTAGATTACAGAGTTGGTAAAAAGAATAAATATGTGGTTTCTCTGCCCTTCAGTGTTGGGGATCAAAATCCCTGGGCCTTGTGTACACTCATCAAGAATCCTACCATTAAGCCAGTTGCAGTGGTGCCTGTCAGTAATCCCAGCACTTCAGAGAGGCAGACACAGGCGGATCTCTGTGAGTTTGAGGCCAGCCCGGTCTACAAAGCGAGTGTAGGACAGCCAAGGCTACACAGAAAAACCCTGTTTGAAACAAACAAATAAAAAATCCTACCATTGAGGTACTCTTCTACCCTGCTCTCCCTTGTAGGCTGCTTTTCACTCACAGTTCTCTAGTCCTTTGTCTCCCAAATGCTTGGAGATTATGGCTGTGCGCCCCATGCCAGGCTCAGACTACCTCTGATTATCTTTCTTTGACTCCCTGATAATGACTGTTTGAACTAATGCATGAACTCAGTCTGTTACCATTGGACAGAAATAGGTGCATTGTATCTTACTAGATAAATCTCTGTAAGGAAAAGGCCTTGAATGTAGATGGAAGCAGTAATTAAATGGCAGGAAGTTACTGTGTCACTACTGTTGGTTGCCATTGTGCCAACAATGTCCTTACTGATGTCAGTTTGTGTGCGATAAGTCTCTTTTTTTGTTATTTCTTTCTCCTGACTAATTAACTTGTTTGCTCATTCGGTCTTTTATTCATTTCATAGTGTCACTGTGTTGACCAGACTGGTCCTAGCCTTCTCAGTGGCTGGGTGGACAGGAGTGTAACCCAAGATACAGTGACAGGAAAATAAGATGGGAGAGAAGAAAGGAGTTTGAATGTATACACAGGAGAACAGAAGCCCACCCCTCTGGAGCTTGTCAGTTCTTACAGCACCCGTCCGAAAAGCTTTACCTGCTAGCATGTTACTTTCCAAAGCCCAGCTCCGCCTCGGAAGAACACCTAGTTCCAGGTCTGTCTCCAGAGATGGCCTTGGAAGTGGGCAGCCAGCTCTGCCAACGACTGCCGTCTTCCCAGGATAGAGTGAGGCCGCTGGCCCAGTTGTCCTTCTGGAGGCAGCACAGGGTTTGCTGGAACTCTAAAGTGAGTTCTCAGCATTGTGGACGTCAGGTCAGGCACGGCCGCTTCCTTCCTGTCAGGCTAACACACTCTGCCTGTGACAGTGGTGAATCCCAGGGCCGCAGCAGGATGTCAGTGTCACGGTCAGCTCAGTGGTCTAGCAGAGTTGCCCGAGCCCAGCAGTTTCACCCTCGCCTGTCTGTCATATTCGCTTCTGCAGCTTCTCCCAGAGCAGACAGCCGTGGGGTCTGGAGCAGAATTCTGCTGCTGCTGCAGCGCCGTATGTAGGTGGCTGTGCCTCCTACAGGATTGCAAAGTATAGGATAGGAAATTTGCTTACGTAGCCCTGGCTGGTCTGGAACTATGTAGATGAAGTTGTCCATGAAATTGGACAGATCTACCCGCCTCTGCTGGCATTAAATGAAGAAGCATGTCCACTAATTCTTGTATATTTAAATTGCATTTTTACTTTGTTTTGAGACAGGGTTTCTGTGTGTAGTCTTGGCTGTTCTGGACTCACTTTGTAGATTAGGCTGGCCTCAAACTCACAAGAGACGCGCCTGTGTCTTCCTCCCTGAGTGCTGGGATTACAGGCATGCGCCACAGTTATTTATTTGTATCCGTGTACATACGGCTGTGTACGTGTATGGGAGCCAAGGCACAGACAGGTGTGGAGGAAGAAGGTCAATTTACGGGGCTCAGTTCCCAGCACTGCATGGCAGCCCACCACTGTCTGTAACTCCAGTTCCGAGGGATCCAACACCCTCACTGAGACATGTACTCAGGCAAAACAGCGGAGCACATGAAATAAATCTGTCATTTAGCAGCAGTGATGGGGTGTGTTTGCAGGTGCGAGTAGTTAGGATCTAGTGCCTTCTCCAGGGTGCGAGCTCAGCACGGCTGTGGGCGGAGTTCACTCCCATCACATGGTTTTAAGTGAGAGAAGACCTTCGGGAGGCCCAGGGGTTCGTCGCACAGTAACTGGCTTCTCTGGTATTTTAGGGGATTGATGACATCACTGGCGAGGCACTGGTCCAGCAGGAGGATGACAAACCTGAAGCCGTTGCTGCCAAGCTGCGACGGTACAAGGATGCGGCCAAACCGGTCATCGAGCTGTACAAGTGAGTGCGCGTTCAGAGCAAGGCCTACCCGCTAACCGTGGGGCCTGGTGGGGAGGGCACTCGGCCAAGGTAGCCAAGTCTAAAGGCCCATCCCTCCCACAAGTGAGTGAAGTGGTGGAGTGGTGCACAGGAGTCCAGTGTGTTCATTCCGGAGCTATTACAACACGAGACTTAAACTTAGTTATCTGTCTGAGGAATTATCTAGACTTGGCTCCTTTTTGGGGGGGTGGGGTAGCATCAGGTGGGAGTTGGCAGTTGAAACTGAGGCTTCATGCAGGTGTTCCAGCTCTAAGCTCCAGCCCTTAGCACCCCCCGCCCTCATTTTCCTATTTAATGGGCTCAGATATTTTCACATTCCTTTGTGTAAATAAGTGATTCAGGTAGGCTAGGCTTGGCTGGAAAACTACGAACAGAGCCGGGGGGTGGTGCCTGTTTTTCAACCTTGGATCTTTTCCTATCCCGATGCGATGTTAAGCGACCTAATTAATGGTGTTTATTTGGATTGTCTTTCAGGAGCCGGGGAGTCCTCCACCAGTTTTCTGGGACAGAGACCAACAGAATCTGGCCTTACGTTTACTCACTTTTCTCCAACAAGATCACACCCATTCAATCCAAAGAAGCATACTGAGCCTGCCATCGGAAGAGCCAAGGAGGCGTTGTCCGGTCACTCAGCCCTGCGTGGCGTCTTGATGCCCTGGCCAAATTAGAAGCTAGCTGAGATAGCTTGCAGCATCTTTTCTAGTTTAAGTGATGAAGTGATGAGGAAAATCTAGCGGGTAGGAAGGATTCATGAAGAAAGAAACCCTCCTGCCTTTTGAAGAGAAGGTGTAGCTCTGCAGCTGCGTCACACCCCTCGCAGGAAAGCGAGTGCAGACTGGATTTCCACCGGCTTCGAGCCTACACTCTGCACGGGCTGACAGCCATGTGCTTGCATAGCCTTTTTGCATGCAACAGTGGGCTTTCTGGCCTATGCCACCTTCCACAGGCTATTAAGCCACAGCACCGTCAGCCTGAGAATGTGAAGGCGCGCGGTCGTCGCTTGCCTACCGCCATACCCTCTGATGACAACTGAATTGACGCTGATTGCACCCAGTGGCTGCTTCTCCCCAATGACTATTTCTCCCTCCGATCTCCATCTCCGAAATCCTAGATTCTGTTGACTGTATCTCTTCCGCTTGCTCCCTTCCCAGGCTCTTCAGTAACATGGTAGTTTCCGCATTCACCCCTCTAACTTCTGAGAACTAGGCGACTAGATCCAGTCCCTTCCTTCATACTGGGAACTTAGCCGGGCGGAAGGCTTCCTTTGCTAAACAGCTGCTCTGACTGTCTTGGGCCCACTCTGTACCTTTTATTGTTTTAAAAAGATTCTTCAACATCTTCAGAAAAAGGGGCAGGGGAGAAAAGGAAAGAAACGCCCACTTATGGAAATTGGGGTGATTGTATGGAAGTAATTGTATAGAAATCACTGGACTAAGATGGTTGGGTTCAAGGCTGAACATGCTGCTAAATATTGATGCTGCCAGCGTTTCTTCTGTGAGTGATCCGGGCAGACGGTGAGAAGTCAGTAAAGGGAACAAGCCTGTGGGCTTGAATGGAGCACCTTGCACCAGATGAACATAGACCTGCACTGAGTAAGGCAGCTTTACTGTTTTGGGAACGCAGAATCTTTTTGTTTTCTCCCTATTCCAAAGACTCAGTCTGTAGGTGGCCATGAAGTCCAGAAATGAAGATACTAATATTTTGTCAATGATTATATGTCAATAAAGCATTTGTTAAAAGATTTTTTCTGGTTTCCAGACTTGTTGGCCACCTTGTTAACTCTTCTGGGAAGAACAGTGAAATGTCTTCCTTTTGCCTTAAAAAGGGTGTCCTGCCTCTGCCTGTCCCCAGGAAGCGTCCTTTATCACTGGTAGTGATTTAGTGTGAATCTCACAGTCTGGTTGGGGGCAGGGTGTGGGGTGAACTCAGCACTTTAGTGGAAACAGACATTATTACGTGGGGTCACGGGAGTCCCCAGTCCTTCACTGCCATATGTTCTGTGTGCTCATGAGTCTGTCTTTGGCGTGGCACTGCCCAGACTCTTGCGTCTTCTTAGTTGTCCTTCTGTGTGCATGTTCTCTGGCCGCCTGCAAGGAGATGCAGACCAGCACCCCCTCAAAGAGCTGAGGTGCAGCTGTGTGGCTCAGATCTGACCTCTTGGCATTGTCACGATGCTGAACATTTTGGAAGCTTGCATTTGGATGTCACTTGGTAGGGATGGGGTGATAAAAGCCCAGGGTTCCCAGGGAAGCAGGCCAGGTGTGGGAAACATACAGGTTAGAGTAGGGTCGCCCTCAGATGACTGGGGAAGTGGAGAGGTAAAGGGGTTTAGAGTAGTTCAAAAGAAGGGGACAATAACAGCAAATTCGTTTTCCCTCTTGTAGGGATTGGGGAGAGCAATAGGGTGTGAGCAAATTCTTGCCTACACACTCTTGTTTCTCTGCATTACAAGCTTAGTAGACTAAGGTAGCCAGCACTGGGGACATGAGGATCTGGGCAGCAAGGGCGGAAACACATCTTTTCCAAGATCTTGGCCGATTTTCATGTTAAAAATCGATACTTTCTGCGGCAGACTTGGCTCTTCTTTTCTAAATGATTTTTTTTGAAATGAACATTAATACTGAAAGTATCTTGACAAAGGTAGAATGAAAGGGCGTCTCTTCCTTCTGAGGCCACACATGCCCTTTCTTCAGGTAGAAGCCAAGAGTCTGGTGGTGTCTGAGATTCTGGTCTGACTTGGCATTCACAGACTCCATCCGGCTCTTCTGACAGTTTGCTTCCCACAATCCTCTTGCTTAAAACACAGGGAACCCTGCTTGTTCATTCCTCCAGTATTAAGACGGGAAAAAAAAGTGCTATGAAGGAGGCCTTTTTGAGTGTGTACTCTCAGGACCTTTGCAAGCTTCTCGGTGAATCTTCCCAGCATCCCGTGAGGCAGACACAATCACTCCTTCCTATAAACAAGGAGTCCAGGGTATGAAGTCTTGACCCAGGCTTTTGATATAAGTAAACAGTACAGCTATAGTTCAGTCCCAGGTTTTCCCTGATTCAAGAACCCTTGGCCTTTTACTGCATTTTAGCTGTATGTCTTTTGGCCTAAGCAAGCCAGGGACACGAGCCTGCTAGGGTCTGCTTGTGGGCTCAGAAAGAGCAGCAGACATCACTGGAGTGGCAGTGTTGCTAAGGAAGCTGCTAAATACAAGGGTTCCAGGCAGACTTAAGTTTAATCCTAGGCTAATCTGCCTCAGTTCCAGCTGTCAGGAAACCATGAAGCCATAAGGAGAATGGGGATCTATTAAAACATTAAAATTAACCATAAAATGCCATCCCTTATTTTGGTGTGGTGAGCTGCACAATTCTTGCCAGAATAAATGCCATCAACTGTGCCTCTGGGCACTTGTTGGTTTGACCATTCTGCTTGTGGTTGGGGCATGAGGGAGACAGGCTAAGCCTTTCGCTCAGGTGGCAAAGGTCCACATGTAGCATTCATATGGACTCCCTCTAGTGACAGACAATAAGAAGCACAGTGTCTTTCAATAAAGGGTTCTTGTTTATAAAACCTTTGAAAAGCGCATTGCACCTTGTCTCGGATTCAGGAAAAGGGAAGAAATTGGAAAACCTGGTCTGTGTATAAGCTGCAAGAAATGGTAGGGCTCAATGCTTTTTTTTTTTTTTTTTTTTTTAAAGGAGAATTTGTACTACTGAAGTTATGCATTTTGTTTTCGAGCTGAACGGATCCCTGGGGGGATTATGTTGAGCTAAAATTGTATTTCACTGTGATCCTTCAAGTTCAAGCCAATCTCCTAACCTAATCTGATCTTTAGTTTCCCAGGAGCCAACAGGTCAGCTTTTCTTCTGTGTGACAGTTGGTGTTCCTCTTGATTTTGGCATATGTGCTTAATTCAGAGTATCTGAGTCTGTTCTGTCTGTGTATGCTATAGCCTAGCTATTATTCATTGTATTAACTGATTTTTGTTATCTTGCTTAAGATTGATTTGTATTCATTGAATTTGGTAGAAATAAACGTTTTTCTGCTCAATATGCAATCAACTGATTTAGTCTTGTGTTGCTGTTTATATACTGTAAAGTTTTCATGAGTTCTCTCATTTATGCCACTTGATAGGTCTGCCATTATCCGCAGTTGTCCGTGGTTTGCAAAACGAGGCAAACAGAGTAACCTAAGCAAAGTAATGGTGGCAAGCAGTGCCTGTTTGTTTGTTTGTTTGTTTGTTTTCCTGCTGTATCATTGCCCTGTTCGTGTACCCTCATGTTTCTTGTTTGCTCTGTCCTTTACCTGTTAAAGCTGTTGCTATCTAGTAGGCGCTGGGGCCTTGAAAGAAGTTCATAATTGCCCTTTCAGAAGAAATCTGGGAAAATGTATATAGGCACAAGCCCTGGCCTTTTCTAATCCTGGTATGATCTCATCTGTGGGACCTTCTAGTAGTTGGAACCAGCTGTAAGCAAGTTCTAGACTCATGGCTCCAGGAAGGCCAGGGCAGGCCACCTGGATAGGGTGGCTGTGTGTTAGGTTGTCGTATGGGACCCACATGCCTTCCTTTGGGGAAGAGTTTATATCCTTGCTCCCTGGGCTTCACACTTGGACATTGCCTTACTCCAGTCAGTAAAATGAAAAGACAGATTGTTAGAGCTGACATTGGAAGAGTCAGAAATCCTACAATGCGGTGAGCAATGCTGTGGGGCTCTTCCAGGGAAAACGTAGAGCAGACATGCACTGAGTCCATAATGGGTGAATAGTATCTGAAAATAAAACTGTAGGATTTTTGGGTTGGTTTGGTTTGGTTTTTTGAGACAAGGTTTCTCTGTGTAGCTCTGGCTGTCCTGGAACTCAGGATGTAGATCAGGCTGGCCTTGAACTCAGAGATCCACCTGCCTCTGCTTCCTGAGTGCTGAAATTAAAGGTGTGTGCCACCGCCACACAGAGTAAAATTGGTTTTTAAAAGCCATGGAGGCTTAAGTTTAATTTGGCTTTTAAAATATTTGCTGTATTGCACTTGTGTCGGAGGACAAATTCTGGGAGTCAGTTCTCTCTTAGCATGTGGGTACCAGCGGTGAAATTTGGGTCATCAGGTTTGATGACAAGCACTTTTGCCTGCTGTGCCATTTTGTTGGCTCTTGGTTAGTTCTGCAGGACGGCATAGCCTAAGTGGGTTCAGGGAGCTACCTGAGCCTAGGCGTGTGTCTTGTCATCCAGTTATTACGAGTTCTCTCATCGAACCTCCTTAGGTTCTAAGGATACAAAGGTAAATAGATTTTTGCCCTTGACTTCTCCAGTTGTTTGGAGAACATGAGTGATTATAACTATTAGAACTTAACTCCTTCCTTGAGAGAACAGAAGTAACTCAGCCAAGGAGGGGCCAAGGAAGCAGCTGAGTTTTGCTAGAAAAGAGAATCCAGGCAGCTGCAGTGGGTTGGAACGTGGATGGCAGGCAGGGGAGAGGCCCCCTCAGCAGCCTGGCCACGGCTGAGGCTGAACGGGAAAGCCTTTGGACTTCTGGTGGGAGGCAGTGTGAACATCCACAATGCACGTCAAATTTACGCGAGAAGAAGCCGCCCTGCCACTAAGGGGGGGAAAAGTGCTGCTGAGGAACACGGTGAGAAAATGGGAGCAAACAGAATGATGATCTATGGCAGAGCGGAGCAGACTAGTGCTCCTAGCACCCCTGGTTGCATTCCAGCCCAGGCACTCGCTTTCCCCGGATAAACCTCTTATTTTGTGCGTATTTAACTTTTCAGATTTTAAAATGTTGGCCAAGTAGCAGAGCCTTGTGGGCCAATGTGAGATTTTTAAGCTAAGAGAGGCAAGGTAAAGGAATGAGGACCATCTTGGTGACTAGACCAGGCTGAGGTGGGGGTTGGGTTTTGTAATTTTGTGGATAGGAAGACGATAAACGATGGCAGACCTCTGGAGAATTCTGGGTACTACGTATTCCACAGAGCACTTTGTGCTTTGCTAACCAGTTTGTCCCACTATGGAGTTCAGCTGGGTGTACCCGGGGCCGCTTCACTCTAATCTAGGCTGGCTTTGACCTCTGTAGCAATCCTCTTGGTTCGGCCTCCCATAACACACCCTGTTTCACACTAATCCTAGCCATAAACGTTGAGCATCACAGTAATGAAATGGTGACCATCGCTAGACTTGAAACCCACTTAAATTATGCTTTTACATAGACGTGAGTTCAATGGAAGATGCTAGTTAGGGCTGCAGGCAGCCTTTCATGTCCCTCACGATGAACCTATGTGGTAAATGTAGCTAGAAGTGGGGTATATAGACCGCTGCCTCATCAACAGACAAGAGACGGAATGGTTGTGTTTCTCCTGCATCAGGGCTCAGGGGTCAGTCCCTTTAGCAAGCCTGGATCACTGGCTTCTCTATGCCACCATCCAAGGCCATGGAAGAACAGTCTTCTGACAAGGAGCAATGGGGAATAAAGAGATGAATCGCCGACTCCAGGTCTAAGGCTAGAGCAGCCGCTGTCTTGAGAGATCGTTTACATATTCCGACAGTCTAGAGCCATTGACTATAAGGTCATTAGATATGTCATTCCGGATGACTCTGGACATAGTGACAGCAGGACAAACTGACTACCCTGAACACATTGGCCATAGATCCTCTTTATAATAGTCTGTGAGTCCAACAGGTTGAGTAGGAGGAAGCGTAAGGTTGCTTAGACTTGAGAGAACCATTTTGTCTTTTCACTCACTTAAACTTTCCCCTTATTTTCCCATTTACTTGTTTTGAGCTCCTTTTCTCAGTTTATCAGTCTCAGTTTCCTCAGGAAGAACTTTAGTTTCCATATGGAAGTCTTGCCTGAAAAATTATCAATATTGGTATTTACAAGTTTTGTCAAGAAAACGAGGACTCTGAAAAATGGTAAACTACTTAAATCTGAGTTTTCCCATACATTTTTCAAAATACATAGAAGCCAAAAAAAATCAGGATAAAATCATTTTTAACTCATATGTAGCCAGGACACAATACTGCAAACTCTCATTTCATTTGAGTGGGGAATAAATATCTGAAATTAGCACCAGCTCTGTTGGCCTTGTAGAAATGGAGAGTCAGCCAGGATATACATGAGAAAAACCATAAAAACAAAGATTTCCAAGACACCAAACTTTCCCTAACACTGCCCCAAAAGACACTGTTAATTAAGAAATGCATTTCAGGGGGCTGGTAGCTTTGTTTATAGATACTTGTACAGCATCTTCCAAAAACTGTGTTTGAAACCACATAGTTGAACTTTTACCGTAATTGGACTTGGTGGTGTCTCAAGTTAAATAAAGTGTAATTAAAAGAAGAGAGATTTCCTTATTTTTCATTGCTGAGTAATATTCCATTGTGTAGATATACCACAATTTCTGCATCCATTCTTCAGTTGAGGGGCATCTAGGCTGTTTCCAGCTTCTGGCTATTACAAATAAAGCACCTATAAACATGGATGAGCAAATGTCCTTATTGTGTACTTGAGCCTCTTTTGGTTATATGCCTAGGAGTGGTATGGCTGGATCTTGAGGAATCGCTATTCCTAGTTGTCTGAGAAAGCACCAGATTGATTTCCAGAGTGGTCGTACAAGTTTACATTCCCACCAGCAGTGGAGGAGGGTTCCCCTTTCTCCACAGCCTCTCCAGCATGTGTTGTCACTTGAGTTTTTCATCTTGGCCATTCTGATGGGTGTAAGGTAAAATCTCAAGGTCATTTTGTTTTGCATTTCCCTAATGGCTAATGACGTTGAGCAGGTAAATGGTGGGACCTGGAAAGGATCATCCTGAGTGAGCTGTCCCAGAAGCAGAAAGACACACACGGCATATACTCACTCATATAGACATGTAATATAGGATAAACCTACTAAAATCTGTACATCTAAAAAAACTAATCAAGAGAGAGGACCCTGACTAAAATGCTCAATCCCCATCCGAAAGGCAAAGAGGAAGGACATCAGAAGAAGAAGAAAACAGGAAACAAGCTAGGAACCTGCCACAGAAGGCCTCTGAAAGGTTCTGCCCTGAAGACTACCGAAACAGATGTTGAGACTTATGGCCAACTGTTGGGCAGAGTGCATGGAATCTTATGTAAGAAGTGGGAAATAGTAAGAGCTGGAGAGGACAGGAACTCCACAAGGAGAGCAACAGAACCAGAAAATTTGAACATAGGGGTCTTCCCAGAGACTCATTCTCCAACCAAGTACCACACATGGAGATAACCTTGAACTCCTGCACAGATGTAGCCCATGGCAGTTTAGTGTCCAAGTGGGTTACATAGTAATGGGAAGAGGGACTGCCTCTGACATAATCTGATTGGCCTGCTCTTTGATCACCTCCCCCTGAGGGGGGAGCAGCCTTACCAGGCCACAGAAGATGACAATGCAGCCACTCCTGATGAGACCTGATAGACTAAAATCAGAAGGAAGGAGAGGAGGACCTCTCCTATCAGTGGACTTGGGGAGGGGCATTCATGAAGAAGGGGGAGGGAGGGTGGGATCTGGAGGGGAGGGGCTTATGGGGGGATACAAAGTGAATAAAGTGTAATTAATAAAAAATAAATAAACTAGACAGTGGGCTGCTGAAAGTCAGAAAGAAAAAAAAAAGAGAAAGAAATGTGTTTCAGTGCGCCAGCAGCAGAGGGCGCTGTTCAGCAAAGCGCCATCATTGCTGTAAAACATCCGGGGCAGGAAAATCCAACACCTTGAGAAAGAGCAGAAAAAGCAGCCACTAGCCATACAAAATTATTCTTAAAGTGTGCATGAAAGTACGTGTGTGCATGCGTGTGTGTGTGTGTGTGTGTGTGTGTGTGTGTGTGTGTAGGTGCCACTGTTCAAGCGAAGAAGTCTGAAGACCACCCGTAGGAGTTGGTTCTCTTATTCCACCATGTGGGTCGTTGAATTCAAACTGGGCTTACCAGTAAATATCTTTACCCCTGAGCCATCTTTCCAACACTCTACCAAAAACATTTTTTAACCGGACGCGGCTGGCACTACACCTGTAGTCCCAGTACTCTGGGAGGCAGAGGCAGGTGGATCTCTGTGAGTTTGAGGCCAGCCTGGTCTACAAAGTGAGTCCAGGACAGCCAAGGCTACACAAAGTAAATCCTGTCTTGAAAAACCAAAAATCAAAAACAAACAAACAAACAGAACAAGGAAATAAACTGGGAATCTAAATTCTGAAGCTGATAAAGAATATTCAAGACCCAACTTCAGAGCAGAGGAAATTGTAGAATGCTGCTCACTCGAATATGAGTCGAACAGGATCAGAGAAGCAACATGAGACGTGAAGAACATCACAGATGAGAAATGCAGTACTGAGCAGGACACAGTGAAAGAGCTGCAAGAGTTGAGTACAGCCCAGGCATGGTGGCACAGGCCTTTAATCCCAGCACTTAGGAGGCAAGGTCAGGAGGATCTGTGAGTTCAAGGCCAGCCTGGGAGTTCTATGACAGCCAAGGCTACACAGAACAACTCTCTTGGGTACAGAAACATGAAGTGAGATGGGATCCTAAGAAATAGCTTAGAAGGTACACAATAGAGCCCAGATTTAACATGACATTCAAAGAAGATACGGGCATAGAGACTGAGAACTCACGGGATTAAAACAAAAGAAAGAAAGGTGAAATGTTCAGAAAGAAAACAGCTATAGGGGGCAGAGAAAACACAACACACTTATAGGCAGATTCCCATGAAAAAGAAAACAAGACCATGAGTCAAGAACAACTTTCAAATTTACAATGGGATATAGCTTATAAAAATAGGTTTAAAAATCCTGAACATATATATATTTCAATATCTCAATAGAGTGTATTGTGGAAATTTGAGACTTAATTCAGAATGTTTAGCTCTAAGACATTCTTCAAGAAACAGGAAAATCTGGGCCTCCATGCAGAAAGTCCAAGCAACTCATAGGCCGGCAAAACCACAATGGAATAACACTGAAGAGCAGGACCATCTAGCTCGCTGAGCCTCAGCTGCGAGGGATATGGATAAGCAGTCTTCAAATAAACAGCACCGGCTCTGATTGACCTCGCTTCGGACTCTGTTACTTCCTACTCAAGGACAAGAATCTAAGCGAGTACGGCAAGAACTGTGCTGTGCATACAGTTCATGTAATTGAAGAGACTAAAGTGAAAGTAGCCACGGAGGAGCAGAAATGGTGTGCAAAAGAAAAAAAAAAGAGAGAAAGAAGCAAAACCACAGAACACGCCAAGCGGCTCAGTCACTGTGGAGGAAGTAGGTGGAGATTGAAGGATTTTGTTTAAAGCTGAAAAATCAACTTGTTCAAGCAAAGGCAAAACAACAAAAACAGAGCAAAACAAAAAACAACAAGAGAATCAGCTCTTTTCATGCCAGGATGGACTGTGGGAAGGGAAGCAGTCAGTGGGATGAGCTGGAGAAAACGAAACCGTATCAGGGTGGAAGCAAAGGGCTTGGATCAGTTGCTCATGGTGGAGGTTTCTTTCCTTTCTCATTTCAAAGACTGAAGCAGGGGCTGTGGAGAAGGCTCGGTGGTTAAGGGGATGGGCTGCTTTTCCAGAAGTCCCGAGTTCAATTCCCAGCCACCCCATGCTGGCTCACAACCATCTATAGAGAGATCTGATGCCCCCTTGTGGCATGCAGGTGTACATGCAGATAGAGCACTCAAGTAAAATAAAGAAAAAAAAAAAAAAGACTGAAGTATTGAACTATGGGAATAAATGTCTAGCATTCTCAATGTTTCCTGACACTGTCATTAGCAATCGACTCACTACAAGAGTTATCTTTGGGTCACTTTCCCAGTGCTGTGCTGCCAAACGTGAGAATTTTTGTTGACTTTGTATAGAGTTGCAAGGGGGATCAGTGTTCAGAAACACAACTTCAGTGTATGGAATGGAAGCAAAGGAGAATGTATGGAGGAACTTAAGAAGAGAATTTTGCTGATAAATACAGGATTTCTCTCAATGGCCAATAGAGGGGTGGATGAAGTGGTTCCTGATTCTTCTTAAGAAGGAAACCAGCTCCTGAGTGTGATGATTATCACAGTTGGCATTGGGCAGGTGGTCTCAGGTCAAGAAGTCCTGTGACAGTTATAAACAGAGAAAAAAGATGCAGCTAGCAAACCATTGCCAAAGTATGACCCGCTTGTGGGGAGCTACTCCCTAAACCTAAAGTTAAGAGAAGACAGCACATAAACAGTCGCCAATCTTTACCATCGTTGCCATTCTGAGAGCTCGAGTAATTCTAAATGTTCTCATTCTGAAACGCTTCTGAAGAGAAATTAAAAGGAAAAGAAAAAAAAAGGAAAAGAAAAAAAGAAGAGGAGGGAACAAAGGGGAAAAAAAATCCTGAAACCACAAAAAAAGAAAACAAGTCCAAGAATATCTAGTGAAGTTGAGGCTGAAAATTTTGAAGCCCCACCCCCCCTTCTGTCTGTTGTCCATCTGAAGGAGACCCCTTCTGTACCAGAAAATAGATTCCTACTGAGGAAAAAGTCTTCCAAAAGCCAATGGCCGGGAAAGGAAAAATAGCAGGGGTCAGTGGGTGGGTGCAGGACAGATGGGGTGGTCCACCTGACTTCAGCCACTTCCTACATAGACGACTCCTAGTTACTGGGTCTCATAGGAAGAGCAAAGAAGGACGTTTCTGAACTATTGATGCAGATCAAGAGACCTGTCCAGCCGTGCTGAGAACTCTCAGCATTAGAGGCACTCAGGGTGTCCAGTGGCAAAGGATGGATGGAAGGGGATAAGAGTGAGCTGAATGAAATGAAAGAAAACTTAAAAAGGAGATGAAAAAAGGAAAGAAAAAACAAACAAACAAACAAACAAACACCTGATCATAAACTCACCTGAGAGTCCACGCGGAAAAGAGAAAATGAAGAGAAGGTTGAAACCACATCTGTCTACAAAGACAGAGACATCAGAAGACATTTAGAAGAAGATGACAAGTAAATTAAATATCAAAGCCGGGCATGGTGGCACACGCCTTTAATCCTAGCACTCCACTCAGAAGGTAGATGCAGGTGGATCTCTGTGAATTCAAGACCAGTATGGTCTACAAAGTGAGTCCAGGATAGCCAGGGCTGTTACACAGAGAGACCCTGTCTTAAAAAAATAAAATAAAATAAAACAATAAAAAAAAGCGAGAAATAACAGCAGTTCAAAAGAAAAAATCCAAGAGTAAAGGTCAGGTGCAAAAGTAAAGAAGGGGTTGCAAGAATGTTAAAGAAAAGTCTGATTCCGAAGGGACAGATCAGGAAAGGGGCAGAAGTCATAAGAACATGGGCAGAATCCAAAAGTAGTGAGCACGAGCCCAACCAAAGCAGGGGATGGCAGTGAAGAACACAGTCCAGTCAAAAGCAAATACGGAACAGGAGAGCAAGGGAGCCCAGAAGTAGACACAGAAGCAGGAGAGTATGATCCTGAAAGAGATCTCACCAGAAGCAAGAGAGAGAGAGAGAGAGAGAGAGAGAGAGAGAGAGAGAGAGAGAGGAACACAAGAGAAGAGGAAGGTCATGAAGCCGAGAGAGAACACAGGAAAATGGAAGCGATAGGAGAGATTCACATAGCTCAGAGGAAAAAGTCAAAGTAGAAATGGGGTGGGGTAAGGCGTGATCAAAAAAAAAAAAAAAAAAAAAAAAAAAAAAGAATTCATACAGAAATGAAAATTCTGAGGGTGAAAAGAGAAGACCATAATCATGCTAGCTCAAATAGTAAGTAGAGGTGGGGTGGGGGTGGGAATGGGGGAGAAGACTGTTAGAGATCAAAGCCAAGTATTAGGTTAGTTACTTTCCCGTTGCTGTGCTAAATTCCATGACAAAAGCAACTTAAAAGCGAAAGAGTTTGTTTTGGCTTACCGTTGGAGGTGCCATCCACCATGGAGAGGGTAGTCAAGGCAGTGGGAGCTTACAACAGCTGGTAAAATTGCATCTACAGTCAGGAAGCAGAGAGAGGTGGATGGCAGTGTTCAGTTCACTTGTTCTTTTGTGAAATCAAAATGATACCATCCACAGTGGCCCGTTCTTCCTACTCCATTAACCTAACGAGGAAATCCCCGACAGGCTTGCCCAGAGGCCTGTCTCCAATTGGGTCTAGATTTTATCCAGTCAGCAGTTGATATTAAGTATCAAAAGTATAAAAAATAAAGATAAAGCAGTGAGGACAACAAATTGAAATTCTCCATACTGCTCTAGGTTAATTAAATAAATCCTAGTGTCTGTGTGGTGATTTGGGTATACAGCTGGTTTAGGAATAACCACTGCTTAACTAAAAGATAAATCAATCATAAATACTAATAACCCACAATAGTTTTTCAAGACAGGGTTTCTCTGTGTAGCCCTGGCTATCCTGGAACTCTCTCTATAGTCCAGGCTGGCCTTAAACTCACAGAGATCTTCCTGCCTCTGCCTCCTGAGTGCTGGACAGATATTAAAAAAAAAAACACGTTCATGCATTTTATTTGTTTATATGTAGAAACTGTAATGTAAATTTCTAAGAGATTAAGAAAGAGAGTCAACCTGCATGTGGTTGTTTACAACTATAACCTCAGCTATTCCAGGGTCAGGCACAGGCGGACTGACAGTTCAAAGCCTGGCTGAGCTACCTAGTGGGTAAAAGGCCAGCCTGGTAACATAGCCTTACACTGTCTCAAATATAATAATAATAATAATAATAATAATAATAATAATAATAATAATAAAAGTGTAGTTGGTAAGGATATAGGTCAGGGGGAGATCACTTGCTTAGCATGTAGTTGGTACCCAGTATCATAATAAATTAAAATAATAACTATTATTTTTGACAGTCTCACTATGTAGCCATGGCTGACCTGAGAGCCCAGAACTACTTAGAGAGACCCACCTGACTCTGTCTCTAGAGTGCTGGGATTAAGGGTGACCCCAGCACCTCTGGCAGTTTATATCCTTCCAACCTTAAATATCATTTCCCAAAAATTAAAGCTTAGGGTTTTTTTCTCCCCACAGAAATGTTAAAAGAATACACCTGGTGCTATTCACCTAGAGTCAATAACTAAAAATGTCTCCACATTTGTTTGCTTCAATCTTTTGGCTAAAACTGTTTTAAAATACCATTTTACTTACTGTTCGTATGTGTGTGTGTGTGTGTGTGTGAGAGAGAGAGAGAGAGAGAGAGAGAGAGAGAGTTCACATGCCATAGTGTAGGCATGGAAGTTGGAGTCAATTTTCTTCTTCTATTTGGGGTCCCAGGGATTGAACTCAGATTTATCAAGTGTATACAGCAAGTGTTTTTACATGTAAGTACTTTCCCCCCCCCCCTAGCCATTGGTCCAAGCTTTGAAACATGCAGACACCATGAAACTCTATGATGGAGTTCATAGCTGTGATCAGAGCTGGAATCCTGGTATGATTTATTTTTTTTGTCACTAAAGTGGAGCCAAGATCCACAGAATCTTCTTGGTTGCTACCTCTTGGTGTAGTGGTGCAATGGTGGCCCCTCCCACGGCTCATGCTGTGGGAAGTTATGAGTGAGAGCGGTGGGGTGTGCCTCACAATGATGTGCTTCTGGGGGCGGCCTGGGATTCACCTCTGATCCTCACTGAGATCCGGATCTCTGTTTCTCCACCCGCACTGTGGCTGGTACCACTCTGCCCTGAGTGGGGATGTGGGGTTCATCAGTGTTTGCCAGTATGCTCCTGGATAGTACCCAGAAAGTAATGAGGCATGCAGAAATAGCATTGATGTGTGCAGCTCAAAAGGATGATCTTACCAACTCCACGCTGGAAATTTTCATGGCCGAGCTTGTGTAAGCGGCAAGTTGGCTGGCAGCTGGAATCCACAGAAAGGGGTGCTTTGCCTCAGCCGCTGCCTTCTCTGGTGTATCAGAGGTCTTGCTTGGTTAATAGGGCAGAACGTCACTACCTATGGAAGTAATGACATGGTGCTATATTTAAAGTGTCTGAATAATGTAATACCTGGACTTGATGTTCCTTTCTGTCAATATAATTAGTCCAGCGCTTCTCTTTCAGTAAGCACATAGATTTTTTTTTTTTTGGGACAGTGTTTCTCTGTTTAGATCTGGCCATCCTATAGACTGGGCTGGCCTTAAACTCAGAGATCTGCCAGCCTCTGCCTCCCAAGTACCGGGATTAAAGGCATGTATTGAATAATATTGTAAAAAATAATTTATTTTATTTATTATGTGTATGCAAGTGTTGGGAGCTGGTCTGGTGCTATCTGTTACGATGCTTATTATTGGCCCTCAAGATCTGGTTTGTTGCCCAAACAGACACTCACATACCTCATGATGTTTGTCACCTTGCCTACGAAATTGTTTCTGATCGGTTATTAATAAAACGCCAACACACCTGGGCAGGCAGATGGAGGTAGGTGTGGCTGAGGTTTTCGGGCTTTGGGAGAGAGAAACAGGAAGAGGAGGAGGAAATAGACAGCTGCCATGGATTGGCATGAAGAGAGGCATATGGCCAGCGTGGATGGAGGAAGCAGCCCAGGTAAGAGAATTAGCAAGTATTTATGGAATTGTGGGTGGGAGGTAGCCTGGGATGGGCTGGGAGGTAAAGGTAGGTTAGAGGTTTAATATCTGCCCTGCGCCAGGTAAGATAAGGCTATTCTAAAATCTATCAGGTATCAGTATATATATATATATATATATATATATATATATATATACTATTATATCTATACTGATTATAGTAGCGGGTTAGATAATATGACCCTAATAATTATAGGGCTAATAATAAACATTATTAGACCATACCTTTAATCTAACTGCAATAATGTCTCTATGTATTATTATGTGCCCATGGATGTAGGTGCCTTCAGCGGCCAGAAGAGGGGCACTGGATCTCCTGGAGCTTGAGTTACAGGCATTTGTGAGCTGCCTGATCTGGGTGTGGATACTAGACTCAGGTCTCCTGGAAGAGCAGCCATTTTCCCATATCCATGTCGTAACAACAACAACAACAATAGTATTTTATTTTATGTATGTGGACTTTTTGCCTCCAAATATGTCTGCGCACCGTGTACATGCCTGGTGCTCTTGGAGACCAGAAGAGGACCTGGAGTTATGGGTGGTGGGATTTGAACCTGAGACATCTGGAAGCTGAGCACATGAAGTTCCTCCCAGCATTTTTTTTTTTTAACCCAGCAGGCACACTCATATGCATGGTGTATGATTTGTTCTTTTGCTTTCTTGTTTGGATTTTCTTCTCCATTATCTCCCTGAGTAAGCCAGGATACCCTGGATCTTGCCATCCTCCCACCCACACCATCGCCTCTGGATGGCTGAGATTACAGAAGTGTGTCGCTGTGCCTATGAGGATTAATTTTGAGTCTTCTAAAGCAAAAAGATCTGTCTTTGAGATAAAAACATTCAGAGCATGAAAATTTGCTTCGTTTTAAAGTATACAACAATATGTTTCCAATGCTGAAATTTTGTAGTTTTTTTTTCCGTAATTATGAAAGTGTTTAATAGAATACATGCTTGTGTCTGTCAGCTCAGCTTTGAAATGTTTGTCAAGAAAGCCTGCTTATGTTTTGTTTTTTTTTTTGGTCTGTTTTTTGGTTGAGATCACGAAGGCAGTTTTTTTCATTTCCTGTGGTTTCTCTGAGACAAAGCACTAGAAAGGCAGAGCACACCTTCGGCCTGTGGGAGACAGGAGTATAGAAAGTATGTGTGTGTATGTGTACGTGAGAGAAAGAGATTGAGAGAACAAAGAATTGAATTTTTTTTAAGGTATTGGTTTAAAGCTTAAAGCACAAGACTGAACAAAGGCCAGCCATGTGGAGACATGTCCAGCCACCTGAGGAGAGGAACTAGCTTTACTGAATTATTTTCCTGCCCACTCCAGCTACAGTTGCTAGGAAACTGACCCAGATGGCCAGACCAGAACCGTTCATGGTCTTGGCACCTAAAGTAAACCAATCATTTCAAAAGTCAATTTCCCTTACCCAATCATGTTACGCCAAGGCATGTAACCTGCCACTTGTGGTTTTTCCCTTTATAAACCTCATTCCCCTAGACAGCCCCACTATACTCCTCCTCTTCACCAAGGAGGTTGCTGCGATCTGGGCTTAAGCTTATATTAAATAAACCCTCATTTATTTTCAGTGGAGTTGATTTCTGGTGGTCTTTGGGGGTCTCACATACTGGGCATAACGAGAGTGAGAGAGAGAGAGAGAGAGAGAGTGGGGTGAGGAAAGCTCATTTTCTGACAGTCCTCTAGGAGGGTGTTTTTGCTTTTCATGTGTAAATTATAATTTAACTTTCTCATGGCATTTTGTAAGCTTTTTTAATATGGAGGAATTATTTTGAGAAGTTTTAATGAATGAAGGTAATATATTTGGTTGAAGTGATTACTAATTTTGGAAAATTAGTATTTGGTAATTTAGAAGTAAAATTAAATTACTATTTAGTAATTAAATTAATTTAAATTAAACTAAATCAAGACTACTATTTACTTGGTAATTCTAGAGTAACCATCTTAACTGTTTCAAAGTATAGGAGATAATGTCTGAAATAATGAACATTCCAGCTGAAAAACTTTCCATGTGAAAAAGTTTTATTTACTTCTTTTTCTTTAAATAGCTATTAATTTCTGTTTTTTTTTTTTTTCTTCTTTTTTCACTGTGGTCAAAGAAGGAATCTTAAGTTTATTATCCCTTCATGAAGAAACTTTTTGGTTTTGGTGCTAGGATTAAGGCCTGTGCATCCTGCATGCTCAGCCAGTCCTGTACCGATGACTTGCAACCCCTCCCCGTACATAAAATACTTGAGGTTCTGGCACACCCGTGAGAGTTAAGGGTGTTCCCTATCGCTGCGCTTCAGCAGGGACAGCTACAGGCACCTCATGAAGCTGCGCATGTGAAATGGAAAAGATTGTTGACCAGGAGCACGCTGTGACAGCGGGAGCCGAGCCTCCCTGATCCCTATAACCAGAAAGCTCTACTTTACAGTTCCTTGTCTGCCCTCAGTTCAGTTCTCTCCTTCCTTAACAACCCATGACTGATAAGAGGAAATGGATGTCACTACTCAGAAAAAAATTAGGAAAATAAAACGCTAAATACAATTCAGGAGAATTTGTCTAATATGGCTCTCAAAGAATCTCCTTTGGGTTGTGTGGTCTGTTGGGAGATGTTGACATGGAGCTACAGCCAATCTTCCCACGAAAATTGTCACCTACCATTATGTTGCCAGCAGTGCCAGCACTGTTGGTTGTTTATTTCTCCCTCAATGCCCAGCTGTGCATGTGAATACAAAGACTGGACCGCTAGAACAAACACCTGGAGAATCTCTGCGCTGGGGCTGGCACTGGCATTTCTTGCTCATACTGCACTCTTATGTGACTTGTATCATATTAGTGTTTGAACTCTTTCCTAGGGGAACATATGTAAGGGTCTACCTGTCCTTATAGAGCACCAATGGCAAACCAAAGTAAGATTCCATCTAAGTCTCATTTGGGGAGCCAGCGAGTTATTGGGCTTACTTACAGAGCATGAGTGAGTGGTTACCTACAGGAGTGTGGATGATCCCCTAAAGCAGCTGCCCTGCATGGATAATGACTTCCCCATAGCTATGTAGATGAAGTCCCCCTCTTTAGCTAACTTTTCTCACCCCAGGCCTGAGACCAAGAGGCTGAGGTGCAACTAGGATGGGTTTGCATACAGTGGGCTGGGAGGTGCAGAAAGGGAGTGTCTCAGAATTGGTGGTGAGGCACCAATGACCCTCCCCACCCCTGCCTTCTATGAATAAGCTGTAAATAGTCCACAGGTGCAACCTTGTGACTCTCTTCCAGGTGGTCAAAGCAGCTCTGATGAAAGTGACAGCTGCTACTTCAGATTAGCTCTCCACAACGCATGTCTGGAGGGAGGTAAGAGATGGCTCCCACCATCTCAGGCCTCAGTTTGATGCTAGATTTTCTTCCTCCATCCAGATGATGCGGGCAGAAGAGAAAGGAAGGTGGGCTGCATGAGAGCACTCTGGAAGATCTGAGCCAGGGGCTGACATGCCCAGCAGAATACACAGGAGACAGTTTGTGGGAACTATTGGTCCAAGGCTTGAGGGAAGGCCAGCATCTCTGCCTTCCTCCATTTTGGAACCCAGCTACCACGGAGAGGAAATCAGTGTAGCCACGTGTAGAAAAGCCAAGGATTGGGGCTGGAGAGATGGCTCAGAGGTTAAGAGTACTGGCTGCTCTTCCAGAAGTCCTGAGTTCAATTCCCAGCAACCACATGGTGGCTCACAACCATCTATCATAAGGGCTGGTGCCCTCTTCTGGCGTGCAGACAGAACATTGTATGCTAAATAAATAAATCTTAGAAAAGCCAAGGATTTTGGCAGAGCTCCTAGCAACAGTCAGCACCATTTTGTCAGCAGGGGGAACGAGTCATCTGAGCTGCTGTGAGCACTGCCCAGCCTGCAAAATCCTCAGCAACTAAACGGCTGTTGCTGTTTTCAGCTACTGGGTGACGGAGCTTTACTTTGCAGTCATAGGCGATTGAATCAAGTTTCTCAGAAGCCCTGGAACATTTTGCCTGAGCAGGGTCCCCTCTTCCCACACCTGCTACCACTGTTTAAGTTGTCCTGAGTGGGGAGCTCTATCCAAGTGTCCTCCTTTGTCTTAGTTACTTTTCTATTGCTGGGAAGATGCACCATGACCAAGGCAACTTGTAAAAGAACTGGGGATTCATGCTTCCAGAAGTTAGAGTCCACTACAGTTATGGCAAGGAACATGACAGCAGGCAGGCAGGCATGGCGCTGGAGCAGGAGCTGAGAGCTTACATGTTGAGACAGAGAAAGAGCTAATTACGAATTGTGTGCTCTTGGTTCTCCTCCTGCCAGGGGGCTGTTTCCCAGCAGCTCACAAAATGAGGGGCACAAGACTGAGACAGAGAAACAGGCTGCAAACACCCTATGAGACAGAGAAGCAGGTTGCAAAACCCTACAGGGACCACACACCCTGGAACCAGCTGATGGCTGATTCAACTTTAATTATAGAGAACAAAGGTTATATGCCCCTTGGGGAGTGGGTGGGGCTCCAAGGACAGGAGTATATAATTGGTTGGAAGTAGGCACTTCAAGGATGCTTGATTTGCCTTAGATAGCCCACTTCTAGTTATCATATAGGCGAGGGGAGGGGAGAGCTAGCAGGAAGCTGTGTCAGAGGCCATATATCAAATGTGGTTAGGGGTGTCTGTGTCTAAACACACTCTCCAGATGAAGTCAGGCAGAGAGCAAAAGAGTCCTGCTGGGAAGAGGGAGTCCTGCCTTTAAGGAGCTCAGAATGGCTATCCCATCCAGACTACAACCTCAACCAGCAGGGTGCCCCCTACAGTGTGAGTCTTTTGAAATCTCAAAGACCACTCCCAGTGACACACTTCCTAACCCTTCCCAAACAGTTCCACCAACTGTGAGGGGTGTGTGTGTGTGTGTGTGTGTGTAGCAGGGGGAGCAGCCACATATTCAAATATATGAGCTTTTGGGGACTGAATCATTCAAACCACTACACCTTTTAATGTTTCGAACTTGGAGAACTTCAGCTTGAAAGGCAAATTTAGGTGAGATTGGATTCGGCTTGTTCCCTACAGTGTAATAGAATCACTGGTGTTGCCATTAGTTCAGAAAGATGTGGCACGACACGGTTGATCCCTTTGACTTCAGAGGCAATGGTGGTGGCTTGGGATAGAGTTCGTTTTCTGGAATCTTCTGGAAGGAGGTGGGTGGGTAATAGGGATGTTTAGGCATCATAGAAGGAAGGAAGGTTCACAGCATCGAACTTGAAGGATGTGACCCTTGTCCCAGGTGCAGGCCTTCTCACGTCTCTGTCTTTACACACACACACACACACACACACACACACACACACACATTTATTAATTGAAAAAAAAAAAGATGGCGTTAAGCCTGTCAATGCTTCTCTAAGGGACGTGGCAATGTAACAGGCTACTGTTACAAACCTGAGCCCATTTGGTCCAGTGCGTTGAACGCAGTAAAGCTACTCCCAGCTTCACCCGCCACCCTTGCCTTAGAGATGAGGAAGCGGGGTGAGCGGTTAGGCAAGGGTGGCTGGGGCTGTGCCGTTCCCAAGAGGCAAATAAGTTCTCACAGCTCTGCTCGTTCCATCATCGCCCTACAGACATCCCATACCTTACATAGTTACCAACATACGTAGATGCCCACATGCCTGCACGTCCACTTCCTCAAATCCCACTGATTTTGAGAATTGACACTTTAGTATTTCTCACTTCTGATGCACAATGAGACCGATGGAATTCAGGCGTTTTGTTTGTTTGCTTCTCCTTGCCCAGTGAGCTACATGCACTATTAAGTGGGTTTATTTGGTTCGAACATTTCACATTTGGATTCTTAAACTTCATCTGTTTGTTCATTTGTGTTGGGCGTGGTGTATATTTGTGTGGTGTGTGTGAGTGTGGTGTTTGTGGTGGGTGTCATGTGTGTGTGTGTGGTGTAGGTGTGTGGTATGTGTAAGTGTGTATGTGTGTGTGGTTGTGTGTGCCTGATGTGTGTGCTGCAGGTCAGAGGACCACTTGAAGGAGTCAGTTCTCTCTATTTTGTGAGTTCTGACAGAACTCAGGTCATCATGCTTGGTGGCAAAATTGCCTTTACCTGATAACCCGTCTCACACGGGTTATCTTTCTTTTCTTTTTTTTAAATTAAAATAAAGTTTGTCTTACTGTATGTTCAGTGCCCATTTTTGAGCTAGGAAAAGAAACTCTTGTTCCCAAGCTCTTGAATGTGCCTCAGGGCACTGGGATCTCTCTCTTCATTCAGGCTGCTTCTTTTCTCACGGGCTTCCAGGATTTGCTGAAGACTGTCCTGCACTCCTCCCTCTCCCCCCAGCCTGTGGCCCACTGTAACTGTGGGAACTAGAAGCTTTTGACCTTGTTCCAGCTGTGAGCTGAAAGGGTCATGAAGTCACATGGTGTTTGGAAGAAACGGCCAAGAAAAGCCCCTGTGATCTTTTCCAGAGCAATAAACTCTTTCTGCTTGCCTGCTGTTGTAGTCTGGGCAGAGTGTAGGCCTGTAGCCCTTCTCCCTCTGCCTGCCGAGGGTGAAGCTGTAAGCACCTTCACCTGGCTTAACCCATAAAATCTAAGTGGTGAGCATCTGGGTGCATCCAAGTACAGGCAGACCCCATGGAGATGCAGACAGTGGAAGCCCAGGGGAGTCTAGCCAGGGCCCCTGGGGCTGGGATAGTATTTCAGGACTGCTTGGTAAGACTCTGCACATCTAGGGTGGCATGGTGGGGTGCCGAGGAATGGACTGTCTACGCCATCCGGGTACACTCCGATCTCTAATGAGAATGGGCAGAGTGGTGACAGTGAAAGCCATGATTCAGGAGGGGAAGGGGCATAAGCATACTTCACAGATGGTTTGGAGAACAAAAATTAGATAGCAAGTGTTCTAACCCCAGCACTCTTTTTTCCCCTGAGTTAAGAAGTCACGGGGACAGGGAAAACCATGCCTAGGTTATTAGTAGATTACATGTGACCGCTGTTCCTGAATAGCTCTGTTAAACAGATAACTTGTTCAAAGGGCCAGTGTCTTCAGTTTGGAGGCCATGAAACCTGAAAGTCAGTATGAAAGAAATCTCAGTTTAATGGGGGGTGGGGGGAGGAAGAGAGAGACAAAAGAGAGATCCATCTGTTTCCCAGTCTCTCCTGATTATCTTTCATTTTGTATCTACATCCTCATATTCTGCATTGCTAACTAATCAAATGGACCTGTCCTGTAATTGCTCATACAGGGTTAAATTATCTAGACCACTAAGGGTCTCTTTGAAATCAGGGAGATTAGATCCTTGCCCTTCTGACTTCTCAGAGACATCAGGCCTCTGCCTTAGATGGCTGCCACCTTCCTCAAGGGAGCAAGGGTGATGAGCATGTTAAATGAAACCGTGAAAACATGAGCCTAATGGCTCAACCACATTTTATATACTGGATTAAACTACCTAAAATTCAGACATGCATTCCTTTAATCCCTGCACTGAGGAGGCAGAGGCAGGAGGATCTCTGTGAGTTTGAGGCCAGCTTGCTCTACATACAGGATAACCATGAATAACTAATAGAGAGACCCTGCCTCAAAAAAAACTTTATTGACTTGTGTGTGCCGCAGTGTACACGTGGAACTCAGCGGACAACATTTGGGAGTTGGTTTCTCCTTCTTCCTTGTTGAGGCAGGGTTTTTCTTGTTTCTGCCTCTCTTTGTGCTGTAGGGCTGTGAACTTCTAGCCAATTGACCATCCTGCTTTTGCCTCTCATCTTACAGTAGGGGTGTTGGATTACACTTTGAAGCCACTGGCGGCACCCAGCTTTTCGTTGGTTCTGGGGATCAAATTTGGGTTGCCAAACTTGCGTAGCAAGTGCTTTCACCTGCCGAGCCCAGATAGACATTTAGAAAAAAAAAAAAAATTACGTTTATTTACTCTGTTCCCGCCGTTGTGAGAAAAGGTCTTCCTGTGCAGCCCAGCCTGGTCTTGCACTGGCCATCCTCCTGCCTCTCAGCCTCTCCAGCCGTAGGAGAGTCATGTTCATCAAGACATAGGCTGAGTGCCTTCTGAACTTTGTCAGGAATCAGCTGGAGGTTCTTCGGGGGTGTATTTTCCCGTCGGTTGCACTGATCTATGGGTGGTGTCCTTTTGCAGACACCACAGTGCTTTGTTACAGCAGCGAGAACACACCCAGGATCTTACAGGTTTACAGGGCACATTCGCACTCTGAACACTGCGCTGTCTTGACACTCTGAGTGATTTCTCTCACTCTACTGGAGTTTTTACATTCACTGGCTCTTTACTCTGAAATGCTTCCAATGTGTATTTTAAGGTAACTGGCAACGGGTTCATAACTAGTGAACAGGTACCTATTTTACCATCCGTATTTAATGGGCTAACCCGTCAGTATCCTTTGTAGGCTTAAAAAAAACAAACCAAAAAAACAAACCAAACAAACAAACAAACAAAAAACAACCGAAACTGCGAACCGCCTCCATCCCTGGGTGCAGTCGGGGGTCGGGGGCAGAATTGTGCTTGGTAGTTATGACTCCTCCACCTCCTCTGATCTTGAACACAGCTTTCTTATGACATCAGCACCTCTGGCGAGCACGACACCTCCACTTAGAAGTGTCCTCATTTGGGGAAATACCAAATAAACCCCGACTGAGGTTGCACTTTTTTTTCCCCCCAGGGTACAAGACAGACAAGCCCGGATATTCCTGAATATATCAACGTTGGAGGTGTGCAGCTTTCATCTGCCGCCTCTGGTGATTTTAATTTCGATCACCTGCTGAAGCCCCTTGTCTGATATTCGTGACTGCAAAACTGGCAGTTCTATAATTCGGCGGGCATACAAAGAGACGCAGGTCTCCTTTCTAACATGTGGGACAAAGTTAGCGCCCAGGACTTGGAAATCATCCATTTCAGCCTCTCCGAGCAGCCGACTGGGAGCTTCGATCCCACGCTCGGTGATTTGAGATAGGGTAGGGGCTCCCCCGGGGCTCCCCCGCTGCTGCAGGCGGCGCACGGATTTCGCTGCAGCAGAGGGCGCGTGTTCGTGACCGCGCGCACCTGTTCGTGAGTCGGGGTCCCGCGGCTCCGGCCGCCTCTGCGCGAGCTGCATCGCCCCGCCGCAAGCTCCTCCCTCGTGGCCGCGCGTCCACCCGGAGGCGGCGGCGGCGGCGGCGGGGCACGGGCAGACGCGCAGCGACCGTGGCTGCGACCCTGGGCCCAGGCGGCGGAGGGAAGGGGCGGGCGCACGGATGGGCGCCACCGAGGCCGGAGGCGCTGGGAGCCGGAGGCTGCTCTCCTCGCTGCGGCGGTGGCGCGCGGGCTGGCGGCTGCGGAGGACGCGCTCGGCTCTCCGGGCGGAGCGGGGTGAGTGCGCGCGCGGTGGGCACCGGGGCGGGCACCGGGACGCTCGGCAGAGGCCAGGCCCGAGGTCCCCAGGCTCCCGCAGGGCCGGGGCCGGTCCCGGGGCGCTCCCCTCCGCCGCGTCCCGTCTTGGCTCTCTGCCTTGGGATTGGAATCGTGGGCGACAAGCGACCGGATCTGGAGAAGGTCTGTTCCCCTCCTGGACCCCGCACCGGGCCCAGCCCCTGCAGTGCGGTACCTTTGGGGCGTTGATAACGATCCTCCAGGCTCCCTCCCGGAGTTCTCATCTGCACCCGGGCCGCCCCCTTTTCCAACCTGTCGGCTCCGGGAGCCTCCAGGCTACTCCGAGGCGCCTCCACATGGAGCTGCTTTCCAGGTACAAGCCATCCGGTCGTCGCCAGGGCCTCAGCCCACAGCTGCTTACCAGTGGCCTGGATTCGTTCCATCCATCCATTTATTTATTTATTTTTTAATCCAGCCCATCTCTCCGCCAGGACCCGAAGGGAACGAGATAGGCAAGGCCCCGCACGTGAGACCATTTCTAGAGAGGGAGGCCGATGTTACCCTCCTAAAGCCATCCATCCCCCGGGGAACTGGGCTGGTGGAGGAAGCCGCGTCTGTGCCCCAGGCGGAGCCACCGAGCAGCCCCGGACCTGTTGAGTGACTCCAGCAGGCGGCGGGGAAGGCGGGGAAGGCGCCCGCAGGGAGGACAGGGCGCCTGGCTCTCAGGAGCCCAGCCAGAGGCTAGCGATTGTTGTAGTGCAAAGGCTGGGGCCTGGGAGGAGGAAGTCGACATTTTTTATCTTAGTCGTGGTTTCTCAGCCGGCCGTGGCCGTGCCCCCGTCTCGCAGTCTGGCCGCTCAAACGCTGTCTCTCCGGGAGCCTTTCCTGCCACCTGTAACCTCTTCTTTGGGAATTCATCCCCTTGTAGGGCGTTTGTGGCAGGCCTGGCTGGTACGGTAGATCGCACCTACCCTAGCCAGGTTTTCCACCAGCCTAAGTGTGAATTGGCTGCGTCTCTCTCTCTCTCTCTCTCTCCTTTTTGTCTGTTTCTGTCATCTAAAGATCCCTGTGAGGCTGACATGCCTTGATTTCTAAAATGGCCGGCAGATCCAGACCCGAAGCCAGGTTCTACCCTCCTGGTGACATAGGCACCCCCATCCTGTTTCTTTAAGGATCAAATAGATGATCGAATGGGAAGAGTCAACAGCCATAGCGCGCTGACACAGAGCGAGCGAGGAGTATAAATAAAACTTGACAGAGATCAACAGTCTTGCAAATATTTGTTGCTGCAGACGTGAGCGTTTGTGGGTGGGAAAGAGACCCTTCAGCCCGTCGTCACCACCTTGCTGGCTTCCAAAGTTTGTGTTTCTCCTTTGATTAACATGTACATAAGACTCCCTCCTTATACGAGCAAGATCTGTGGCTGGCACACAGCGGGGCTGGGGAGAATCGGCTCTTTTCTCTAGCTTGTGGGTTTGGGGATAACAACAGGCATTCTTTCAGAGATGATTTCGTGCATCATCTGGTTCTGGGTAGAAAGGAAAGGATGGTGTTATTGTGTTAAGACCGGTTAGTTTTATAATTTTAAAACTAGCTGTAACCTCACCTTTTTTGTTGTTGTTGTTTGTTTTTTGGAAACACGGTTTCTCTGTGTAGCCTTGGCTGTCCTGGCCTCACTTTGTAGACCAGGCTGGCCTCAAACTCACAGAGATCCAGCTGCTCCTGCCTCCCCTTGTGCTGGGGTTACAGATGTTTGCTATCATGCCCAGCTTCTAGCCTCGCCTGTAATCCCAGCATTCGGGAGGCAGAGGCAGGTGGAGCTGAAGGCAGCCTGCTGGGGCCTGGGGAGATGGCTCAATGGTTATGAGCACTGACTGCTCTTCCAAGGTACCAGGGTTCAACTCCCAGCACCTCCATGGCAGCTTGCATCCATCTGTCACTCCTGTTCCAGGGGATCTGACACATTCACCATAGACATACATACAGTCAAACGACCATATACGTGAAATAAAATGAAATTATAATAATAAAAAAGAAAGCAGCCTGGCCTACAGTGAATTCTAGGACAGCCAGGGTTATAGAGCGAGACCTTGACTCAAGGAAAAAAAAAAACAAAACACGCAAGCAAGCAAGTAAACAAACCAATAAATACAGTTGCGTACGGAATGCACAGCATCCTGTGCTCTGTCTTTGTTCCTGGTTCCCATGTTATGGTCCACCCACAGCTTTTCAGGCTATATATCCCTGTATATTTCACTACTATTCATTTCTCTTCTTGCTCCCTAAACATCCTTGGGATAAGACTATAATGATACGACTGTCAAACAATACTTAACAGACTAATTCAAACACTATCTTGCTCAAATTTTTATTTTTTATTTTTTTTTCTGAGACATGGTCTCACCAAGTAGCTTTGGCCAGCTTGGAGCTCTCTAAACCGGAACTCACAGAGATCCTCCTAATTCTCCCTCCTGAGTGGTGGGATTAAAGGCACGTGCTGCCACTACACACAGCCTTGGTCAGATCTTGGAAACAGGCCCGGGAGGAAGGAGGATAGATGTTACTCATTTCCTCCATTTTGTACTCAAGATAAATCAAGAGATCCTGAATGACTTGCAGGAGGCCTCCAGGCCTGACTATCTGTAGACCACCCTTTCTGCCATGTCTCCCAGCACAAAATAGACAGGTTCCCACGTGTTCATGGAGGAGAGAAGTAAGATGAACTACCACATAATGAAAAAAAAATCCATAGCCTGGTTTTATCTGATTCTGTAAAGGGTGATCTGATTTTTTTTTTCTGTGATGACATCACTATCACTTGAACACCTTGTGCCACATTTCAGTCTGCTGTTAATGAGAGGCACACAATTAAACAGTGTGATCTTGGCCGGGGGCCCTTAATCTTTCTAAAATCCAGCCATTTATCATCTGCAAAATGGGAATGCTAATTCCTGTGTCATCCTGTGGCTGTGCTGATTAGCGATTGCCCAGCACACAGAGGCTCAGAAGAGGCTGGTTATTGTTTTTATAAACATCAGTACAGACTTTACACCTCACATATGGGTCGTCATGGGTCTGAAGAGTTTAGTGAGTTGTGGAAAGATCATTCACTGGAGTCTTCCTTGCAGCTGAGTCTTCTGGGACAGCCAGGTCTTCAGTAGCAGTATTCTGCTATCTCTCACTCCCTCCCCCAAGTCAGAGGTGCGAAAGGAAGAACGGAGCTTCTAGGGACCCTTGGCATCATTCAGTACATGCTGCCCTTCCAGAGAACTGGAGTTTGGTTCCCCGCAACCATGTCATGAATGCCTGTAACTCCAGCTTCTCACCTCTGTGGATACCCACCCCCACACCGCATCCCCACATCCACATTTAAGAAAAATAAAAGCTTAAAACATGTGCACTTTAAGGATTTATAATTGTATTTACAATGGGAATACTTAGAGGGACAATCACTGGATAAAAGGTTTTATGCTTTTGTTGTTGTTTGGTCCTAAAGGGTTTTACCACCTTGACCTCTGAAGCTTTAGGCTGGTTCATTTCTGCCAGTGGTGAGTGAGATTCTCCATTCTGTGTCCTGCTAGGCCTTTTTGTTTAAAATTAGCTAAGTTTATTTGTTGACAATCTCATACAAGTATAGAATGCGTTCTGATAGTGTTAGGCATTTTAATGCTTGCCCACTGATGCATAGGAAATGATGCTTCGGGCACTTTTATTGTCTTGTGTTTTTGGAGACAGGGTCTCATGTGTCTCAGGCTGGCCTTGAGCTTCTGATCCATCTCCTGCCAGCTCCCAAATGCTGCATACGTGCATGCTTCCAATAGGCATGCATGACCACAGCAATCATGGTCACCACGGTCATTTGTCTTTTTAGAAATTGAATTCCTTTGATAAAAATCGAACCTGAGTATCTTTTCACAAAACACTTGCTACTCATACCGGCCTCTGTGAAAAGCCTGATGCTGTCCTTTCTTACCCTTTTATCTGATGGTTTGTCTTTCTTCTTCTCTCTTTATAGAAATTCTTTAAATATTCTGGGTTCTAATCAGTTACTCGGTTTAGGTTTAATTATGCAGTGTTTTTGTTTTCTTCTAGTTCTGGGATCAAATTCAAGGCTTCTCCATGAATGGGAATATGCTCAAGCTATGTAGAGTGGAAAATAACTCTTCCAATGCATTCCTTCTTCTCCAGGAATGACTTTTTAATCACACCTCAAAGCTATTAGGTGTAGAAAAAAAAGGACTTCCCGAAGGTAGGCATATTCCTTAAACAGAAGACCTCACCAGCCCATGGGATTATGCTAATCAGCCCCTCACAAGAGATCACCTCATCCTGCCCATGCCTGAAATGTGCAGTTTCCTGGGAAGACACAGCTGGAACCAGCTCATCATGTCCCAGCAGATGCTGTTTTTTGGGAGGAGAAGAGAGCAGAACACATGTCAGTGAATCACTAGCTTTGCTGTTTGTTTCTAGCAGTGTGTCCTTTTCTCTTTTAAACACATTAAGGGGATGCTTACCAGCATCAAACAAGACCACAAATATTAGAGGAGTTAGGGGCCGAGCTGATGGCTCAGCGAGGAAAGCACTTATTGAATAAACAGGAGGACGATCCTGAGCACCCGTGTAAAAGCTAGGTGTGACAGATCACATCTGTCTCCCTAGCTCCAGAGCACACCTGCGTGAACATGTATTTGTAACATATAAAATCACACACACTCACTCATACATGCACACACACAGACACACACTCTTGCACACGCACATACAATCACATATAATCTAGCACAGACACTCAGATGCACATACACAAGCACACATACACACATTCACACATATGCACACACCACACACACAGTCATACACACACACACACACACACACACACACACACACACACACACACTACAAGATAGTTGCCCTGAAAGTAACCAGCACTTCGCCTGAGTGGCAGAGCCTCACTGACTCCACCTCAGGCCCAGCTCGCTCTGCTGACACCTCACCTGTGTTCAGGTGCGTAACTCTTGAGGGGGATTCTCCAAATCAGCCCCCAGACCCATACCAACAGTTCTCAGGGGTACAAATACTCCATGCTGCTCTAGAGCCAGCAAGTCAGAAACCCTGGGGGCAGAGCCCAGAAATCTGTCCTTTCCCAAGCCCAGATGTAACTCTAAGACAAGCTAAAATTTGTGCAACTGGCCTGTGAGTAGACAAGAGCTTTCATCTCGTGTGGGCCTAAGCGTCAGCTTTCTGCTCGCCAACTTGTGGCATGGGCAAGTTCCCAGGCATCTCTTGGGGAGCGGGGGGTGGCCAAGCTGACAGCAGTACAGGAGGATGACAGGGTGTGGTCCTTTCTTGCCAGGGCTGCTGTGAATGACATGGGGAATCCTGGCCACTGCTTCTTGCTTGCACAGCTTCTGCAAGTTACCTTGCCTCTTCCTCTCCATCATTTTTCCCATCTAAGAATTGGGAGTGTAACATGTACGTAATGCTATGTACCAGCTAAACAACACACCTATCTATCTATCTATCTATCTATCTATCTATCTATCTATCTATCTATCTATCTATCTACTCTCCCCTCTATCTATCATCTATATTTGTGTGTGTGTGTGTTAGGGAAAAACTTTCAGGTGTTGGCTTTCTCTTCCCACATTGCTGAGTCTCTTGTTTCTCCAGACCAGCTTACCCCAGAGTTCCTAGCGACTGTTTTATCTCTGGCCCTATAGGAGTGCTTGGATTACTGATGGGTTCCACTGCATCCGGCTTTTTTGTGGGTTTAGAGCAGAGGTTCTCAACCTTCCTTAATGCGGCGACCCTTTAACACAGTTCCTCATGTTGTGGTCAAACCCCCGTCCCCATAAAATTACTTTCACTGCTACTTCATAACCTGTGATTTTAGGAGTCATAATGTAAATATGTGATATGGGGGATATGTGACTCCCGTGAAAGGGTTGTTTAACCTCCAGATGGTTTGAGACCCAAATGGAGAGAAATGCTGGCTTAGGAGACCAATCTCAGGTCATCAGGCTTGTACTTTTCCCCACTGAACTGTCTTCCTGGCCTGAACCTGTTTTAAGGTCCCCATTTTATGAATAAGAAAAAGGCCAAACCAGGGCAAGGTTGACTAATGCCTCCGCAGTGACATAGCTGGTACCCTGGGATTCAAACCCAGGCATCTTGGTGTGAACATGCTTGCATTAGAGCCGCTGGCTGGCAAATGAGTTCTCCAGTAAGTTTACACAAGCGACAATACAAATCAACTGCCTGGCAAGTGGTTGGCATTCCACAGGCTAATATCCTTCCTCTTGACTGGTAGCTTAGCTTCCCAGTAACTGCCTTCCTTGTAGCCATGCTGCCTGCCTCCTTCTGTGCTAGTCTGTGGGTATTCTTGGCTTCACATCTCCACTGGTCAGGGTGACTTTTCTCTCTCTGTTTTACCTCCGTCACTGCCATTTGGGTGCTCAGAGCAAACCAAACAGATGCGGCTGGCTGGAGAAGGGCCAAATGTGGTACTTCCGGGAAAGCCATTTCTCTTCTCTCCCTCTCAGCATGCTTGTGACTCAGAAGTGGCTTCTAACAACACAGGGACTGTGCAGAGTTGCAGAGGGACTTCGTGGCCAGTGGAGTTGCCCGAAGCATTCCCTAAACCCAGTTATTGAGACAGAGCATGACGCCATGACTGGCTGTTTAGAATGGTCTTTGTTATGAGTCTATTTGAAGCTTGGGATCAGAGACATCAGTTAGGGGAAAGATCCAAGGCTTGAGTCCATTCCTGAATGAGAAATGGCCTTGAGGCCAGCTGCGAGGCAGGACAAGACTTCTGAGAGCTTGTCTGACCGTGGCTGGGATGGCCTGAGGATCAAAGATCTAAGGCTTTGGTAAACACTGTGTCACAAGGCAATGTTAAGCCCTTCTCTGTTTAATAAGATCTCCAATCTCTTTCAACCTGATTTTAAAAGAGAGAAAGAGATATTTGATTCCACATAGGCAATGGCCCAGGACTGGGTGGTTCCAGCACCCAGGAATCTGAGATGGGAGGACTGATAAATCTGGGCACCCATCTTTAAAAAGGGGGAGGAGATAAAATATGGATGTGGCAGTGCAAGCTAGTAATCCCAGCACTTGGTGGAGGGCCTCAAACAGGAAGATTGTTAAGTCTGAGGTCAGCCTGGGAATATATTAAGACGTTGTCTCAAAAATATAAGAAAATGGGGCGCGTGACGTAGCTCAGCAGATACAGGCCCTTGCTGTGCAAGCCTGACCTTCTGAGTTCTGTCACGGGAACCCATGGAAAAGTGGAAGAAGAGAACAGACCCCACAGAGCTGTTCTCTGACCTCCACGTGATCAAGTGGCATGGCATATGCAGGCTCTCTCCCTCGCTCTCTTAGCTCTCTCTCATTCATCGTCTCTCTTTTGCACATGATAAATAAAATATAAAAACAGACTGAGGAGCCACTAAGGGTGGGTAGAGATAGAAACATGTCCCAAATATAACAAAATGTGGACGATTATGGTGTTCACTGCACAATTCTTTCAACCGCTTTATATGCTGGGAGCCTTTCGAAAACAGGTAAAATGTAGATATCTGTACGAATGGTCACACTCAAAAAAGAAGTTACTTCCTTTGAACTATGAGTGGAAGCCCTTTTTCCTCCTCCCACCCCTACTACTTCAAATCTCCGAACTCCTTCCCTAAGCAAGTGCTCCTTGCGTGGGCTAGCCAGGGAGCACCTGCTCCTGTATAGCACAGGCTTTATCTCCTTCCTGGCATATAGTTCTCCCAATAACCCTACACACTAATTACTATTTTCTGTAGTTTATGAGGAAAGCCGAAGCTTGAGAGGGCTGACTCAGGTAATCACATTACCCTTACAGCACTGACGGTGACCTTCCTTCGTGGCCTTCTGCCATACTCTCCATGTTTGAAGCTGCCGTGCCTCACCCAGCTTTAGGAGGGGGTCCCATTACTAACCTCAGCCTACACAGTTGGAACAGGAACTTTAGAGAGCTTCAAGAATGCATTCCAACTTTCTCTAGGGATCAGTAAATGGCCTTGGCCTATGTTTGGACCTAGCCTTTTCTACCTCAGAGCCCTTCTGCCCCCTATTACTCAAACCCAGGCCTGGCCTGTGTTCGCCTGATTTAGTAACCCCTCAGCTGGAGGCCACGAGCTCCTGCAGGCAGAACATCCACTCAGCTCTATGCCCTCCTTATGTTCAGAATAGCTCCTAGCGTGAGGACTATTGCTGAATGAAGGGACACTGCAGCATCTCAGTGTCACATAACTGCTCTTTCTGGGCACAGTTTGACTTAGCCCATGGAGGAAGAGATGCTTGTTGTTTTTTTTTTTTTTGTTTATTTGTTTTTGTTTTTGTTTGTTTTTTGATGTAATGTATGGGCCTGAGGCTCCTGAGATGGACAGTAGGGAGTTATGAAGGACCTATTTGTGATACTCAGGTCTCCATCACTGGACCAAAATGTGGGAGATGGCTTACAGAGGGAAAAGGTTTTTTAACGACGTTTATTCTGTATGCGTGCCTATGAAGGTCAGAGGACAGCTTTTGGGAGTCAGTTCTCTCCTTCCGTCATGCAGGCTCCAAGACTGATCTCTGGTTTGGCACCAAGTGTTCTTGCCCTCTGAGCCATTTCACTGGGCCAGGGAAAGAGTTATTTTTACTTCAGTCCCTGATAGGTTTGACCCATTGCTTTGGGTCAGTGGTGAGGCAGCAATATTATCGGGGGATCACATGGCAGAGTAAAAACAATTTATCCTTTGGCCAGGAAAGAGCAAGAGGGAAGGGCTGTGGTCCCACAATCCCCTTTGAGACTGTAGTCCTAGGGGTCTAAAGACCCTCTACTGTACCCTACCTCTTAAAAGCTTTACCATCTCCCGAACAGCCCTGCCCTTGGAGCCAAGCCCTCATCTCACGGGCATCAGGGAGACATTCACGATCCAACCATCTTAGCACATCCCCTTCACTGTCGCCCAAGCTCCTCAAGAAGAGCAGAAAGGTATCATACACTGCCAAGAAGTAATGGAAACCAAACCCACATTTTTAAACATTCTAGTGGCCAAGACTGCTCCCCCTTCATGGCCACACTCGTCTCGTGGCTGCTGCAACGAGCAGGCAAACGCTTAAAATTAGTCATCTTGAATGTGCCCGGGCATCCTCACATGGACTGAGTGCTTCGTTTACCCAGTTCTGTGTCTTTTTCTCCTCCCAGTAGCCTGGCATGCACTGGGCGCAGGTGTGGTGGGCTCCTGTTTGGAGGGGAGGTTGTCATTTGCTTGGCACCACTCAGTTCAGTGGGGTCTTCAGCACTCTTGTCCACTACTTCTGTGTCAATACTGTAATTAAACAGCAAGTTCTGGGGATGATAGTAACAGATGGATGGATATGTGTGTGTTTGTGTTTGTGTGTGTGTGTGTGTGTGTGTTGGTTTTCTCGAAACATGGGTCCTGTACTTCACCAGTTAATTTCTCTAGAGATCAGATTTTCTAATCTCTGATGGAAAAAAACCAAACCAAACCAAACCAAACCAGACACAAAAAACTAGCCATATGTAGTAAAGGAGGTTGTGAAGGTTCAGAATTGAAGAAAAAAAATAATTTAAAACCCCCCCTTTTTAGAAAAAAAAAATGAGTATGGGTGTTTTGCTTGCATGTATGTCTATGTACCATGTGCATGCCTGATACCCAAGGAGGCCAGAAGAGGGCACTGGATCCCCTGGGACTGGAGTTACAGACAATTGTAAGCTGTGGAGTGGCTGCTAGGAATCCAACCTGGGTTCTCAGGAAGACCAGTCAGTACTCTTAACGACCGAGCCATCTTTCCAGCCTCTATTCATCTTATTTTTTAAGGTTTATTTACTTAAAAAATTCTGACATTCATTGATTTTGTGTGATGTGTGTGTGTGTGTGTGTGTGTGTGTGTGTGTATGTGTATGTGTGTGCTGTGCTCTGGTGCGTGTGTGGAGGGCAGGCTGCAAATTTTGGGAGTGGTTCTTTCCTTGTACTCTGTAGGTCCCAGGGGTTGAGATCAGTCGGGCTTGGTGGCAAGGCAGTACCTTTACACAGTGAGCCATCACACCGGCCCTGATAAAAGCAGTTTTAGAGTGCCTTTCCTTTTTCTATGTTTGGCTGAGGGGCGCCTAGAAGGCTGAAAGGCAATGCTAGGGTCAATTCTACGGCCTTGAATATGCCGGGCAGGTACTGTACCATTGAGCCACGCCTCCCTCTAGCCCCAATATTAAGTAAAGATGTTTAGAAGGCTGTGATAATGTTGACCCATTTTCCATAAGTTAAATGTCATCTCATTTGACCACACTCTCTAAAAATGGCACGCGTTACCTCATTGCCACATTATGCTGGTCCTCACAGCGTTTGCTGCCACTTATTATGTTTTTTTTTTTTTTTTTTTTTAATTGCTTGACTGAATTCTCTCACCAGAAGGTAAAAATTGCTGCGAGGGCGGGGACTTGTCTGCTCTTCTCCCCCGGAACCCTAACAGGTAGAACAGTGCCTGCCAAAATTTACAGTCTGTTGAATGAATGACAGCAGAATGTTGTAGAATGACAGAAAATTCGGTGTGAACCGAAGCCAGCAACGTCCTCGCCTTTCATTAGAGGGGTCTCCTGGTCTAGCTTTCCCGTACCTGGTCCCGGCTGGTTTGCAAAGCTTCCCTGCCCATCAGCTTACACCTTGGTTGAAGTGGCACGCAGCAGACACGGGTCACTGTCTGGCACCCGGTGCTTCTGTTTTGTGCCCGCCGAGAGCAGAGCTGGGGGTTTTCTGTGCACTATTGTGTGTGTAGGACCAAGCACCGCTCGGGACCCACCCAGAAGTGCTTGTTGAGAAAACGAAAGAAGCCGTGAATGAGTACTTAGGAGGAAGGTCAAGTCTCTTAGGGACCACTTGCACGCTCTCCCCAAGCTAAACGCGAGCCAAGCCTCTCCAGAGGCGAGGAGGAAGTAAGAGGTTGCATCTCTACTCCAGGGAAGGAAGAAGGGCAAACCTAGGCTCCAGATCCGGTTCCATGCCATGTTTTGGAAGTCGTGTTTACGTCTGCCTTCATCCTCATCCCTTCCGCTTCAGCACGAACAAAATTATAACCCTGCACACTGACTTGCATGCCATTATCACAGCCTGGGTGCTCCTGCCTTGAGGGACTTCGCCCCCGGGACCGCTGACTGTCTGTGAACGACAAATCCAAAGTCAAGGGTTGCAGAGGCAGCCGGACTTTCCTGCTCTCTGGCAGCAGAGGGAGGACACAGAGAATGAAAGATTCCGAAAATAAAGGTAAGGGGCTGACAGCAGAGGGGTGGCTAAGACACCCGGGGAAGATGTCGCAACGTGAATGTGTCTAGTTTGTGCTGATGGCCGATTTGATCACTAACGTGTATTCGTAAATTTTTAGTTATGTAATATATGTCCTCTTTAAATGACTGTTCTCTAAATTCCGTGTCATTCAGTTTTCCATTTTTTTTTTTGCAGTACTAAACACACATATATATGTATATATATTTTGTATTCCTTATGTAATCTTGGCTGACTCCGCATCTCACAGTTTCCTTTATAATCGCTTCCAGAATTCTGATACTTTTATTTTTTTTGGGGGGGGGGAGCGGGGTGTTTACAATTGTTAATCATTAAAATGCAAGCTTCAGGCAGTTATTGGAAATAGCTGGAGAACTTGATACTTAAAAACACAGTTCGGGGTTTCTAGAGAGGCACTGACTGAGGATCTACAGAGGAACCGGGGAGCGTTCATCTTTTTTTTTCGCGAGGGCTCAGCAGGGAGTCGTCGCCGCTGACCTTCAGAACTGTTTACCTTGCACAGGGATGTGAGGATGCAAGCTCCCGCCCGCCCGCAGCTCCTCCCCGCCCTCCCCCCCCCCCCCCCGTATCCCACGCGCCTCTAAAAAAGAAAAGGAAAAAAAAAAAAAACCCCGCCGGCACGAATTCTGGTGGAGGGGAGGGCAAGGACAGAAACAGATTGAAGAGAAAAGCCTCCCCACCCCCCCTCCCGAAACCCCAAGGACTCTGGAGGATTCCGGGGTTCAAGGCTGAGGCCCTGGCAAATTTCTGCAGCATCAGGGGACGGGGGAGGGGGAGGAGCAACCCCCCCACTCCCCCCAGAGTGCACGTGGTTCAGGGTCGCGCTTCCTTCTGCACCCTCGATTCTCTAGCTCCAGGTGCCCGCGGAGGGGCCGTGCGTGGCCGGGGACAGGCCGCCATCTCCGCAGCTGCTCGGCGACCCCCCGCGAAGCTGCCCCGACCACGCACTTTTCCCAGTCCCCAGGGTGCGCAGGTGCCGGGGGTGGGGTGCCCTAAGCCGGGTAGGCGGTGTGGCTTTCCCCATAGGAGTCTGACCTCTGGCTGGTTAGATTCCCATCTGCTGATGGGAAGCGTTAGGTGCACACACTCACATACCCACCAACACCCGACCAACGGGGTGGACGCCAGGGGCGAGGCTGGCTTTGCCATCTACCGAAAGCAAGGCAAGCGTCTTTAATGGATCCGGGCTGCTCTAAATCGCGCGGCTTTAGGAGGGGCGGGGTGGGGCCTCGGGTTGTTGGCCGGCTCGGGCGGCTGTGGGCCCTTCAGATTCTCTCATTGATCCTTGCGGTTTTGGTGTTTAAATTTTAATTAAGCAGTCCCAGGGAGGAAGAAACAGCTGTGGGAGGCCCTGGAGAAAGCGAAGAGGATGGTTCACTCTTGTTTCCCAGCCGGCCGCCACTCGTGGACAAATAATTCCTGGGGGGGTCAAAGTATTCAAAATCCCCAAAGAGGGCTTTCCTTGCTGTTTGCAGTGGCTGGAGAAAGGGTTAATGGAGAAAGAGGACGGGAAAAAAGTCTATTTGTCAAGTCATGCTAGGCCATGGCCATGACTTAGAAACGATTAAAGCTGTCTGATTCACAGGCTCAGGCCCAGCTCAGAGCTCGCCAGTGTTTAGGACAGAAATACTCCCGATCTCAGCATGTCAGCGTGTTTTAAGCTTCAGGTCTCCCTGCTCTTTTTGATGCGAGCTGGTATTTTGAATTCTGTATCAGTTTGTGTTGTAAAGAGCCCGGGCTGGCAATCCAAACGCAGGTGTCTGGTGTATTCCGCTCGTCTCTCAGCAGAGCCCGGGAGACTCTTGATTTCCTTGGGTCACAGTTTCTTGGACTCCCACGTGGAAGGAAGCTAGATGACATCAGTGCTTTTTCAGATTGTGAGGGACTGGCTGCCGCGGGACCAGCCTTCGGGACAGGCACGGTAGAATAAATCCATCCTAGGAACCATTGCAGGCTTGTGACTAGCTTGCTTTCTAGAGCTTCTGTTTCAGACACTTCTGTTTGTGTGCGCAGACATGTGGGCTGTGTTCTGTCATCGGGTCTATGTTCTTTTGAGTCCTAGCCGAAACATACCGAAGAGTGATGGATCAAGCCATAGCTGACTAACTAGAGATTCTGTGAGGTGCAAACATGTGCATGGGAGCCCTCTCCCTAGAGAGAAAGATAAAGCCAGCTGTCTCCCTCTGCTTTGCAAAGGTGTCTAAGACCCCAAACAGGTCATGAATGAATGTATTTTTAGGGTCCCCTAAGAGTCCTTCGGGTCAATTTCTTTTTGTGTTGGGAGATGGGGGTCTGTGTTGAGGAGTAGATTGTGAGACAGTTTGTGAGGTGAGTATGTACACACACACACACACGTACAAACAGACATGAATGCACACAGAGAACAGTAGAGAATGTGTAGCTATTTCTGGGAAGCAAAGTACCGGTTGTTGACCTGAATATGAAGTAAATGTACCAGAACATGTACCAAATGTACCAAAAATGATGAAAAGGACTGCTAAAACAAACAAACAAACAAAACCCAAAATGTAGGAAAATTTCAGATGACAACTCTCCTTGCAAAGACTAACCAAGAAACCAGGCGAGGTTGCAAGAGGTTGGTGGAGCCGGTGCGTGCTTGGTACCTCGGCAGAACTTGAACTTGAGTGGGCCACTGTGTCATGAATGGTGTTCAGGAAATGCTGCACTGTGGTTTAATAACGGCCTTCCTTCCTTCGTCCTGTTCCCCGTGCATCTTAGCCCAGTGAGGTTGTCGACCACGAAAGGCCTCTTATAACTTAGGCCCCTTTTATTACTTTATCTCAATCAAAATGCTTTGCAAGCCAGGAAGAAATCCTGTGTATAAGATGATTAAATTAAAATGGTTGAATGAGATACAGAGAAACAACAACAACAACAAAGTTGAAAGAGTTAACCCAGATGTTGACCAGCGTGGCCGATAACTTTAGTAATAAATGTCCCAGAGCCTATTTAACGATGAGTTTGTGAAAAGTTGTCCTTCAGGCACTTCACGGATTGTTCCGTAGTGCAAGCTAACACTTTTTGTGATACATAAAGACAGAAAAAGGTAGAACTGTGCTCCGGCCCAGGTCTTTTCACCTCAGAAACCACTTCTCAGGTAGGTAGGGGATTGCAGACAAGTCACTCCCTAAAATGAGCTTTAGAATAAAATTGCATAGGGGCTGGAGAGATGGCTCAGCAGCTAAGGGCAGGTATTGTCCTTGCAGAGAACCTGAGTTTGACTCCCAGCACCATTACAGGCAGCTCACAACTGCCTGTAATTCCAGCTCCCGGGGATCTAATGCTCTCTGACACACACACACACACACACACGCTTGCATAGATAAGTCATAAAAAATTTCAAAGAAGATAAAATTGCCTATATTAGTATTATAATTAATTCACCTTGTATTAAAAAAAAAAGGAAAGATGAACCTTAGAAAATAAAATAATGGCTTTTGACTAATTTTCTGGTTTGTTTGAAAAATAGACATGGTAAAGTCTGTGAATTGTCAGTAAGGCCTTAGAGGCAAAGAAAGGAGTGGAATTTTTTTGTATATAAAAGACAGAGAAACTGTTTCTCCTGCAAGGTTTCTGTATTCTGAGGGACTTTAATACTGCAACATCCTGTGAGCAGATGAGGCGGTGGCTAACATGGAATGTGCTGAGAGTACGGTCTGGGCAGGTTCCTGAAAACACTTCAGGAATCTGAGTGCTTTCAATAGACGATGCTGCAGAATCAGATTGGGATTTGAACAAGGTCAGACCCAGACTTTCAGACCTCACATATGAAGTACATTCCCTATTTTCAATTTAAAAAAAAAAAGTATAAAGAAATGTTAGTTTCTGTTTCCCTTAACCGTCATGACTCCTTTGATATCTTCAGAGAAAACACATACACTTTTAACTTTTTTTTTTTTTTTTTGTCACGGCTGTTTTTGCATGGTTGGCCGAGTGAAATGCTATTTTTGCAGGAAGGGCCTGTAAATATCATGTGCTTTCTCAGGGGTCCGGGGTACTTGTTAAGACAGATTAGAAATTTGCTCATGCCAGTGGTTATCGATGGAAACTGGATGTTCACTTGAAATCTGCAGGTAGGTTTTTCATTTGGTAGCATTCATGGGCAGAAAGGAACCAGAATTGTTTGGGTTAGCTTGTGTGATCTGTAACTTTCCAATATTTTTGTTGAAGAGGTGAAACACTCTATAGTTTCCGAGCCTAGAATGTATATACATACATTCTATACATACATACATTTATACATACATACATACATACATACATTCTATACATACATACATTTGTACATACATACACACATATGTATATCCACTGATCCTAGAAGTTTATTTATTTTTTTAGAAGATTTTATTTATTTATTTTATGTCTGAGTGCTCTATCTGCATGTACACCTGGATGCCAGTAGAGGGCATCAGTTTCCAGTATAGATAGTTGTGAGCCACTATTTGGTTGCTGGGGATTGAATTTAGGACCACGGGAAGAGCGGACAGCGCTCTTACCAGCTGAGCCATCTCTAATCCTGGAAGTTTATAAAAGTATTTATAAGTGTACTTATAAGTATGTAAGTAAACCTATGTTTACATACGTAAACTTCTAGGATTAGCCGGATGTGGCCAGCCTTGTCTGCAAAGCAAGTTTTAGGACAGCCAGGGCTACACAGAGAAACCCTGTAATCAAAAATACAACCTCCTCTCAAAAAATAGATTTTCAGGATTAAAGGTGCTATTAAATCTAAGAAAGTTTGTATCACTTAATGCTGTTCCAGAATAACTCATCTAAAGCATATTGGCATTTTGCAGGACAGTGGGAAGAAACTGCAACACAATTTAGCTTTCTCATTCGGTCTACATACAAGTGCAGATACCTGCCTCCATTGTAACATGGTTCTGCCTGCGTGTTTATACATCACAATACATACATATTATAATTAATGCCATTGAATCTCTGCTTGCAGTGCATACGCTTTGTTTTTAATGTTTTATTTAATTCTTGCATTATCCATGTGCATGTGTGGGCACGTGGAGGCCAGAACGGGATGTCAGGCACCTTCCTCCATTACCTGTCTTGCTGCTCTGAGCTAGAGTTTCTCACTGCACCAGAAGCTCACCATTTTTGCTAAGATGGCTGTCTGGTGAGCTCTCAAGATCCTCCTGTCTCCAGCCCCCTATCCCCATGCCAGTCCTGAAATTATAGGCACTCATAACTATGCCCAGCTTTTTACATGGGTGCTGGGGATTTGAACTCAGGTCCTCATGCTTGCAAAGAAAGTGCTTTTACCCACCTCTGAATAGTTTAATATTTATGTGCAAATGGCTTTGTTTTGGCTCCCTTACCCTTTTTGTTTTGGATTATGCTAAGTGAATACTCTGGAACAGTGTATATTCAATCCTGTAATTTTGTAATTTTGGTGCCTTAAAAAAAAGATGAAAGCAGCATATGAATGCTTGTAATTGAAATTGAACTGGGCAGAAAGTACCCTATTTTTCTTTTTCTTTCACCTTTGAGACAAGATCTTGCTATGTATTGGGCTCGTGCTGGCCTTGAACTTGGTTCATCCCTAGCCAGTGTTACACATGACCCTCAGGCCCAGTCTCCTGAGTGCTGAGGTTAGGAGCAAGTGCCATCGTGTCTAGGAGACACTGGGACACGTGGGATGGAAATCTGCCAGAAAGTGATGCCATTGGGTTGTTGATTCTCTGAGCTACTGGAGCGGCCACTTGGAGATGTTTTTGAGTTGTTCCTAGGATATAGAAATTCGATGTGTTTTTATGTGTTGGCTTTGTTTTGGTGATCTTGCTAAATGCACTTATTAATTTGAGTAGTTTTTTGATTTGGCAGGATTTCCCATGATGACAGTTTTCTATAATTCCCTCATAATTCTTTCAGTTTTCCAACTCTTACGCATTTTTAACCTTCTCTTACTTAGACATCAGCTGGGATCTCTCCTCAGGATCATGTAGAAGTGTAGTTCATCCCTAAGCAGTTGAACTGGTTCCATCTGGTTATTTCTTTGCTATTGACTTCCGGTTTCCTTCTACCGTAGTGAGAGGACGGACTGTGGATATATTAGCTCTTAGAAAAAATTTGAGATCTGCTATGAGGCACTGCTTATGGTTGACTTCTATATGTGCATAGTCTGTGTACATTATGTATGTACTTTAAAATAACGTGCGCACTAAAGGTTCTTCGTTCTATGTTTTAGGTATGTTGACTATTTCAATATTTTTTCTTAAAAAAAAAAACAAAACCACAAAGATTTGCTTTTGTTTTTGTGTATGTGTATGTGTGTATGTCTGTGTGAGTGAATGCCATGTGTGTCCAGGTGCCCCTGGAGGTAAGAAGAGGTCATGAGATCCCCTGGAGCTGGAGTTCCAGGGCTGTGAGCTGATGTGGGTACTGGAAATTGCACCTGGATCCTTTGGAAGGGCAGAATACTCTTTTAACCAGGAGCCCAGTTTATTTGTTTGTTTGTTTGTTTGTTTAATTTTTTTAGATAGGATTTCATTTTGTAGTCCAGGCTGGCCTGAAACCCACTGGGCAGCCCAGGCTGGCACAGAACTCACAGTAGCCATCTTGCTTCAGCCCCCCAGGTTGGGATTGCAGGCATGAGCCACCTTGCCCTGTTGGCCTCAGTATTTCTTTCAGCTCTTCCGGTGCTGCCATTAAAAGCCTGGCCTGAAACTTGCTGTATAGACCAAACTGGCTTTGAAGTTGTGTCAGTTTTCCTGCCTCTGCCTCCTGGTTGTTAGGATAACAACCGTGAGCTGCCACTCCCATCTCACCTTTGCCTTTAGAAGGGTAGGCCACTGGGTGTGCACAGTTCCGGGAGAAGCCAAGATTGGTGGCATGTACGGAGGAGGCTGAGCTGGCAGAATCATTTCAGCCCAGAAGTTTATGCACCTGGCTCCCCTTTCTTCACAATACACATTATGGTGGCTCTTGACTCCTCAGGAGAGTAAACCGCACTACTCACATGGCCTGGAGCTGAAAGGCGGGGATGAGATCGGTGGTGTGTGCTTGTGGATACCGTGGGCAGGGTTCTCGAATTTTTTATTAAACCTAGACCAATAAACACACTGGCACTTCCTTTCAGTCTCCTTTGATGTGCTTCCCTGCTTCACTTCTAGCAAGGAAGATGTGCCAAGCAAGGGAGCCTTGGGAGGCCTAGTGTTCTGTCAGTCTTCTGACCGTGTTTGTGAAGCGTGATCTGTTTGTGGAAACGCATTGAGCTGAACATGTGCTCTGTCTACTTCCCAGTACACAGGTGACACACCTGAATAAAAATTCTAAAAATGAACACTTTGAGGTTAAATGTCTTTTTTTTTTTTTTAATTTTAATTTTGAGCTAGGTTTCCCCAGGTAGCCTGGAGCCCAGATATGTTCATCAGGTGAGCTTGTAGCCACCCCCCTGCCTCTGCCTCCTGAGTGCTGTGATTACTGAGCCACATAATGCCTGGATGGTGTCAAACATTTTTGAAAAGTGCCCAGGACGAAGAAAGCTTGAGGAGCACTGAATAAGATCGGCCTCGGTTTACAGGTGAGGTCATTAGGAAGGGGACATGACCTGGGAGCTGCAGATATCCCAGAACCCATGCTCAGGCCTTCTGTTTCTCACTCTATACACTTTTAAATTTGCTGATCAGAGCGTGGGGCACTGAAAGATGCCCTCAAATCCCTAAAGCATCCGAGTGAGTCAGCACCTGCCTTCTTGCTGTGTTTCTGTCTTGTCCTCATTCTCTTCCCGGCCATTTTAAAATAGGCACTTTTATCTCAAACTGCACCTTTGAGATATTTTAAAAAAAAATTATCATTTGATTACACATGAGAGAGAGAGAGAGAGAGAGAGAGAGAGAGAGAGAGGGAGAGAGAGGGAGAGAGAGGGAGGGAGGGAAGGAAGGACTTTGTGCCTGTGAAATCTAAAAAGAGGCTGACTCAAGGTATGGCTGCTCCTCCCTGGGCCATTTTTAGTTTGGTGCTGTGTTGTTTAAATTTAGAATTCTTTCTCCAAGTTGAGGGGGTGGTGGTAGTTTGCAGAAATTGAACCTGGTTGTGACTCCTGCTGCTGCAAGATAAATGGGAAGATCTGGGAACCGCCGTTAGAAGAACGCCGGAGAAAGGGACTTGCCTTAATGCCACAAAACTAGGATAAAAAGTCTGGTGTGGTGGCGCTCACCTTCAATCCCAGCACTCAGGAGGCAGAGGCAGGTGGATCTGTGAGTCAGAGGCCAGCCTGGTTTAAATAGCAGGTTCTAGGACCGCCAGGGTCACACAGAGAGATGCTGTCTTACAAACAAACTGAGTAGGGTAAGGGGAGAAAGACAATGACAGCAGGCTCTCTCTCCCTCCTCTAAAACTTGGCTGGTGGAGGATATAGCATCAGGATCTTTGGCTCGGGAACCCAGACTTTAAAACTGAAATATAAATATTTAAAAAATTAACCAGGTATTAATAATCACTAAAATGTTAGCAATCAACATTGTTAATAGTATTAATATTAACACCAAGATATTAAAATATACAGTTATGTTTGGGCACACATACATATGCATGTTCGTATATCATATACTGTTAACTTCCTGTCACCGTGACAAGATACCTTATGGGAGGAGAGATTATTTTGGCTCACAGCTGTAGAGATTTCAGTCCTTGGTCACTGGCCTTATTGCTTTGGGGCTTTGTTTACAAAGTATGTAAGGAGGGGACCATGTTGTGGGTTGAGCCTATTAACCTCATGGGAGCCAAGGTTCTGCTTGAACTACATCCCATCCTCCCTGTCAGCCTGGCTCAAGCTCCTCCTCTGTCTGGTAGCAGCATCCTCTCAGGGCTCTCTCCGACTCCAGGTCTGGCCCACAACATACTTCCAGGGCCTCCTGCATTGTCTCTTGCATGCTTTCTACATTTTTATTTGCTATGTACAATTTGAACATCTTAGGCCCTTAGTAGATGCTTTCAGGTGTGGGATGGGGAGAGAGGAAAAGAAAAGAAGGGATGGAGCAGACCACAAGAGGACGAGGCCTTTACTTTCCTGGAGCCTCATTTCTGTACGTATGTGCACAGGCATGTGAGAGAGGGGGTCATTGATTCACTAAGTAGTTCAGGCTGGCCTTGCCCTTGTGGCGATTCTCCTGCTTCAGCCTGTTGAACAGCAGGCAGTAGGCATGTACCACCACACTTAGCAATTTCATTTATTCATCTTTTAAATTTAGAAGTGTTCTTATTTATTAATTGTGTGTGTGTGTGTATGTGCTTGGGTACCTATGTGACATGTCAAGTGTATGAAGGCCAGAGAACAACCTGTGTGTGGGAGGCTGGTTCGCTCTTTTTGATGTTGGTGCCAGGGGTGGAACTCAAGGTCATCAGGCTTTCACCCCCTGAGCCATCTCACTGTCAGTGCTCTCCTTGCCTGTGAAAAGGAAATAGTAATCCCTCCTAGTTGAAATTAGAAATAGCGCATGGAAAACACCAAGCACAGGGCCTGCTAGTGAGTAGGTAAAAGTGTATACACTCCCTAGAGGGATTTACAGAAATCCAGAAAAGTACAGAGAAAACCTGCAAAGCCATCAAGGATCTCGTTCCCAGGAGATAACGGCTGCAGAGTTCCAGTGTTCCTTGCTGTCCATGTGTTTGTGCGCCCTTTCCTATTTGCAACTGTATCCTTTCTCCTCTTAACGGCTTTCCTTTCCATTTCCTATGCTTTTAATGACTCTAAGATTGCTGTTGTGCTTACAGCCTCTTGCCTTGATTTCTGGGTCTTCAGTTAGGAAAAGACATTTTTAACTGATACCCTGCCCTCTGAAGTCCAAGAGGGTACTGTTAATTGAGTGAGGAAGAGAATTCAAGTCCCTGGTAAATGAGATGGCGGACATGGTAAAAAATGGGCCAGCTTTCTTCCTTTCCCTCTCTTTCCCCCTCTCCCTTCCTTCCTTCTTTTTGTGACATTCCTTTTTGCTTATTTCGCTGAATGAGAGGGTTATTTTTGGATTTTAAAGAAATGAGCCATCCATTGGTCTGGAAGTAAGAAAGCCTGAGTTCCTGCTTATTCCCCGGCCACAGGCTCAGCCCCTTCATACTCTGCTCTGGTTTTTCTCATCTGTAAACACGGGGGGAGAAGGTGTCATCATAGAGGTTTTCAACTGGCTTTGTGTGAGTTTTAGAGTTGTGTGGAGGTGCTCTTGCCTACTAGTAAGATTGCATCTCATGGCTGAGCCAAGTGCTTGCCTAGCATGTCCAAGGCCTAATTTGATTCATCACTGGAAAAATTAAATAAAAGGAATTAGACAACAAAAGAAAAAAATTAGATTTGAAATTTTATGAATGAAATACCATTGTATTTTAAAAACTGGGATGGACTTCAGATAGCATAAAATACACTTTTATGAGGTACGCCTAGTCTGGACATTTTGTATAAATGTAATCATACAATATAAATTTTTATATGTGGCTGCTTTTATTTAATGCGAAAGTCTAAAATCGCACCCACATTGTAGCATGTAAAATGTGTCTTGTTTTTGTTTGTTTTCTTTTTGATATGTGTGCACAGTCTTGTTTTGATGTGGAGTCTTGCTTTGTAGGTACCCTATGGCTTCAGCCCCCCAAAGCTGGGGGGCTGAGCTGCCACACCCAGCCTCATTTATTATTCTTTATTTAAGTATTTTAGGGACTACTTTTTTCTCTATGTTTGGATAAAAAGTTAGCCAGACAATTAGAGAGTACCATTATAGGGCCATGCTTCATGTCCATTCAGACATAAAAGGATTTCCATTTCTTCGATTTTTAAGCAAAATGCTGTGTTTACTGCACATGGAAGCTTCCAAAGCCCCTGTGTCCTTGAAGCCTGGAGAGCAATACACCCATGAGCCTGTCTCATGTCCCTCTTCTGGATCTGTGGAGGGGACTACGGCCGGTCTTCCTTGATGAAGGAAGTGGTGAGAGACTCAGGGAGAAACTGTGCTAATAGGTCACCAGACAGGAAGAGAGAGAAGGTGTGCTGGAGGATTGTGTTCGCCTCTGGGCCGTCGCTTCTTGCTTTTGTGTTCCTAGGAGCTGCAAGGGAGTGTGAGGAAGGCAGCTGTGGCTATAGGCGATGAACTGGTCACCGTGTGGATGCTGTCTTCTCCAGTTCCTGAGAGACCGAAAGGGGCTCTTGTCACTGTCTGACTCCACAGGAATCCCGAAAGCTTTGAGGTCATTTTGTCTCATCCAAATTACATCCCTGTTGTTTCACATGGAACCTAGCTCACATGAAATGTTCCATGAATATCTGTTAAATAACTAGCGTGCTGTGTATAGTGCTGTTGACTTAAAAAAGGAAAGGAAAAGCCGGGCATGGTGGCGCAAGCCTTTAATCCCAGCACTTGGGAGGCAGAGGAGGCAGACAGAATGCTGTGAGTTTTGAGGCCAGCCTGGTCTACCAAGCAAATCCAGGACAGCCAGCCAGGGCTACATAGAGAAGCCCCACCTTAAAAAATAAAAAAAATAAAAAATAAAAAAGAAGGGAAAGGGAAACAAAGCCCAGCCATACCTGTACCACCTGAGCAGGAGAATGGTGAGTTTAAGTCTGCTTGGCTCCACGGCTAAAATGCAAACACAAACGCAAGAAAACCAACCACCACAACAAATCATAGAGTGGCTGGGTATTTCAGAAATGCCCAGTGAAATCCTGTGCATCCTTGCTGAATGTAGAACTATATTTACTTATTTGCATGTTTGTACACACGGATATGTGTGTGCATGTACAGGAGCACGTGCAAGTATGTGTACGAGCTTAAAGTTGACGTCAGATGTCTTGTTTGATTGCTCTCCGAGTTATTTATTGAGGCACGATCTCTTGCTGCATCTGGAACTCCCAGGGCGGATAGCCATAGGTGGCCAGCCTGGCCTCTGCCTCTCCTGCCTCCCTGCCTTCTGCACGCTGGTATTATAGGCAGCCACTGTGCAGGCCCAGCTTTTGCTTGGGTTCCTGGGATCTAGACTCTGGTCCTTACATTTGCGCAGTAAATGCTTTCTTCACTGATGCATCTCCTAGGCTCCGTGAAACCTCCCATGTCTCTCTAGCACAGCATCAGAAATAAGAAGCTGACGCTTGTACATCATCGAGTTTATTTAGTTTGTATGAATTACGCATGAATTCAGCTGTGTGTTTGTGAATATAGCTTTGTGCAGTTTTTTTTTTCTTTTTAGCGTACTTGAAATCTTGAATAACCACTACTGGACTCAAAACAGTCAATTCAACCATGACTATAGACTTCCTTGTATCACTCCCTCATAACTATCCCTTCCCCTTAATCTGTGACCCAGGATTCATTTGTTTTTCATCTTTATAATTGTTATTTCATAAGTTTTTCAAAAATGAAATCATGATGTATGACTGCCTTTTTTCACTCAGCCTGGTGTCCCTGAGGATAAAGGAGGTGGTGTGGAACAAGACTTCATTCCTTTTCTTTACTGAGTACTATGCACCTATCATGGCATGTTTATTCAGCCTTGAAAGATGCATGAGTCCTTTTCAGGTCCTTTCTGTGGGGAACAGAGCTGCTGTGATGATCTGCATGCGACTTCCTGTGTGAAACTAAGATTTCTTTTCTAAGTAAAAGAGAGCTCAGGACTGTGCTAGGTACTTGTCACTTGCTGGATTACGTGGCAAAGACATTCTTTTAATTTTAAAAGGAATTGACAGGCTGTTGTCCAAAGCGTGTACTGTTTTCTGCTCTTATCAAAACTGCATGAATGTCTCCCCACACTTGTGAGTGTGTGCCTTTTTAACTCTGCTCCATCTAGCCATTAGAATGGGTATAGAGTGATACATAGATGATCTATTTCCCTCCTTCCATCAAAAAGGGGGGGGAGGTCCTGAGCTCAGCCTTCCAACTCTCAGCAAACCTCTCCTGTGATTTCCAAACTTTTTCCTAACTCTGCAACCTAACGTATATTTCTTTCCTCCCCACCCTGAGTCCCAGGCTCCATCATAAGCCCGCCACCATCCCAATTTCTAAGCTGTGTTCCTGCCAGGATGATCCTTCCCAACTCCTGTACACCCCTTCCCTTTACCTTGGTGACTCCCGTCCACTTTTGGAAAATGCTTCTCCAAATGTGCCCCACCATCATCTAGCCCTCTTCTCTTAGACGCCCTTTCCACCTGTGAGCGAGACCAAGACCATTCATCTTGAAGCACCTCAGCATCTTTGCACCACGGCCTTCCACGCCTTCCGTCTCATCTCTCACCCTTCTCTTTTGTGAAAGGGCCAACTGCTAATGGGTGTTTGAGCCACTGGGGTAGCAGAATTCTCAGTTACCTAGCACAGGGATCATTTTGGTTTTTCTCATTTGATCACTTATAGCATACATCACTTCTTAGGATTAAAAAGCCCATGTGCTCCTTCATCTTGCTTGATAAATGCGGAGTTCCACAAGAGCAATGGCTGGATGAGTGTGTGTTTTTTGCTGTAACTCCACTGAAGATACATTTGATTTTAAATGTTCCAATACAGAGCAGGTTAGTGCTTTGAAGAACCAAAGTTGCGGCTAGCTGGCCTTTATTGAGTGCTTGCACACTTGGGGGATCGCTCAGCCTATTGGGATGGTTCCCCGGCAGCTTCAGCTTGAAGGGAGTTAGAATCATGCAGATACACATGTGAAAGCATTTCAAGAAGGGAACAAGATCCACAAATAATACAGGTAGTTCTATCCTATGGACGGGGTCCCAGGCTGAATGAAAATGAGAGAGCAGGCTGAGCACATTGATCTCTCTCTGCTTCCTGACAGTGAGTGCACTGTGACCAGCTGCCTCAGACTCCTGCCACCCTCCCTGCTTGATGGGCTATATCCCAAACTAGGGGTAAAATAAACCCATCTCCCTTAAATTGCTTTTGTCAGGCATTTTGTCACACGAACAAGAAAAGGTGCTCACGTGTGTGTGTTTTCACATTTAAACCCAGTGGCAATTCCTAGAGGTCTGTAATACCCAGAGGTGTATTACACATTAGTAATAACCTCAGGGTACTCTAAATGTGTCAGAAATGAAAAACATTTCCCCCTGGAGTAATTTAACTGAGAGCAAGCCCGGATTCAAATTCTCTACTCATTTCTCCCTGTGTCGTCCATCATCTCCTGCCTATTGTATGTGCCTGGATCTATGTCTGCCTGAGTGCTGTCTTTTCTTTCTGTGTGTCCATGTCTCTAACAAAGGGCTTTGCTCTATATTTATTAAACAGCACAGAAAAAGTTCCATGGAGGAAGGAATGAGACCTCCTTGCAGGGATCTTTAACAGAGTTTTACGGAAACATATATATCTCCGAGTTTTATAGAAACCTTCCTAGCTCCAACTACCCCCAGCTGACCCAGATAACAAGCTGTACCACAAACACCACGGCACACAGACTCACCAACCGATGTCCATGCCACTTACAACATTTATGGTGGGTATTGGTTTTGTAAGGTTGTTTTCAGTCTGTTTGCTGCTTCCAGTGCTCGTTGTCACGACACACATGCACACATGCATTACTCATGGGTCAGAACACGAAGAGCATATCATTTAAGATTAAAGCTATGCATCAGCTTAGGTTGTAAAAGCTGATTACATGGGGAAACCCAAGGCAAGTAAGGCTGGCTGTTCCACTGCTCTCTTAAAGGCAGGCTAAACAAACAGGCGGAGTACACGGCAGGATAGCAATCTTAACTCAAGGTGTGTTATTAACTCTGGCCGTAAGGTGCTGCAGAAGTTCCAGTCTCTTAGAATGCCAAAGATGTTTTTAGAATAATGTATTGCCTCACAGTGGTAGGTGTTAGCATGTCCTTCTGTGGATGCAGGCCCCTGAGGATCAGTGCTGGGACACAGCCTGCTCAAATTCAGACAGCCAGTCGGTGGTTCTTATTCCCTGTCCCCCAATGGCTCTTGCCTTGAAGACTTGGCCCCCAGCTGATGGTGGTTATTGCCGATGGTGGAAGCATTAGGAGGGAAGCCTAGAAGAAGGAAGGTGGTCATTGGGAATTTGGGGACACTGCCCTCACTCCAGGCCCCAGAGCAATAGAGCCGATCGACCAAGAATTGAAACCTCTGAACCTGTGAACCAAAAACCAACCTTTCCTCTTTCTTTTTTTTTTTGTTTTTTTATTTATTTTTATTTTTATTTTTTAAATTTTTCATCAATTACACTTTATTCATTCTGCATCCCCCCATAAGCCCCTCCCTCCTCTCCTTTCCTCTTTCTAAGTTGATTAGTAACAGCAGGTTTGTCACAGCAACTGGGTTGGATCCAGGGTTCCAGCATGTTTCTTTGATCTCACAACTTATTTATTTGATTTTTGTTGAGACATGCCTCGTTATGTAGTTCAGGGTGGAGCACAGGAATCACTAACATGTGCCATGATGGCAGTCACAGCAATGTTCTTTATGCTGTTTTGTCTGCCTACATGAAGGCAGAAACTGTCACGCCATGAGAATTGATTCCTGTGAATACATTATAGTTTAAAAGCATCATCTTTAAGTAACTTTAGGCCTGTATGGAATGCCCAAGACAGTGGTAAGTGAATGAGGTTGGAGTAGTTTAGAAGGGTCACACGGATGAGTACATGGGGTCAGGCGGGCTGTTGTGCGCACAGCTCTGCCTGATGTTAACAGTGCCCTGAAAATTAGATTCTTGCTTGAATAGATTTGCCAGTAAATCACATTAAAAGAAATTAAAAGTCCATTCAAACAATGCAGACGAGTGAGCTAGTACAGTATAAAGACATGGAAGAGAGGACGGACTTGTGGATAGACTATTGTGACATCAAGACCTACAGGTCTGGGAGTCACTGGGGTGGCGAGATACGTTAGTGGTGGGCTGTGACCTGACTTTTCTGCTTGTGTCTTTGGAAGCTCTCTCCAGCACCTCTTAAACAGTCATCACTTTTATTCCTAGTCACAGCATGTTTCTCTCATCTTTTTTTTTTTCTTTTTTAAATCAGTCTTTAGAGGAATAGGCATTTATTTACTTATCTGGGTACTTGTTTTATGGTGCAAGGATTGACGCAAAGGCCCCACTTTTGCTAGACAGGTACAGTACCACTAACCACATACCAGTCTGGGCCCATTTTATTAACCTCCAGGAGACAGACTGCAGGATACCCAAGGTTTCATGCACCTGCCCACATGTGCTTTGCTGCCTACACTCCTTTATGAGAATGCTTAGCACCCCAGGAAGAGCTTCCGGAGGCCCAAGGCTTAACATGTAGGAGAGGATCGTTTATTCTTGCTCTCTGGTCCCAGGGTAGAACCCCTGCTTGACTCCCAGTTGTTTCTGTAAACGGTTAGTCTTCTGCTGGGGTTAGGGCCTGGCCCTTGCCCACTTTAGGGCCCAAAGACGAGTATCTGCAGACCTCAGGAGACTTTTCTTAAGTCAGTCTTGCTTGCACAGCTCACTCATCACACAGAGCACTGGTTCTCAAACTTCCCAACGCTGTGACACAGTTCCTCGTGTCGTGGCGATCACCAACCGTAAAACTGTTTTTGCTGCTACGTCACAACTGTAATTTTGCTACCATTTTGGATCATATGAATATCTGTGTTTTCCAATAGTCCTAGGTGACCCCCGTGAAAGGGTCGTTAAACCTCACAAAGCAGGTTGAGGACTTCTGATATAGAGGCAGTGCGCTGTCAAATTCCGAGTCCTTAGAGGAACCTATACCATGACTTAGCTTCCAGGTTAGGAGTTAGCTTCCTCGATTCTGATTTTCTCTTCCATAATTTATTGCTGGTTATCTCTGAATTCACAATAAAGGACTGATACCATGGAGAAAAAGGCAGAACCAAGAAGCTCATTTCTCATGTGAGATTCTATCTTAATCATGCTTTCCACTGCTGTGATGAAGTATCATGACCAAAGGCAACTTGGGGAGGAATGTTTTTATTTGGACGTAGTCTAAGGCAGCAACCCAAACTGGGCAAGAACCTGGAAGCAGGAGCTGATGTAGAGGAATGGAGGAATTCATGGAGCTCAGCCTATTTTCTTATAGAAGCGAGTCCCTGATCCCCTTACTACGGAACCCACAAGAAGACCAAGTTGCCCATTCATGTATATATATGTAGGGGGCCTAGATCCAGTCCATGCATGGCCCTTGATTGGTGCTTCAGTCTTTGCAGTCCCCCTTGGGCCCAGGTTAGTTGGCTCTGTTGGCCTTCTTGTGAAGCTCCTGCCTCTCTGTCTCCTTTTATCCTTCTCCCAACTCTTCTACAAGGTTCCCTGCGCTCTGCCCAATCTTTGGCTGTGAGCCTCAGCATCTGTTTCCATCCTTTGGTGGGTGGAGCCTCTCAGAAGACAGCTATACTAGGCATCAGTCCACAAGCATGGCAGAGTATTGTCAGTAGTGTCAGGCTTGGCTCTCTCCCACGGGGTGGGTCTCAGGTTGGGCCAGGCATTGATTGGACATTCCCTCCATCTCTGCTCTATCTTTATTCCTGCACATTTTGTAGGCAGGGTAAACTTTGGGGCAAGGTTTTTGTGGGTGGGTTGGTGTTCCCCTCCACTAGGAGTCCTGTGTAGTTAGAGGGTGGCCTCTTCAGTCTCCATGACCCTGCTACTTGGGGTCTCAGGTAGAGTCACCCCCATATCCTCCCTGGAGCCTACCCTGTTGTAGATCTCCAGCTTGTCTCAGAGACACCCTCATGTTTTCTCTTCTTTCTGCAAGCTCTCTGTCCTCCTTCCCCTGCTCTCTCCACATCTGCTCCCCACCCTTGTTTCCCCCTGTAATCCCTCTCCTATCCTGTTCTGTCTCTTCAGCCACTTCTACTGCCTCTATTCTCTTTCCCCTTCTGAGTGAAATTCAAGCATACTTGTTTGGGCCTCCTTGTTACTTAGCTTCTTTGGGTCTGTCAATTGTAGTATGGTTATCCTGTACTATATGGTTAACATCTGCTTATAAGTGAGTACCTACCGTGTGTTTCTGGGTCTGGGTTATCTCACTCATGATGATCTTTTCTAGTTCCATTCATTTGCCTAAAAATTTTATGACTTCCTTGTTTTTAATAACTGAGTAGTGTTCCGTTCTGTAAATGTACCACGATTTCTTTATCCATTCCTAAGTTGAGGGACATCTGGGTTGTTTCTAGTTTCTGGCTATTACGAATAAAACTGTTATAAACGTAGTTGATTAAATGTCCTTGCTGTATAGTGGAACATCTTTTGGGTATATGCCCAGGAGTGTTATGGCTGGGTCTTGAGGTAGAGCTATTCCCAATTTTCTGAGAAAGTGCCAGATTGATTTCCAAAGTGGTTGTACAAGTTTGCTCTCCCACCAACAATGGAGGAGGGTTCCCTTTTCTCCACATCCTCTCCAGCATGTGCTGCCACTTGAGTTTTTGATCTTAGCTGTTCTGACAGGTGTAAGATGGAATCTTAGTAGTTTTGATTTGTATTTCCCTGATGACTAAGGACATTGAACATTTCTTTAACTGCTTCTCAGCCATTCCAGATACCTCTGTTGAGAATTCTCTGTTTAGTTCTGTATCCCATTTTTAAATTGGATTATTTGTTTAGTTGGTGTTTAATTCCTTGAATTCTCTATATATTTTGGATATTAGTCCTCTAGTTGGTGGATCTTTTCCCAGTCTGTAGGCTGTTGTTTTGTACTATTGACAGTGTCCTTTGTCTTATAGAAGCCTTTTAGTTTCATGAGGTCCCATTTATCAATTGTTGATCTTAGAGACTGAGCTGTTGGTTTTCTGTTCAGGAAGTTGTCTTCTGTGCCGATGAGTTCAAGGCTGATTTCCATTTTCTCTTCTAAGAGGTTTTGTATGTCTGGTTTTATGTTGAGGTCTTTGAGCCACTTGGACTTCAGTTTTGTGCAGAGTGATAGATATAGATCTATTTGCATTTTTCTACATGTAGAAACCCAGTTAGACCAGCACCATTTGTTGAAGATGCTGTCTTATTTTCATTGTATAGTTTTGACTTCTTTGTAAAAAATCAGGTGTCCCTAGGTGTGTGGGTTTATTTCTGGGTCCTAGATTTGATCCCATTGATATACCAGTCTGTTTCTATGCCCGTACCATGCAGTTTTTATTACTATTTCTCTGTAGTAGAGCTTGAAGTGAGGGGTGGAGATACCTCCAGAAAATTTTTTATTGTGTAGGATTGTTTTAGCTATTCTGGTTGTTTTGTTTTTCCAAGTGAAGTTGAGGATTGTTTTTTCCAGGTCCTCCCCTTTCTTAGTTCTTATTTTGCACTGGCTTTTATGACCAAACAGATGTTTTCAAGTCTTCCTGCTTTGCATTTCGCCTCCTATTCTTGCTGTAAACTTGGCTTGAAGACACCAACGATAACCACGCCACAGACTAAATTCTGGATTGATTTGAAGTTTCCTAGCTCAGATCAATTAATTAGTCAATCACCTTTAAACGCAGCCTCCTGGCAGAATGCAGGGCAGGGATAAAATGTAATCAATGTCTTTGCCAACAAGAACAGGGATGGCTTTTAGCCCAGTTGCCAATGGAATCCTTATCCTCATCTGAGACTTATTGTTGTATCAGTTACTCTTATGCTGTGATTAAAATTTCATGATCAAAAACAAATTAAAGAGGAAAGTGTATTTTGTCTTACAGTTCTAGGGGAGAAATCTATAAAGGTGAGGGAGGCATGGTGGGTGGCGGGCAGCCAGAGCTGAGAGATCACATCTCAGCCACACAGGAAGCAGAGAGATTGGACAGGAAGTGAGGCAGGTCCATAGATCCTACTGGCATATTTTCTTCATCAAGGCTACACCTGCTAGAAGTTCCATATTCTCCCCAGACAACACCAAGAACTGGAGACCAAGTATCCGAACACATGAGCCTATGGGTGACATTTCTCATTTAAATTACAATTACCCAGATTTCTGTTGTTATTCTGTTAATTTCTGCTTGTAACAACCTAGACTTTTTTCTTTCCCTACTTCTAATGTTTCCAATTTTCTCTTGAAAACTAGTGTCAAAATATAGACCCACTCAGTCAGGATTAGTCACAGAAATGGCCCCACTTCTCAGGGGCCAGTTATGTGTGTTAGTTATTCTTACTTTTGCTGTGACCAAATACCTGAGAGAGAGAGAGAGAGCATACTGAAAGAAGGAATCATTTAATTTGGCTCAGTTTCTGAGTCTCCACTCCATATTCTTGGCTTCATGGACTTTTAGGCCTGCCATGTGGCAACAGGAACACAAAACTACCCAACTTGTGGCACGCATTAAGCAGAAAGAGAGGTAGAGATGTTTTAGTTTAGGTTTTATTGCTGTGAAGAGGCACCATGACCAAGGCAAGTCTTATATTTAATGCCAACATTTAACGGGGGCTGCTTTCCTATGTCTTGATCCTAAGGCATCCAGGGGGAGACTGATGTGCTTCATCCTGGACAGAGCTTGAGTGTACGTAGGATCTCAAAGCTCTGCCTCCACAGTGACACACTTCCTCTAAGAGGCTCCTCTAACGTCCTCCTCCAATAAGGCCACACCTCCTCATGATAGTGCCACTCCCCGTGGCTCAAGCATTCAAACACATGAATCTATGGGGCCAAACCTATTCAAGCTACCTCAGATAGATGATAGAGATAGCTATCTCGCTATCTAGCTCTCCATCGCATGGAGTCCTCTCCATGGAGGACTCTCCATCGCAGAGGGCAAAGCTTTAGCAGACACGGCTCATCAGCGGTGGTGCCCGGGTGATCTTCAGCCGTGTGAGGGTCACCTTGCCGGCCATGTTCTTACCAGCATTTGATGCTGTCAGGCTTCACGGTTTGAGGCATTCCGCTTAGTGTGGATGCCCGCGGTTGTCATCTGTCTTTCCATTACACACAGGGGTTAAGCACCTTGTCATAAACACATTGGCTCTAATCGTCCTTTGTGAAAGACCTGGCTGTGGTAACTTTTTGCCAATTTTTTTTTTTTTTTTTTTTAAGACAGGATTTCTCTTTGTAGCCCTACGTGCCCCAGAGCTCGCTCTGTAGACAAGGCTGGCCTCAAACTCAGAGGGCTGCCCCTGCCTCTCAAGTGCTGGAACTAAAAACGTGTGCCACCGCTGCCCAGCTTGACAGATCTCTTACTGGGCTTTCTTTGTCATTCTTATTGATTTGTAGGTTAAATTAGTTTATTAGTTATTAGTGAGTGCATGACATGGGGCGGTATGTGTGCGGTATTGTATGTGTGGGGGTAAGAGCCCTGCTTTGACGAGTTGGGCCTCTTCTTCTGCTGTAGGGTCCAGGGATGGAACTCAGGTCCCTAGACTTGAGTGTGTAGGGCCTTACCCTGCTGAGCCCTTACCAGCCGTGATTTGTGGATTTTTCTTATTGAATTATATGTTTTAAATCCGAATTCTTTGGATAACTGTTTTGCGAATATTTCTTTACAATATTGCTTGTATTTTATATTTTTACTCTCTCAAGTATTCTTTTTTCAAACAGATTCTCAACTGGGTCCTGCCTCAGCTGCATGGATGTTTGATTACAGGAATGTACAATGATATTTAGCTTCTTAATGATGTATTTGATGGGAAACAAAAACGATTTTCTTTGGGATGGGGATTCTAGAGAAACGTAAGGCCTCATGCCTGCTATGTTTGTGGCCTACTGCCAAACATAGGGACTCAGACTTATAACAGTCTTGAATGTTGTCTGCTAATTTTGTGGTTTGACTACTGCTTCCTGGATTCCGTTTAACAAATTCCTATTTTCCTCAATGTGATAAGGATATTAATTTTCTTTTTGCTTTTTTTTCTCAAAGCTTTTGTAAATAACATATTGATTTCTAAAATTTTTAATAAATTTGATCTTTTAAAAATAAAACTTAACTTGAATAATGACTGCGATGTGTGTATTAAAAATTGTTTGGGTGCCAGTGATTGAACCCAGGAACTTACACATGCTAACCAAGTGCATGAGCTGACCATTGAGCTACATCTCTGTCCTATTATTATTTTAAAATTTACAACCATATATATAATGTATATATATAATATGCATATATGTATACATATACAATATACATAATGTATACATACAATATACATATATACAATATACATACATATAATTATATACATGTATATAATTATACATAATTAGTGTATATATAATTATATATACCACATATATATAGAATATATATATAATATAGGAGATGACATTTATATATATGTGTGTATTATGCAATGGTCAAATCTAGCTAATAAAGAATTGCATTATCATTTGCGATATTACATTATCACTCACATAATTCTCACTTTGTGATGAGAACACAAATATACTGTTTCTGTATTTTTTCAAGACTGTAATAAGCCACCATTGACTATGGTCACAGTGCCTTTCAGTGACTTCTTAAACTTATTCCTGTAATTATGTCCCTCTGACTAACATTTCTCCACCCCCACTTCACTCCACACCACAGCCTCTGATAATCACCATTTTACTCTCTGGATCAACTGTTAAATTCCCCATGTGCGAGATCATGAGGCATTTGTTTCTGTGCCCGGCTCATTTCACTTAACATAACATCCTCCAGGCTCACTTGTGCATCCCAAATGATGGGATTTGTTTTTTCTTTCATAGCTAACTAGTATTCCATTGTGTATGCATACTACATTTTTTTCATCACGTTTCAGATGACACTTTTTTAAACTCAGTATCTTAGCTGTTATAAACAATACTCCCATAAATACGGGAGTGAAGTTATTTGTTTGACATATTGATTTCATTTCATTTGAATACATACCAAATTGTGGGGGTTCTGGATCATGTAATTGCTACATTTTAAATTCTGGAGCCTCTAAAGATTTTCCACAATAGCTATGTTAACTTATATTTCTACCCACAGTGTGTGTGTGTGTGTGTGTGTGTGTGTTTGTTGTCTTTTTCCTACTTTCTTGTCAACATGTACCATTTGTCTTGTTTTGGTAGTAGCTCTTCTAAGGCTGCGGTGATAGCCCACCGTGGCTTTGATCTGTGTTACCCTGATGATGAGAGATATTGAGCACCTGTCCACATACCTGTTGGCCATTTGTATGTGTTCTTTCGAGGAATGTCTTTTTTTAATTGATCATTTGTTTTCTTACTCTTTCCCCATTGTGTGTTCGTGGCACCTTTGTTGACAGTCAGGGGCCCTGAGTGTGTGGATGTGTGTCTGGGCTCTCTAGTCTGTCCTGTCGGTCTACAAGGCAGTTTTGTGTCCGTATTATGTGGTTTGTCACTATAGCTTTGTGGTGTATTTTAAAATTAAATGCTGTGATGACTCTAGCTTTGTTCGTTTTGCTTTAGATTGCTTTGCCTATTTGAGATCCTTAGTGAATTTTGAATGAATTTTAGGATTATTTTTCTCTTCCTATGGTTAGTGCTACTGTGACTTGCTTTGATTGGTGGGCGCTTGAGAAGCATTAAAGCACAGGATTTATTTCCATTTATTTGTGTCTTCTCCAATTTCTTTTCAGTGTAAAGATCTCTCATCTCTGTGATGGTGTCAACTTGGCTGGAGTGAGGATTACCCGGAGAACTGGTAAAGCGTTGTTGTGGGGTGTGTCTGTCACCTGTGGCGTTTGAGTTACTGGCCAGTGGAAAGGAGTCTCTGCCCTCGACTTAGGCAGATGCCATCCACTTAGCTGAGGGCAGCCAGACAGCACAAAATGACCGGAAGACTGCATGTCTTTCCCTCTCTGTGTCCTCACATGTTGGAAAGCTTTGATCTTTTTGATATTTTATGGTTACTAATCCCTTCATAAGGCTCCTGCCCTAGTGACCTCATCATTTTTAAATAATATTTTAAAAATTGACTTTATATTTCATATACACTTAGAATGTATCCTGATTACTTTCTTTCTCATTCCACATCTCTCTCTCTCTCTGTCTTTCTCTTTTTGAGATGGATTTTCCTGTGTAGTCCTGCTCCTGGCTATTTTGGAACTCACTCTGTAGACCAGGCTGGCCTCCAACTCCCAGAGTTCTGCCTGCCTCTGCCTCCTGAGCACTGAGATTAAAAGCGTGCGCCACCACCACCTGGCTTTCACATCCTCTCTTCTCTCCTACCATTCTTGTCAATTCCTCCTCCTCTCTTCCAGTCCCTTTCCTAGACCTTTTTACTTTTGGTTTTGTCTCATGGCTGGTTTAGAGACACCTCTGTGACCACAGATTGACACTCTCCATTGGAATTTGGTGGGTTCATTAGCAGGCACACAACTGAAGGCAACTGTCCCCCTCTCTTGCTGAATCTTATAAGTAGCAAACTGTACAGCATTGAGTGGCAGAGCACTCTGAGTCCGGACCCATCCCTGCTTGACTGCTGATGGGAACGTTCTTGTGCTGGATCAACACAGGCAGCTACAGCTGTTGTGAGTTCAGGACTGCAATGGCTGATTTCAAGTTTTTCTCCCTGTATTCTGGCTATTACATTCTTTCTAACCTCTCCTCCATGATATTCCTTAAGCCTTAGATGGGATTGGCTAAATGTCTTGGTAGGGCTGAGCATTCATCCTTACGTGACCTCATCTTAATCCAATTTCTTTCTGAAGGTCCTCATCTCTAATATATGCCTATTAGATGGTTAGGGCTTTAGTCTAGGCACTTTGGTGGGTCCAGTGATAGTGAAAAAAGACAAACTTCATTTTTTTTTCTGTGTTGTATGCTCTCCTACTGTAACATATACCACTGCCAAGATTTTAAAATGCATGGGCCCTCTTATCACCAGTTAGCAAACAATCAATTCCACAGCAGAATTCAACTCAGTTCTGCCCCTGCCTGCTTGTGAGCTGCATTGGGTCTCACATATTAAGGGCTCAGTCGCACAGGCCTAGTCAGACATCGGTCGGAGTCCAGACCTCAAGGTTTCTGACCAGCAGGCTACAAGCAGCTCCCTACAACTCCCTGGTTTGGCTTAGTTCATTTGCTAGGGTGGCTCGCAGAACTCAGGGGAAGACATTTATTGGCTTATTGTAAGTCCACAAATAAGGATCTCAATGAAGACAAGGATGGAACCATCTGGCAGGCGCCTGGCTGCCGCTGGGATGTGCAGCAGTTACTCCTCACTTTCCTTGGTCTCCACAGGTTCTGAGAAGCACTCTGAACATCCCCGCTGAGGTTTTATGAATTCAGTCATTGCAAAGGCATGGCTGAAGCATGGGCAACTGTGTACCAATGGGACTGGACAGAAGGTTAAATTCTAATGCTCTACCACAGCGAGAAAGCCAGCACAGCCTGTCGGTTCAGATTCTTTGTGGCCCCTATGTGCACCATGCCTTCCTCTCTGGTATGGGGCAGGACCTCAAGTGGAATGAAGCTCTTGGGATCTATTTCTAGCCAAGGGAGGCCAAGAATGTCTTTCCGGCCATGTGTAAGACAGGAAAAGCAGGAGAAGGTTATATATACTTTTAGTAATCTTGACTTGTTGAAGAAAAATCCTAGTTATCACAGGGTACCTTCAGGTCAGAGAGAGGTTTTGCTGCATCATCATAACAAAGAAATTTCTATCCTTTTTTGCTTTAAACCTGCTTTAGAAGCTGAAGGCCAAATACTTTATCAAAAGGTATACTTACTGTTCTACCTATTTTGGAAATACAGTCATGGAAAGACTCCCCCCCCTCCTTGTGTATGTACATGAATATCATATGAATGCATGCTCACATACATTCAGCTTTGTGAACAAAAAGGCTGCCTTGCTGGCTAGACAGTATGTGGTAGCGGGAAGACATATGTTAGTGACAGTAATGAATTCCATTCATGAATCTGCACACACAGAGAAGCGTGGATTTGGAGATTATTTTCACGAAAGGCTCTCTGTGATCCAAAAAAAAAAAAAAAAAAAAAGAATCCTCATGTCTAGGGCCTGTATTGTATGGGCGAGGCCTTAGCCCCTGCATTGCTTTGAGGTGGCTGAGTTTCAGATCGTGTTGAACATGGCTCTCACTCTGTGGCCTACAGTGAGGTGCAGAGCTTCAGAGGCAGGGGCCAGGGTCAAGGTTGTCTTCTAGGCCCTGTGCTGATTAGTTGTACTTAGAAAAAAAAAGTGTTTATTCCGTGAAGTTTACTTTTCTCATTTATAACTACAGAAAGCTTGTCTTTATATTGCTGGGAAGATTGAAACATTGTATTCTGTGCTGGATCACACAGTGAGCCAACACTGGGAAAATTTAAGATGCAAAGCCTAGCAAGCATGTAGCAGAAAGAAAATCTTCCGGGCTCCACACTGAAGTAGCAGAACTTTGTATCTATGAGGTAAAGGAGAGATAGTGCGAAACTGAATTTATTTGTTTCACTTTCATTTTTAATGTGGCCACTAGAAATTTGAAAGTTCTGTTTTATTTTGTTTTCTACTTTAGTTTCTGTTGCTGTGATAAACACTGACCACAGACAACTTAGGGGGAGGGAAGGTTTTAGTTCATCGTATACCTCCCAGGTGACTCTGTCACTGAGGGAAGTCAGGGCAGACCCTCAGAGCAGGAACACGGAGGCAGGAACTGAAGCCGACATGGAGGGCTGCTGTTGACTGGCTTGATCTGCCTGGCTTGCTGATGCTGCTTTCTTATATACTCCAGGACCATCCACTTAGGACCGGCAGTACCTGCATTGGTTGGGGCTCTCTCATATCAACCACTAACTAAGAAAATACCGGACAGACTTGCCTACAGGCCAGTGTGACAGAGCAGTTTTCTCATTTGCCATTCCTTCTCCAACAATCCTAGCTTGTGTCGAATTGACAAGACTAGATAGCACACAGTTATTGTTCACTTGCGGTTTGCATCCTGTTTCTTCAGACCAGTTTTGTGACCATGAAGTAGCATATGCATGTTAGCTCTAGCCCGAACATGTAGAGAAGATGTCACTGCACAGGTTGGGGTTCCATTTTTATCTAAAGCTTATTAACATTCACTAAAATTTTAGTGTAAGCTTTTGTGTAGACCTCTTTTCCTCCTGATGTACAAGAGGGAAGAAAAAAAAATTTCATTTATATGAGTAAATAGAAACTTGAGTCTTGAGTGCACTTGATCACAATGATGTGAGGACCGTTTCCTATAGCAGGTTAGAATTCTTTTGGCTGTACACTACAGATATAGTTCAAATCAATTTAATTAAAACGGGAGGATCATTGTAAGTGTGGAAGAGTTGTGGTCTTCTAGAACTACTGCCTTTGCAGTTGTCTTCTTATCTCTCTCTTTCTCTTTGGCAATATTTTCTTCTCCAATCTCCTGTCCCCGCATGTCAGAAACACAGTTCATAGGCCTGCTGTGTTTCCTCTTTGCTCAGGGGCAGAATTCAGTATGACTTGCTCTTTGGTTTTCAGAATACCTGTTGATCTAGCTGCTTTTTATATATTGTTCTGGTAGGCCTGGGGAAGTTCTAACTCCAGCCAGAGAAGAGGAGAATTTTCCAGAAGAAAAAGTGCGTCTTTTGATTGCTTAAAGAAAATGTTTATTATTTCTGCTTTTTAGATATAGCTTGTGTCTCAGGTTCTTTTATTTTTATTTTTATTATTAGTTACATTTTATTAACTCTGTATCCCAGCTATATCCTGCTCCCTCATTCCCTCCCAACCCTACCCTCCCTCCCTCATCTCCTTCCTGCCCCTTTCCAAGTCCACTGCTTGGGGAGGATCTCCTCCCCTTTCATCTGACCCTGTTTTATCAGGTATCTTTGGGACTAGCTGCAAAGTCCTCCTCTGTGGCCTAGCAGGACTTCTCCTCCCTTGGGGTGTGAGGAGGTCAAAGAGCCTGCCATTGAGTTCCTGTCAGAAATAGTCCCTGTTCCCCTTACCATGTCTCAGGTTCTTGTGCTGAGTGCTTGGTCCCTATTATCGAACTGTGAAAGCAGTAGACCCTTTAAGAGTATGCTTAGTGTAAGGAAATTGGGTCATGAGGGCTCGAAGCTCATGAATGGATTAACATCGGTTTGTGGTAGTGGTTCATGAGAGTGGATTCATGCTGGACCTGGTGGTATAAATCTATAATCCTAGTTACTCAGGAGGCTTAGGCAAGTAGATCCCAAGTTCAAGGCCTGCCCTAAATTACAGTGATTTCAAAGCTTAGCTTGGGTAACTTAGCAAGATCCTTTTTGAAAATGAAAAAGTAAAATAAAAAGATGACTAGGGATACAGCTATGTGATAGAGTGTTTGCTTAGCATATGGCAGACATAGGCAACAGGTTTGATTCCTGTGGCTTAAAGAGGAGATTTATTCCTGTGCTGGGAGGGCTGTCATCAAGTGCAGGCCTTGACTTTCTCCACCACTTGGTTCCTTGTCAAGCTAATCTCCCTTCTGTGTTCTGGTTCCTTCACTCTTTACACCTGTGTTGTACTGTAGCAGGGAGCCTTCACCAACTGAACCATACTGTTTGGTTCTTCTAGTTTCCAGAATTGTGAACCTCATAAACCTCTTTATAAGTCCTTCAGCCCAAGATCAAGAACTCAAATGACAACACATGCTGGAGAGGATGTGGAGAAAGGGGAACCCTCCTCCACTGCTGGTGGGAATGTAAACTTGCACAACCACTGTGGAAATCTATCTGGCACTTTCTCAGACAATTAGGAATTGTGCTTCTTCAAGATCCAGCTATACCACAACTAGGCATATATCCAAAAGATGTTCAAGTATACAACAAGGACATTTGCTCAGCCATGTTCATAGCAGCTTTATTCATAATAGCCAGAACCTGGAAACAACCCAGATGTCCTTCGATTGAGGAATGGATACAGAAATTGTGGTACATTTATACAATGGAATACTACTCAGCAATTAAAAACAAGGAAATCATGAAATTTGCAGGCAAATGGTGGGAAAAGATCATCCTGAGTGAGGTATCCCAGAAGCAGAAAGACACACATGGTATATACTCACTTATAAGTGGATATTAGATATAATATAGGATAAACATACTAAAATCTGTACACCTAAAGAAGCTAAGCAAGAAGGAAGATCCTGGGTAAGATGTTTAATCTTCATTCAGAAAGGCAAATGCAATAGATGTTAGAAGAAGGTGAAAATAAGGAACAAGACAGGAGCCTACCACAGAGGGCCTCTGAAAGACTACCTAGCAGGGTATTAAAGTGGATGCTGAGTCTCATAGTCAAACTTTGGACAGAGTGCAGGGAATCTTATGAAAGAAGGGGGAGACAGAAAGACTCTGGAGCTCCACAAGGAGAACAACAGAACTAAAAAATCTGGGCCTAGGGGTCTTTTCTGAGACTGATACTCCATGGAGATAACCTGGACCCCCTGCACAGAGGTAGCCTGTAGCAGCTCAGTCTCCAAATGGCCTCCCTAATAAGGGGAGCAGGGGCTGTCTCTGACATGAACTCAGTGGCTGGCTCTTTGATCTCCTCCCCCTGAGTGGGGAGCAGCCTGACCAGGCCACAGAGGAAGACTATGAAAGACCTGATAAGCTAGGGTCAGATGGAAGGGGAGGAGGTCCTCCACTATTAGTGGACTGGGGAAAGGGGCATGGAAGGAGATGAGGGAGGGAGAGAGGGAGGGCAGGAATGGGAGGGAATGAGGGTGGGGCTGCAGCTGAGATACAAAGTGACTACATTCTATTAAAAAAAAAAAGTACTTCAGCCCATGTGCTCTGTTACAACAAGATAAAGCAGGCCAGGGTCATAGCAGTAACTAGTGTGTACAGCCAATGAGTACAGTGAAGAGATTCATTTAGGAAAGAGGAAATTATGGCTCAAAGTAGTTCCATATTTTGGCAAGTTTCAAACTTTCAGCCTAGGTGTTCTAGTCTTTTTGTATTGTTTTGTTTTTTGAGAGAGGGTTTCTCTGTGTAACAGCCCTGGCTGTCCTGGACTCACTTTGTAGACGAGGTCAGCCTTGAACTCTCAGAGATCTGCCTGCCTCTGCCTGCCTGAGTGCTTGGACTAAAGGCATGTGCAGCACCATGCCTGGCTTTTTCAAGTCTTTTTAAAGGCCACATTTTTAAACCAATATACCAAGCGAACTCTGGTGAACTGGGCTGTGCCGACTTGGATTTTATGGAGTTAGCTCTTGCCCCACCCCTTTCGATCACTTCCTGCTGAACCTGACGGTGGGACTCCTCATGCAGAAACTGGCTCCCGGTTACACCAGGGAAGTTCTTCTGGAACTGGAAATGGGTCCTGGAAGCTTAAGAATATGCCCTGCAGCTTTTCAGCCGAAGCCTGAAAGGAAACAGAAAAGCACCTCAGTTGTCTCTGAATCCCTGCGCTTCAGATGTTAGCACCACCTAGATAGTTCATGTGCAGTGATATAAACTCATTTCCCACCGTTACACAGTTCCCTGTAGTCCACAGCTCACGGGTGTAGTGATTGTAGGAACAGAGATGAGCATCATGTCTGTCATTCACAAACAATGTTTGGTCTAAAGGAATATTCTCTTAGAGTGATGGTTCATACATCCCTCAAAAGGAGGAGATCTGGAGGGTGTAACTCACCTGATCTGGTTAAAAGCGAAAAGAAAACTCAAGCTGGTAGGATTTGAAAAGTCAAAACTGTCTGTTTTCTTCAGTCTTGTAGAATACAAGGTGGCAGTCTGTGGCAGCTTTGTTGGGGAAATCCATCACAAACACACGGGGATTCTGACGTGAATGTCTCAGGAAGCCAGCCCCCTCTTTGCAGCCTCATGGTCTCCACCAGTAATGGCTGCTGCAGGCAGTGGCCGTGAAACAGTGAATGAGAGCCTTTGCCAAAGATGGCTCACCGACTTCCCATGGAAAGAGTACTAACATGGCCCTGCCACCGAGGGGTAAACAGTTTGGAGTGGGAAGACACACGTCTAGAGAGGCAGTTTTAGTATAGCATGCTGTGCTATGTTAGAAGATGTAGAATGTTCTATGGGACCTCATGAAGTTATATGTGACCTGGTTCTGAGAGCTTAGGGCTTCTGTGGGGAAGTGCTGTCCACACAGGACTTGAAGAGTAGGCCAGACTCGGACAGGTGGGAGATCCAGAGGGCCCCAATGTCTGCACTTAAAGACTGAGGCAGAGGTACTTGCAAGGTGACTTAGTGGGTAAAGGCACTTTGTTGCTAGCTTGCTGATGGGGGTTTGATGTTTGGAACACACTTAGTAGAAGGAAAGAGTTGTACACTGACCTCCCTATCATGCTGTGGTGTACACACACACACACACACACACACACACACACGCACGCACGCATGCACGCACACACTAAAGCAATAAAATGCAATAATAATCATTAGAAAGAGAAAACCAGTGGAAGGACCATTGGTTCTGAGTTCTGAAGGGGTAGCAGCAGGTCCTGGAGTGTGAAAGAGACATTGTGTTCAACACCTAGATCAGTGGCTCTCCCTTTCCCTAACGCTGTGACTCTTTAACACAGTTCCTCATGTTGTAGTGACCCCCCCCAACCAGTTATGTTACTTCTTAATGTTACTTTTAATGTAAGTATCTGTATTGCCTGATGGTGTTAGGTGACACCAGTGGAAGGGTCATTCAACCCAAAGGGGTCACAACCTACTCACTAAGAACCACTGGCCTAGATGGAGGGATGCATCCTTGTCTTTGTTAGGGTTTCCTTTGCTGGGATGAAACACCATGATCAAAAGCAACTTGGGTAGTGTCTTAATTGTTGTTCTATTGCAGGGAAGAGATTCCAAAGCTAAGGCAACTTGTAAAAGAAAGCACTTGCTTTGGGCGCTTGCTTACAGTTTCAGAGGGTGAGTTCATGACCATCATGGCAGGAGCATGGTGGCAGGCAGGCAGGCAGGCATGGTGCTGGGGCAGTAGCTAAAAGCTTATGCCCTGATTCACAGTCAACAGACAGAGAAAAAAGAAGAGTGAGACATAGTAAGGGAGGGAAAGAGTGAGAGAAGGAAGAGAAAGAGAGAAGAGGAGGGAAAGGGAGTGGGGGAGAGGGAGAGAGAGATTGAGAGAGCTGGAGGCAGAGGCAGGAACTCTTATGAGTTCAAGGCCAGTCTTCTCTATAAAGTGAGTCCAGGACAGCCAGAGCTATTACACAGAGAAATCCTGTCTCACGAGGATGGGGGTGGGTGGGATGTGGGGGGATGGCAGAGAGAGCTCTGTGAGTTCAAGGACAGCCTGGTCTAAAAAGTGAGTCCAGGACAGCCAGGGTATTACACAGAAAAACTCTGTCTCTGGGAGCTGGGAGGCGGGAGCAAGATCTAATCCTTCCTGAATAGTACACCAACTGGGGACCAAACACTCAAAAAATATGAGACAATGGGGGGCATCCTCATTCAAGCCACCAGGATGAAAAGTGGTTATTTCATCCTGGAGAAGTGTTGCTCACTGGCTTATTTCTCCTGGCTTGCTCAGTTCGTTTTCCTTTTTATTTTTAATTAAATTTTTATTTTTAATATTAATTACAGTTTATTCACTTTGTATCCCAGCTGTAGACTCCTCTCTTATTCCCTCCCAAACCCTCCTTCATCACCTCCCATGCCTCTCTCCAAGTCCACTGATAGGGGAGGTCCTCCTCCCCTTTCATCTGACCCTAGCTTATCAGGTCTCATCAGGACTGGCTGCATTGTTCTCCTTTGTGGCCTAGTAAGGCTGGACCCTCTCAGAGGGAGGTGATCAAAGAGCCAGCCACTGAGTTCATGCTCTCCTCCTTCTTTCATAAGATTCCCTGTGCTCTGCCCAAAGTTTGGCTGTGAGTCTCAGCATCTGCTTTGATACACTGCTGGGTAGAGTCTTTCAGAGGCCCTTACCATTCAGGACCACCTGCCAGGAACAGTGCTGCTCACAGTGAGCTAGGACTGTCCACACTAATCATCAGTCAAGAAAACGCCCTCCAAACTTGTCCACAGGCCAGTCTTATATGGAGGCATTTTCTCAGTTAAGATCCCCTCTTTTCCAGTGACCCTCGCTGTGTCAAGTTGACATGGAAACCAGCCAGCACAGTCCTATAATTGGATTTGCATTTTAGATGTGAATCAATTTGTTCACTTTTCGGACTCATTTTTCTTATCTCTAAGTTGAAAGGGCTCTCCTGCCCTCTACGGTTTCTTCCTGCTTTAATAGTCCATAAATTTCTCTGGCTGTAGAAACCTTAATCCCATGCCGACTTTCAGATCTCCCAAGGCCCAAGATTATAACCAGGGCTGGAAGAGGTGCATGGCATGTAGATGGCATGCCCAGGAATAGGAGGCCGAGTGGATGTTGTATCTTTTCCACTAGACGTTAGCAAATGGGAAGGAAGCAGGTTTCTTCATGGGTCACCTGACAGGGATGGGTGGGTAGCTTTTGTCTCCTGTTAAGCAGGCAGAATGCATCTTGCTCTGCTTCTGTCGTGGCTGAAACTTAAAAGCCTCTCAACCCTGTCGGAAAGCTTAAAGTACTGCTTATTGAAGTATTTAATGATAAATAACACGAAGCCTGGAATGTATTTTAAGACACTGAGGAGGGCCGGAGGTATGATTTAGTGGCCTAGCATGCGTGAGGCTCTGGATTAATTCCCTGGCCTTGCAAGTAAAACACTAAGCGCACCAATAAATGTGTAAATGAACTTAGCGTCATACATATGAATGGAGATCGACTATGGCTTGGGATTGTTGATGTCGAGTTGTAGGTACAAAGGGATCCACTACATAATTTAATCTACTTTCATATGTGCTTGATAACTTCCATAAGAAAAAGTGAAAGAATAAAATAGAAATGCTTCCCCCTCGTTACCTAAATTTCTCATTTATTATGTTTTGTGTGTGTTTGTGTGTGTGTGTGTAAATGGAGAATGAATTAGACTCTCGCTTGGCCATATAAAAGTCTTAGAACTATTGTGTCATAAACAGCAACAAACCGTTTTATGTTAACTACTTGAAGGGTTTCAAGTGTTTTAGGCTCCACTGAAATTCCACAGGCAGATCAGGAAAGAGAATTCTGTGCAAGGGATGGGACACAGTCTTGGGACATGAGCTAGGCCTGCAGCTCTGTGCTGGGTCTGTCCTCAAGGAATCTTTGGGTTAACACAGTGAGTCACTGGCCTTAGAATCAGGTACAATAGACGCAGCTCTGTACTCACCGAAGAGCAGAAGGTAACACCCCAGCCAGGCACCAAGCCAAGCTCTTTACGTCCTTGATGTCACGCAATTTTAATAGCTGCCTGTCACTTAGATGTAACAATTTTATGAGCGAGCCGACACGGTCTTAAGTTATGAAACTTGTCCGTGACCGTACGGATGTGAGATTCCCAGTAACTGTTAGGGTGAATGAAGAATTGGCATCTAGATGGTAGGCGGCAGCTTATATCCCATCCGGGACTGGAATGGCGGCATGTGACAGGGAGAAGCGAAAGAGTGGTTCACCACAGGGTGATTTCTTTCTTTCTCTCCCTTCACTGGTCTAGAGACAATTGTCGCGTGGCTGCTATGGATTTCTGGAGTTCGAGGTCCCTCTGTCTTTGGTTTCAGCCTCAAAGTCTTTTATCCTGGAGCCCACCTCATGGTTTGAGATACCTGTTGGAGCTCTGGTGTCCAACCAGAAGAAAGGGCAAAAGATTGGAAGCAGGGTGTTAGACCCACATTGCTCTTGAAGGATCCATATCAGAAACTGCTGACATGGTTTCTCTCTGTATTTATAGTGGCTACAGCTTAGTCCTGTGTAAATGCCTAGCAGGTTGTAGAGCGCTACATATGGTATGTCCAAAGCATGACAGGCACACGGAAAGTATGTCCTTTATACTGAATGCTTAGACTCCCAGCTGATAGGTTCTACTATCACTGAATACAAGGAGGAATACAGATGGACCCCTACCATCACTATTTAGCCCAAACAGATCATTTTAGAGCTCTGCTCTCTTTGAATGATATTCTCCTTATAAGGCGATTCAAAAACTGAACAAGTAAAAACATGAGTAGCCCAAGGATTCAACTTAAATGTCCAGGAAGGCTAGATCCTTCCAGCCACATGGAGCCAGGAAGCAGCAGGGCTTTGGTGCTCTGGAGACTCAGCACCCAAAACTGGTTCCCTCTGTGTCATCACCACACAGTATCTGGTGGATGCTCCAAGTTCTTTGGGGTCCATTGCCTTGCTAGGCACAGTGAGGTTTGGGGAAGGGGTGGGAAACTTCAGATTTTAAATGATGAGGCAGGGCTAATAGGAACATCCAAGATTTAGTCTAATGCAGGCTTGCACCTGACTCAGGGGAACTCTTTACCTAATTCAAAAATGTTAATCTGTTTTTCCTCGGACAGAGCAGCTGAGCACAGGGCTAGCCTGAGGTAGTCTATCAACACCTGCCAATTAGTGTAGCTGAGGTTTCTCTGCTTGACAGTGAGCAGGAAACTGGCCAGTGTTTCCACAAGTTACTCTTCTCTTTAACTAGACCTACTCACTTATTTTATGAAGTTACACAAAGACAAGCACATGCAATTGCATAAGAGGATTCTCATTACTGAACACACAGCAGTGGGCAAAAATGATGAATTGTAGAATGGACACAGGGTTGCAGAAAACAAGGTTTCAGGCTGCCAGCTCCACTGAATCAGAACTGAATGTGCTTCTTTCTATGCCTCAGCTTCTTCCGAGTCTTTTTCACATTCTAGTATCTCCTGAAGATGGGTAGACATAGCCTCTAACCTGCTCTGGCAAGCCGAGCTGGTCATCTGGGACTCCATCAGGAGCACTGCCTGCTTTTTAATGGCATCATTTTCACCATCTCAAGCTCTTACCTGTTTCAATAATTCTTTTTCGCACAACACTTTTTTGGGCCAATGGTTTTTTACCGTGCGATTCTGAATCTCGATCTCCAGAGGTTGATACTGCTATGGCAACCCAGGCAGAATGTTTTTACACCATGAGCATTTTCTTGATGAGTCAAAAACATGCCAAGGGTCCTGGCTAGCCAGGGTTATACAGCAAGACCCTGTCCAAAGAAACCAAACCCAAACCAAAAACCAAAAGCCAAAAAACAACAAAGAACCCAAAACCTAGCAAATACTTGCAAGTGACAGGGGTGACTATATCTTAAGTAAGTGAGCTCATTAAGGAAATACAAGGTGGAAGGGTGGATTGTTCTGCAAGGTAAGGATAGTTTCCCAAATAACATTCTGAGTTTTTATTCACATAGTAGGTGCTTTCTCCTCCACCTAACATGTAGCAGGTCTGGCACAGGGCCTGTAGACTGTGATGCAGACTGTCTCTCTGTAATTGCTGGAGTTGGGTAAAGTACTTTCATGAGACACCGACAGTATATTCTCAGGCTAACGCGTAGTTAAGAGCGTTACGACAATACTAAAGCGTTCTTTTAAACATGCAGACATTTGTGAAATTCTGAAGCTTCTTAAAATTACTAGGTCATATTTGCATCTGTAGCACATTTTTCTTTTGGATGCTGTGACTTAAAATGGCTTCTTAGATTTTGGTAAAAAGGCAACATTTGAAAAGCTTTCCGTTCGTGTGTGCTTTTATGCATCTTTAAAAGTTTTTAAATTCTTGTGTGTGTGTGTGTGTGTGTGTGTGTGTGTGGTCAGACAGTGACTCAAATAGGAGTCTGTTCCTTGCTTCTACCGTGTGGGTTCTGGGAATGGATCTCAGGTTGTCAGGCTTCGTGGCATTCACCAGCCAGCTTTCAATGCATCTTCCTTTGTTTCATCCAGTGGGGTAGAGAATGGGCTTTCCTTCACTGTAGAGAACAAGAGTGTAGCCATGAGTCTATGCCAGATCATAAAAAAAAAAATCTTATATGTGTGTGTTTGGACAGCACTCAAACGAAAGTGTGTTTCCTTCAAAGCCAGTGTCCCCTTAATCTCCATGTTCTCCGATTGGCACACTCTGTTACATGTCAATTGTAGCAGAGGCCGCACCTGTTTCAATGTTAAGAGCTTGTGTTTATTTTTATGTTTTCGTGGCTTCAAACTTGTCACCGTCTTCCTGCCTCTGTCTCCCAAATACTGGAGAAACAGACATGTACCACCAAGCCTGTCTCAAGCTTTACCTTTTATTTTTAAAATTTTATTTATCTGCAATAAAGTCTCAGTATGTAGCCTAGCCCGGCCTTGAACTTCTTATCCTGTCCCAGCTTCCTGAGTGCTAGCATTATAAAAGTATGCCACCATGCCCCATTTAGGAGTCACTGAGTTACTGTAAAAGAAAAAAAATTAAACTGTGTTTTAAGTAGTTTTAATTTACAATTGCAAAGATAGTACAGGCGTTGGAGCTAGGGGCTTGTTTTTGATGAGAATAGTGATTTTGAATTGAATCAGGGTAACAAAGGGTCAATTTTAGGTGTATGACCCAATATGACCTTTGAACCAATTGTTGATAAAGAGTGCATATGAGGAAGCTGTTTCAATTGGAAGCTTTCAGGCTTCATGAGCAGAAGCTACCACATGGGCAGTAAAGCCAGGGCAACCCCCTTTTCACTGGTCACCTCAAGAAGGGGATGCTAGACAAGTGTAGTGATCTCACGGGCGTCACTCTCAGACTGGAATCACCACTGTAGCCTTGTGCAGTGGCCAAGCGTCACCAGAACTTTTGACATTTGAAGTGTGTATCTGTGTGAGTGACACAGGTGCTCCAAAAGTAAGATGGCATTTTTTTTTCCAGGGTTGTCAAGAATGTGAGAGTTAAGTAAGAAAGGGAACCTGGAAACGTGAAGTAATGAGTTATCTTTAGTACTGCTAGCTCTTCAAGCAGGTTTCCGGATGAGCTGTCTTGGAAAGCATACCCTGTCTGGAAAATTGGTCTTTTCCAAAAGACCCAGCACTTGGTCAGGTACCCCAAACAGACATCTCTTTTCCCAAGTAATGTTAAGTAGAGATTTTCATGTGTTAGATACTATGACATTCTCATTGTTTTCCAGCACACTGCCTGATGGCTTTTGTGTGTTGCTGTATGTAAGTCTTGGCATCTGCTCTTAGTTACATATGTGATTCTTGGCTGAAACCTTAATCCGCTGGGGAATAGCATATGGGAGTGCTTGAGTGGTTGGAGATTTCTTCCCTGGACATCGTTTGGAGGAGGAGAGGGAAATGACAAGTCAAGTTTTGGGAAGCTAAGAAGATTGAGCCCAAGAGACTCCTGAAAAATCAGTGCCTTCGGTTTTACTGAAGGAGGACGAGGGGTCAGGTCCACTCTGCTGTTGGAGAATAGTGAGAAAGGATTCCTGGCCTGTTCCGCTTTCTTCTTGACTGTGGCTCAAAGGTGTAGATTTTGGCATTGGTCTTGGTCCTGTCCTTGGTTCTTTAGCTGAGACTTTGACACTACAGGTCTCAGGTCCAAATGCCTGGGAGGGCTGGCAGAAACCAGGACAGTAGGCTAGAAATGGTGGTGAAATGTGGAGCCTGGGAACCTTCTGGAAAGACACATAAACTAAAAATTTCCTTCTTTTCTTCCTTCCTTTCTTCCTTTTTTCCTTCCTTCTTTTCTCCCTTTCTTTCTTTTTTGTTTGTTTGATTTTGAGACAGAGTTTCTCTGTATAACCTTGGCTGTCCTGGAACTCACTTTGCAGACCAGGCTGGTCTCGAACTCACAGAGATCCACCTGCCTCTGCTTCCCTAAGGTCTGGGATTACAGGCATGCAAAGGTTTTTCTTTTTTAAGGCCCAGAAAAACCAAAAATGTCTAGGATACAGCTAGAAGTTGCTCAGTTCAGTGCCCGTGCTGTGTGTACTCATAGGTCGTATCCTATAAGGAGAAAATCTGAATACGACCCTGAGGTGTGCTGTCCACTGACGTTTTAATGCCTCAGTTTTCATTGATTTATATTGGTTACAGCAGAAAATTTAAAGGACCGTGTTTCAGAGATTCGGCTTTATAAGAAACTTTGCCGTCATTTAATGTCTAATTCGTAAGAATTCAGGTGAACCCAGATACCACCCTGCAGAGGACTGTCCCAGTGGGAACTCTGGGAGTTCTCAGTAGCAGAGGTTGTGCTCAAGAGAGAGACAGGTAGATGTTTACCATCAGAACTCATGGTGAGGAATACGTCTATATCATTAGTGTAACCACACACACACACACACACACACACACACACACACACACACACCTTAAGCAGTATTTTAAGTAATGTTCTATTTTATGTCTGTGTGAAAATAATGGCTATGAATTGTTAAGTTTATTTTGCAATTCACCAGTAGACCACAATGTGAATATTATAAAAATTTAAAAGAAATCTCTAGAATTAAGCCAGGGAGATGGCTCAGTGGTTAAAGTGCTTGTCTGAGTTTCCATCTCCACAGAGATCTCCACAGAATGTCCAGTGGACATGGCAACTCACCTGCAATCTTAGCCTCCAGAGGGAGAGGATCCCCAGAATAAGCTGGCTGGCAAAACCAGCTTCATTTGTGAGCTCTCGTTTTGACTGGCGGCCCTGCATCAATGAAAAACGTGGAAGAGTGACCTAGAGTCATTCCTGACAACAACCTAATGTCTTTGCAAGCACATCCCACACATGTGTGCCTACATACAGTCAGACACACACATGCACACCACATCCACAAATGCAAAAGGAAGGCGGTGATAAGAGTAATTTTTTTCCTCATTCATTTGTTAATTTAGTAAGTATTTCCTCACTGTTTATTTCCTTTTTATGTTTCAGTTGTATTCGAGCTTGAGCCCAGGGCATTATATGTTTGCTATTTGGGTACTCACTGGTTGGTTGTCATGGGACAATGGAAAACATGGATTTTCCTTCTCAAATACTGCAATGGTAATAGGAAAAGTACACATGCAGGCTTGTAAAAACCCAAGGCAGAAAATCACTTTGCTGTATACAAAATGCTTTTTGTTTTATAATACATAGTGATAGCACATCTGTAATGCAGGACGCATCCTAGCTTAATTTTAAAGGTGGGAAATCATTTGCATTTTGGAAAAGTGATTTAATTAGATATAAAATACAGTAACAGTTGGAAATAATGGCAAAAAGTAAAAACATTGTATATTATAAATAATAATGCAGTCACAGTAGTATTAATAGATAATGAGAATAGTATTTGTTAAGCCCCTCCTTTGTGATGATAATTGATTTAAGGGCTGGAGAGATGGCTCAGTGGGTAAGAAAGCTTGCTGATTGTCTAGAGGACCCAAGTTTGCTTTCCAGCATTTATACTGGGAGGCTTACAACCCTGTAACTCTGGCACCAAGGAATCTGGTGCTCTCCTCTGGCCTGTGCATTCAAAGTCATCCACACGTATATGTAAATTAAAAAAAAATTCTTAAAGAAATAATTTCATTCTTGCTTCAACCTTGTTATAAAAGAAGTATGCTCCTTTCCCATGGGAAAGGTAAGACAGGTGAGGTGATCTGGCCAGAGTCTGAGGGCCTCGGAAGCAGGCTGAGAGGTTTGGTTCCACACCCTCAGCCTGGAATCCATCGTTGTTCCCAGCAGTGAAAAGATGGCGCAAGTCCTAGCTTTACCTTCACTCTGTAGCTACTGCTGAATGTGGGGGATATATTCCATGAGGCTGGGGGTGTGGATGAAGAGAGACCAGCTCCTGAATGTCTCTCAGGGTGGACACATCACGGAGTTAGTAAAAACAACAAGGGTCACCCCAAAGACGGCATCCCTTCCTTTGAGTCTCTCCCCATATGTGATAGTTTATTCTTAAGATAAAATAAATTATGGATTAATCTGTCATTTTTCATTGAATATATATATATATTTTTATATATTTATCAAGGTATGATCTTACTGTGTATCGCTGGTTAGACTGAAATTCACTAGGCAGACCAAGCTGGCCTTGAACTCACAGAACTCCACCTGCCTCCCAAGTGCACAACCACACTTGGCAATTGTATTTTAATTTAATCAATTATTAATTATGATATATTTTATATATTTTACATAATATAATTATAACATATGATTTAGATAATATACTACATAAATAAATTAATTTAGTGTGTGTAGGTGTGTGTATGTGTGTAGGCCAAAAGTAGGCATATGATCCCCCTGGAGTGGGAGTTATAGACAATTGTTTTCTGCCCACCACGGATGCCGAGAACCAAACTGCAGAGAGAGAGTAGCGAGTACTCTTGCAGTTGAGCAGTCTCTCCAGCCTCTGTGACTCAGGCTTGATCTTGGGAAGCAGGAAAGTAGGCATGCTTGCACGCCATACCTTTTAAAGCGCTTCCTCCTTTCCTGAATCCCAGGTTCTCATCACCGTTATTTGTACGTGTGCTTGTGTGTGGCCAGTAGCCGATTTGGATTTCTCCTGTGATTTTGTAGGTGTGGTCCGCCTGATGTTTTGTTTCGTTTATACAGGGTCTCTCACTGGCCTGGAGTCTCAGGGTTCCTCCTTTCTCCACTTCCCCGGTGCTGGGGGTATAAGCTTGAATGGCCATGCCTGAATTCCTAAGTTCTCTCCCCCACACCCCCATTTGGTGCTAGCATTCAGGCTTAGGTTCTCACACCCAGAAGGGAGCTCTTTACCAGCTGAACCATCCCCCCCCCCGAAAGTTCTTAGTAGTAACACAGATAACTTTCTACCTTCTACTTCTGGAGAAAAGAATACTTAGCTTTGCTTTCAGCTGCACTCACGGGGGAAACTAGGATTGCAGAAGCAAGATAGAACCATGCTTGAAGACAGACCAGCATGGCGACAACATGTATATGATTAGTATAGAAAGCTATGTTAGGTACTGTTTAATTATTTCTTCAGCTACATCACACTAGTTGTCTTATCCCAAACACTTGGTAGCGCAGAGCAGAAAGATATTTATAGGGAAGCGGGCTTTTAGGAATCTGTTAGAGTTAAGTTGGTGGCGGTTCCAAGTTAGTCCCCAACTTGGGGGGAGTATTTAGGCTGTTGTAAATAAATCTAGATGATGTAGTCTTGCTGTGTTCCTTATATCCCAGTTTTGTGGAAATATTAATAGTTATTCCGATTGACTTAGTTTGTGTTAAGCATAAAGCTAAAAAAATAAAGTAAAATGATGTGGTCCAGGATGTCGCTCCGTGGTACATCCCTTGACTACCGTGTTTGAAATTCTGGGTTTTATCCCAGAAAAGAAAGGGGAAAAATGCTCTCTAGCCCATTCATGTCTTTCTTTAAATTTGCAAACTTGGGAGATAGAGATCCAAAAATACAAAGGCATATGTCTCAGTTTCTTTCACTAGCATGTCTGCAGTTCCGAAGTGTAGCAAAAATAACCCAAAATGCTCCTTTTGAAAATAATAGCTTTCACTTTCAGAAATGGTCATCTCTAAGTTCTCTAAATCTAGTGACTATACAGCCAGCATCTGCTGAGACCCATAATGGACACTAGATGTCTGTGCTCCCTGGGGGTCAGTAATGAACCGAGAAAGCTCAGAAAGAGATTATTAAATGTCACTGGGAACTATTTTGTTAGTAGATTTTTTTTTTAAAAAAGTATTGCTTCAGAGAAGTAACCAAAATAGCTCAATCTTACAGATTTGCAAGTTTGAAAGTAAAACATTTGTGTTTAAAACCATATTTCAGCTTTTCCTGCCACCATTCAAAGTTGTTCTAAGCAAGCATCAGCTCTGGCTTCTGCTTCTGCTCAAAGTCCACCTCAGCAGATGGGAACCAACTGGACAGGGAGTGGAGAAGGGATGAAGGGCTCTAGCAGCCAGCATTCTCGACCTCTTCTGACTCCTACCCTACCCAGAGCTGTGTGTCTGGATGATCTTTGAAGAAGAAAACCCCGATCAAACCAATTTATTTATTGTGTTTAGGCCTATGAAAAGTTTGAGTTTCCAGGAAACCTTAGATTCCGGGTGATCTGGATGGAAGACTCTAAGCTGCTGTTGCTCTGTGTGTGTGTGTGTCCCCTGATGTGACAAAAATAATAACCATGTAAGCCATGAAGCGAGTCAACCTGGCTTTGTGCCTGCTCTCTTCCCCCACATTGCACACGCATGCACTTTTTCTTCTTGTATCACAGGAAACTGTGAGAGTGCTTCTGAAAGGTTTTCATTTTAGTTTATCTAAGTACCAGGAGAGAAAAGTGATACTCTTAAGTCAACATTTCTATCTAGTCTTTCACCTGTGCTGAGGAGGGAGCATTTTTGAAATACTGTCAGGTGAAAACAAACATTGCACCTTGAGACTGATTTGCACCTTGAGACTGAGCAGAGTTCCTGTCTGGATTGCGGAGGCCTGAAACTCACACAGATGCTGGGAGCCTCTTTAAGAATACAAAAAAATTACAACTCGACAGCTAGGCACGTGGGCTTGCAGAGCCTTGGCCCTCCAGATAACTAACTTCGTGACAGACCACCTCAGATAATGGCTGTTTTCGTTGCCTGTAACTATGAAAGAAAAACGAAAGGCGAGGCTAGAGGATGGGAGAAAAATCTGGTCTATTTGCCCGTCCACATATCCCTCAAGCCAGCTGAGCTGGGGAGTCCTTTCTCCCCGTTCCAAGGTAAAAAGGAGAAGAGACCTGGAAATGCACACGACTTAACATGCTCTCCCCGATTACCTCTTCAGCAAATAATTGCAGAACAGATCTGGCCCTGGCTCCCTGGCCCCGTTCGGAGCCAGCTCTTAACACGTCCACAGCTCACCCCGGGCCGGGATTGTGCAGAAATGCCGCTCTGCTCTGAGTACACAGATGGCCTGCCGTCAACAGATTCCTTTTCCCCTCCTCCTGGAGTTACCAGCCAGTCCACTGGGTGGATCAACCCCGGGCGGCATTCCCTCGCCGAATCCTCCAACAAAGACCAGCTGAGTTGCACAGAATGGGCGTGCCTGGCTCTCTCTCTGAGGGTGCCGGGTCTCCAAGGCCTGAGACGCCTTCCCTATTTTTCTTCTTCTTTTTTTTTTCCTAAAGCACGCGCGAGCGCTGACACACCCCTCCCTCCGTGTTGTCGTGGTCCCCTCCCCATCCCGCCCCGCCCCGTTTTCCGCTTTCAGCCTCCCTCCCTCGACTCTCCCCTCCTTTACTCGCTTCTGTTTATTCCCTCCCCCTCCGGCCACTCCGGGAGCTGCCGGGCTACTGCCCGGCTACACCTACACTTCCTCCGGCGCTGTCCAGCCTACGGGTGGCCCGGCCGGCTGCGCGCGCTGTGCCCGGGGCGGTGGCCGCGGAGCCCTTCCCGGTGGCCGCTCCCTCCTTTCCTTCTTCTTCGCGTCATGTCGGGCACTTGATCGTTATTGTCATCATCATCATTATTATTATTTTCAATCCCTCTCGCAGTCTGTCCCGCCTTTCCCTCCCCCCCTTCCTTTCCCAGGTTGATTTTTTTTTTTCCTTCCCCTTCTTCTCCGGGCTTGCCCATGAGCCTCCTCGGGAACTACCGGAAAAAGACCAGCAGCGATGGTTATGAATCTTTGCAGCTGGTGGACAGTCACGGGGACTCGAGCGCGCGGGGCGCGGCGGCTGGCACGCCGAGGGTGACCGCGGGCGCGGCGCGCAGTCCCGCCCGGCAGCCTCCGCACCGCGCCAGCACCACGGACAGCTCAGGTAGCGGCGGCGGTGGCGGTGGCGGCGGTGGCGCAGTCCTCCGGCCCGGCGCGCGCGTCCCCGGCCCAGGCTGCTGGGGGAGGCCGGGTTGCAGGCCACGGCATCTATTACCACTGCGTGTAACGTCTCTAGTTTCTTTGCTTCGGGGAGCTAAGAAACGTTAGATCCATCTGGAGGTTCGGTGACATTAGCGAGTACCTCTTAATCTCCCTAGGCTGGGGATACACCAGCTGGGGGCGGGGAGATGAGGGAAGGGAGGGGACGGGAGGGAGCCAGGGGAGGGTGGCGCCGTGAGGCGAGGCTGGACGGCCACTTTCTCCGCCCAGCTGCGGGAGCCGCGCGAGCCGAGGTGAAGGAGAAGTGTTTGGTGCTTTTGCTTTCCCGTTGTTCCCCCGATGCTGGTGTTATTTAAAATGATGTAAAGCTTTATAAAGGTCGTCTAGACGTTAAACGATCCTCTAGGGTTAACGCTTCCCTTCTCCCACGGAAGGCTTTACCTGGGATCAGGAGCCCTTTTAAACAATACAGCTCTTAACACAGTGCACTTTTGTTTCCTCCGTGGCTGGCTTTGCTATCCTTTTGCGTGCTAGTGTTTCCTGACGCTTCTCACACTGGGAGATGGAAATGCTTCTAAACTTTGTGTCTGTGTTAACAAGTCTCATAACAGGTTTTGGTGAGTTACAGACCTCTTAGACACGGTGAGAATTAGAGATTTGTGTATCAAAGCAGTCATCCAGGAATCCCTGCTGGCCAAAGACTTGTGTAAGAGCTGTGTTTACTTTTCCAGGATGGGAACCAGAGGGGGGCTGGTTCTACCCCTGTGACTTTAATGCGGGGCAGCTGAGGACTCTGGTGGGATGAAACCAAGTAGGATTTTATTCCTTCACTTTACAAACAATTGCTTGTGGGTTTTAATTGTGTAATGTCTCTTCTTGGGCTATCATTTCCTATTTCTCTCTTCCCAAAAGTGACATGAAATACTATCCCGAAGTGTTTGAATGTTCTGGACTAAGTGGAGTTTATTAGTCAAACTCTGGTTTAAACTGAGGAGGGTGTTGGTAGGAGGGCTCTCTCAGACCATTTTACAAACAGCTAATGTTGTTCCTCGTGGACTGCAGTTTCCCGGGTTTGGGGAGTGACACAGTGTTTGCTCATTTGAGCTGTACCTTTATAGATCTTCGGAACATTAGTGCTATTCATCTTTTGACTGGACATGGCCCTCCTTCAAATCTTTTAACAGATTCTTGTACTCTGACCCATAGTCATTTTGGGAACATTTGGAAATAATTGAAATGAATACATTCCAAATGACTGCAGAGAAACCCCATATCAGAGACATGGGGGAAAAAAATGGGTCCATGCATTTTTTTTCCCTCTCACAACAATCATTTTGTGAGTGGAAATTTGTTTTTTAAAGTATGTTACACAATAGGAAAAAACAAAATATGTATCCTGGGCCCAGTGATGTCCAACCATAAGATTAAACATCATGAGAGAATTCAGTTGAGAATCCAGTCTTTTGGGCCTCTGCTAGTTCATCGTTTGGTAGGGACAGCCATTCTAACGGAAAAGGCCTAGTTAGGTCTTGGACTTTTGAGGATGGGCTTTTTGTTGTTGTTGTTTTGTTTTTTCCTCCTTTCACTAATTCAGGTTTCTCAGTAGGTGGAGAGAAGAATGAAATGCCTTGTCAAACCTTGGGGGTGGGAAGAAGATAGAGTTATCTCTGAAGTACTGTTGCCAGTTGTTACTTCTTCAACTTCATCAAACTAGTGCTTTTTCAAGAGCCCCATCCCTCTTGGAAGCTCCCTGCCATGTCCTCCCCCGCCCCCCCTTGTGGAATGCTGAGGCTTGCCTGCAGCAGTCTGGGACAAAGACTTGATACATGTTTTCAATTGAAAACATCGTTTAGGGTGATAATGTGTGGTTTGGATGAGGGATTAGATTCTGAGAACTGTATTTGTTTCCTAGTGCAACTGTATGTCTTGTCTAATTATACTCTTTCTTCTCAGAGGCTCAAAGTGTGGCCCATGCTGCGTGAATATATCCATTTGTTAGGATATATAATTAAACTCATAGATCATTCCTAATGCAACAGTCATCTGCCCATTTATCCAGCTGGTTGTGTAGGACACGGTGGACTGGATAGGAGGTTGTTTCATGGGGCTTTTGTTCTGGCAGGAATGTTTTTGAATTGGAAAAATATGTGGATGTCCCTGTAGAAAATGAGCAGCTTAATCACACCTTACACGCATGTGACAATATATACAGAACTTTTGTATATTTGGTTCTCCAGAATGCTGTGAAGTAGATAAGGTAGCAGCATGTGAGTGTGAGTGTGTGTGTGTGTGTTTGTGTGTGTGTGTGTGTATGCCCTGAGACTGCTGGTGGGGGTGGAGCCTTGGAACTATTGTTACCAGCTGGAAACCCCAGGTTTAAAGCCTGTTCCTCACTTGCAGAGGGGGAAACAGGTAGATATTCTTAACATGCAGCTTAAGCTGAAGCTCCAAGCAATGCGGCTGAAGTTTGCAAATTTTTTTTTTTTTTTTGCCCTGCTGTCTGTGTGCTCTCTAATTATGGCATGAGGATGACGGTGATGTTGTTGGCGACTTATCTGTTGAAAAGGAGCTGCCTAGACATGCTGGTCTTCCTCTTTTCAGTATTATTGCATTTATTTAAACTTTTATTCGTGTGTATGTGTATGTCTTTACACATATGTGTATGTGCCATATGTGGAGGTCAGGAGTCAGTTCTCTCCTTTGACCACGTGCATCCCAGGGGTCAAGCTCAGGTCCTCAGCCTTGGTAGCAAGCATCTTTCCTCTTGCCTCATCTAGCTAGGGCTGTTTAGTTTGGAGATAGGGTGGCCTAGAATTCACTGTGTAGATCAGGTGGCCCTTAGACTTGCAGTGGTCCTCTGGCCTAAGCCTCTGGAGTGCTGAGCTTACAGGTGTGGGCCATCACACCTTCTGCCCCGTCTTCTGTCTTTGTGGGCTGTGTTTTCCTCCATTGAACTAAAACGACTTTCTGTGTAAGCACCATGTCGACTGATTGGTGAAATCAAACAATCTAATCGACTTTGATTTTCCATCTGTTTTCAGAGAAAAGAGATGTTCCAAGGACTGTGATAACTTTCTAACCAACAGCTCCTTGAGTCCAGAGGAGCCTCCTAGTCAGATGTGCCTATAGAGCCCACTGCTTTGGCTGCCTGGCTTTCCATTCATTCAGATTATTGCCTAGAAAGGGCTGTCATTCCAAAGTCATCCTGTCATGTCCCAGGCGCTGGGGCTATCCCACTACACCGCTTAAGAAACTTCATATTTCTCTTGGGTGCATTCTGCCTTCCAGGGAAAGTAGACCTAATAAAGCCCACAAAAGGCAAAGCCCTTAGATGGAGCCAGCTAAGGCTAACCTGCCAAGCTCGTACTGACAGGCCATGAAAGACAGTCCACTTAAAACCTGGGACATATTAGTGAAACAGAAAAGAATAAAGACAGTGACGTTCTGTGATTTGAATAGGAAATGTTTCTCACAGATTCATGTGTTGGACACTTGGTGCTGTCTGGAGGGTGGTGGGGGGTTAGGACGTACAGGTTGTCTGGAAGAGGTGAGTCACAGGTATGCCTTTCATGGTTCAGCCTTTTGTGGTCCCACCTGGGCCAGCTCTTTCCTTCACATTAAATAAACATACATGTAACAATCTTTTCTGTTTAATTCCATGTAGGGATTTTATAGCGTGGAGGCAAATTTCATCTCTGTAACTTATTTAATTTGTGGCTAAATATGAACTAGGCTTGGGGCAGGTAACGAGCAAAATATGTTCAAATTTCCAGTGCTTAGCATCTCCAGTCCTCGTGGGCTTGGAAGGAGAATCCTAGGAGCTGAGCTATCTTGGAAGTAAGGGCAAGCTGGCTGTGGTGTCTTTAATCCAAGTGATCACTGTGCTGGATTCGTCTGATCTGGCTGGCTAGGCAGCTGTCGGCATCCTCCCTCACCTCTCCATGTACCTCTCTCTCCAAGTGTATGCTCTTCTGAAGAGGATGACCTTCCCTGAGAGGAGAGGGCCATTGTTCGGCCAGGGTCCAGGATGGAAAAGTAGCTGCATGTTCCTGGTGGAGCCTCTAAACAAACAGAGCCCCGTGGCCCCATGGAGCACACCCTGCCTCCAGATGCGCTGTCTTTGGACTGCTCTCTTCAGCAGAGACCTTTCAGTGCTGGGGGCAAAAGTAACCTATCTGTTCTTTAGTTACAAAACAAATTCAATCTCTCTTTCACATGGTGCCTTTTGACAGTTTGAGAATAGAGATTTCTCTTGGCCTCGTCCCTTTTCTAGTCCAATCAAATTCACCTTCTTCACCTTTTAATTTTCTGTACAAGTCATTTCCATATTATTATTCTAAGGTTGGAGAATAATTCATAGTTTTGATTTTGTATAATAGGATTTTCATCATGAAAAACTCACAACTATGAGTTCCAAGGTCCTGGAACTCTTGGTTAAAAAAAGAATTAAGGATTTACTCACATATACACAAACAATAAAAAATTAGAACGAGAAGTTTCTAAAAGGACGCTCAACATATAATGTATGTGTGTGCATAAAATATACATTATACAAACATTTATGCATACTATTAAAGTTGTAATAAAATGCACACTCAAATTTCATTCCAGTTATACATGTGTTTTACACTACTCAGTAATGCTTGATAATAAAATGGATACGGCTCAAGCATCGTGCTAAATACTGTACATACGGTACTTTTTAACCTTCATAAGAATAACGTAAGGGAGAAGTGACAGCAAATGCTGGCAAGAGTGTGGAGAGAGAGGAAGCCTTATGACCACCCGGTGGGAGTGTAAACTGGTGTAGTTACTGTGGAAGTCAGTGTGGGCGTCAAAATCCTAACAGCAAAACGCCATGTGACCTAGCTCCACCATTCCTAGGTATAGGCAGCCAGCCATGTCATTGCTGCACTATTCTTTTTTTTTTTTTTTTTTTTTAAATAAATGTTTATTAATTATTTATACAATGTTGTGCCTGAATGTACACCTGCATGCCAGAAGAGGGCACCAGATCTCATTATAGATGGTTGTGAGCCACCATGTGGTTGCTGGGAATTGAACTCAGGACCTCTGGAGGAGCAGTCAGTGCTCTTAACCTCTGAGCCATCTCTCCAGCCCCTGCTGCACTATTCTTGTGTGTATGTGTATGTCTGGGAGTGGGCGCATGCGTACGTATGTGCATGTTTGTGTTCCAGTCAGAGGAAAGCCTTGGATGTGATTCCTCACGGGTCTCCCACCTTTTGGGCCAGGGTCTCTCACTGGCCTGGAACGTGACGAAGTCAGGTGGGTGGGGTGGTAAGGGAGCTAGGGAGACAGGGAGAGGGGTCATGGGCAGGGCAGTCAGGACAACGCCTACTATGTGTGCCTGAAAATGTCCCGCTGAAAGCCGTTTCTTTGTATGCTGACCAAACAACTAACGAAAGCGTGGTCACGTGTCCAGGCCAGGGGCTAACATTACCCGTCTCCTACGCAAGGTGTGCCCCTTGCCATGGCGTGTGCCACCCTGCCCAGCTCTTTATTTATTTATTTTTTTAAATGGGTTCTCAGGATTTGAACTCAAGTTCTCATTCTTGTAAAGCAAGCACTTTAGCAACTAAGTCATCTCCTCGGCTCATGTGTCATTTTTGACAGCTGTGACAGAACCAGCCTAGATGTCCATGAACAGATGACTGAAAAACTAATCACACACACACCCTCCACACATACCACATACCACATACATGCATACATGTACTCCACATACATACAACCCCCACATACACACACAGCACCCTCCACATACACATACAACATACCTACACCACACCTATCTCTCTCTCTCTCTCTCTCACACACACACACACACACACACTGTAATGTTATTTAGTTATAAAGAAGAATAAAATTTGTCGTTAATTTTACAGGATGATTTTATTACAATTCAGTAGATGGAACCGAAGATCATTTTGTTAAGGGGAAACAAAGTCAGATTCAGGCAAACATTGCATGTTTTTCTTCTATAAATGTGGGACATGAAAGGAAAGGGTGGACTATGGTGGAGAAGAAAGATGTTTAAAGCATGATGGGTAATAAGACAGAACAATGGCCAGTGTCTCTTTGAAATGAGATGAGGGCACTATAGGGGGAAGCAGGAACTAGCAGGGTGGGGACAGAGGTCATGGGGCAAGGCGGTGGGGGGGGGATGAGAACAAAGTATAGGTAGGTATGAAAATGTCAGTGTGATAGACATTTCTTTGTATGCTGAGCAAACAGCTATTGACAAGAAAACACAGCAAAGAACAAACAAAATAAAACAAAAACTGCTTAAGATAGAGAACAATGGTTTCCTCCTTCCTGATTTGAAGAACTAAGGTGCAGAGGGGTTGAGTGGGCTGTCCCTGGTCGAATAGGCTTCGCTTACTCTTTAGGGAGTACAACACAGGGAGAGAAATGCCCTTCAAATCACAAAGGAAGGCTTGTGGTGAATTTCCTTTGTCTGCCTCTTCCTCTGAGGCAAGGTGGAGTAAGAATGATTGAAGGAACTGGAATGAATGTAGTCGTTTTTCGCTTTGAATCTCCTCCAATGTGACAGATATGTCGTCCTTATTTACATACAGCATAAAGAATTTTTAAAATGCAGGAATGAGGGAGACGGCACTGAGGTGGCAGGGAATAAGGCTGATTAAGCCTTGAGATGACACTTTGAGAATAATGTAATCGGTGCAGGTTTCTAAAATTTACGGAATAACATCTTGCCAAGGAAAATGGATCTCTAGTGCCCTCGGGATGAAAGCTATGATGTTCTGAACTGGACACCAGCGGCCCAGCGTGGGGCCTCTTGCATCCTAGCCTGGCAGGATGCTACCCTCCTTTTCTGAGCTTTTGCAAAACTTGCCCCTCAGCTTTGAGGATCTTATTCCAGAGCCATCTGGATGCTCCTTTCTGGCATTGCTCCTATTCTTTAGATGCTCCTTGGTTCGGTGGCAGTGTGAGGTGCTCATGGCCTCTGTGCCTCAGCGGCCTGGCCTTCCCTGGATGGCTGTCACGATGCTGACCTGGGATACACTGCTTGGCCTGACTCCTGTCGGGCTGTAATAAAGCTCAGAGACAGGCTTAGTCTTCCTCACCTCTGTGTTCTTTTTGCTGCTTGGCATGTATTAGCAGCCTGACACATACTTGTTGAATGAAAGAAAGCACGAACAGATTTTGAATTTTTAAAAAGGGCATTTATAATGGAAAGTGCCCAGGTGAACCTAAAAATAAATATATAGCTAGATTTGATCAGAAATGAGGCCAGGTTTAAGTGAAATTGTGGCTGAAACCTTGACCATTTTAATAATGAACATTTTTTTTTTTTTATGTGCAAGAGTCCCAGAGAGGGAAGATGGTTAAGACACATCCAGACTCTCAAGGGTGTCTTAAGCAGAAATGGAGTAAACAGTTATCTGAAGACCAAGTTCTGACCAATAAATTGAAAGCTATTGCTTGATTTACCATAAAGGTGGCTTTTTATAAACAGAAAAAATAGTAACCCCAATGCCCTCCTTTCCTCCCTCCCACCCTCTCTCCCTTTCTCCACCCCTTCCACTCTCTCTCCCTTTGTCCATCCCTCCCATCCTTCTGTTTTTCTGCCCCCCTCTTCTTTCACTTTAAGCCACAGATCTGAATATTTGTTAGTCATTAGCACAGACTTTAAATCTTGGCCGCTTTCATGTTTTATATTAGGAGTTTTGCATAGCACCATTGCCATCTGCAGTCAGGTATGACATACTGTTTTATAGTCTGTATCACTCTCTAGAGCTGCTCTTTTTTTTTTTTTTTTTTTTTGAGAAAAACTGACTTTGAAGTAAACGAAAGAATCCTGGAGATAAGATCATGCATTTCTTTGCTACATGATTTGTAAGTTAGGAAGAAACTAAATCCTCATTATTTTGTATGAAACCATTCTTCCTGAGACTTATCTGGAGAATTTGATGGAGAAACTTAGCGTCTTCAGGTAATGTCTTGTCCTTCATGGTCCAAAGAATTAGGGAATCTCATAACTTGTGTCAAGGGATCAGGCAAATTCTCCTGCCTCTAATTGCTTTGTATCACAGGCCATACTCTAGATCTAAAATATCTTATTTCAATAATTCATCCAGATATACTTTTAAAAGGCATTAGAGATAAGGACTGAATGAAAATTCAACCGTATGTACTGTTACACTACAAAGGTCATTACCAAGGATATAACCAGCCCACTTACTGCTGGAGTGAGGTTAGGTTTGCAAGTGCAGAAAATGGCTGTTGGTGCCTTGCAGGGTGGAGCTGCCCCTGGGAGCCGACAGGAGCTCGGGTGAACATGGCTAGTTGCCTCCTGCCTTTAGGGTACTCTGCTGGGAAAGAAGTACACTGTAGAGTTGGGAAGCAAATGTGTGATGTAACAGTAGACTTGCCTGGGGCTGCTGAAGAGTCCCTGTTTAATAAGAGGGCCAGGCAGGACCGCTGTTGAAGGTGACAGCTGAAGCAGACATCTTTAGGTACAGAAGGAGAGGAACACGACTGGACAAGAACCTGCCTTGTTTCCCGCTGCCAGGCCAGCTGGAATTGCTGCCTGCCCAGAGCCCTCACACACCCCAGCAGCCTGGTTTTCAGCATTCATTTCCCCTGTGCTATGACTCTTGGTCGGCCTCATCTTCCAAGGCCAGCTGGCTGGACCCTGGCTTGGGTCTCCAGCCGCTTAGGTTAGCATCTACATGGCCACTTGACAGTTTCGAAGGTTATGCTGGTGTCTGGTGTGCCTCTACTTACTCTACTTAATAAATTAGAATCTGTGAGTCCACAGCTGGTACGTGGAGACACCAGAATTGAGTTTTGTGGTACCTGCTGCAGCTGGACATGAGCGGGGTGGCTGGCTGCCCTTTGTTTGCACTCTGTGTCGGCATGGGGCTCTGCTTCCTTGCCTGGTGATGTAGTCACAGCAAGAAAGCTCAAAAACCAGAGAAACATGGAAGATGGCTATCGAGAATAAGGATTGTTGGTCTCCATGGAAACAGACCCTGATCCTAGAGGTTGTTAAGGACTGGTTGTATCAATCAGCATTTGGCGCATGAGCTTTGTGGCAAAATCTTGGGGCAGCTGTTCTTATTTCTCTTTCCTCAAATTCTTCCATCCCTCCACACCCTACAGTCCTTCCCTCCTTGTTTGGTTCCTCTTTCTCCACCCTCTTCCATCTTTGGTTCCCTCATTTCTCTTCTTCTGTGTCTCTACTTCCGTTCTGCTTCCTTCTCTCCTTCCCTCCCCTCCTATCTGTGCCTCCTTCCTTCCTCCCAGTGACTGTGTCAGTGTATTTGCGAGTGCACAGGTTGGTATATGAATGGCTACAGTCTTTGTGCGTGTGTATGTGTGTGTGTGTGTGTGTGTGTGTGACTGACTTAGCCCCTAACCTGCTGCTTGTGGCCTGATCTAAGTGAACACGAGCGTTACTTTCCAATTTGGGTAATTGCATCTGATCTCCCTACAGTTTCACTTGCTGCTTCAATTAGCAAAGTGTTCCGCACTGTGACCCGGTGAAGAACAATTTCAGAAGTGTCCCAGATGCTGGTGTGTTCAATCAGAGTAAGGGGGAAAATGTGCTTGCTCATTCCAAGCAAGGAATGCAAGATTACATATTCCCAGTTTTGTTTTGATTTTTTCCTTTCCCCTTACCTCATATTTGCAAGAAAACAAACCATTGTGTTCCCTTCCCCAACCATGGCTGAGGCATGAATGAGTTACTGTTATTTTCAGCTCTCTTAAAAGTCCCAGTTTGTGGATGCTGTTTGTGTGTGTGTGTATGTGTCAGAAATTTCGAATTTTAAGTTCTGGCTTTTTCATTTATAGGGAATCACCTTGGACAAATCATTCAACTGAGGAATGCCTATTTTACAGCCAGTACTTCCTCATTTGCTCATCTCTAGACATCTTTTGGCTTCTCATTTGCTATGGAGAAGCTGGAGATGCTGAAGAGGTCAAAGACATATAAGACCTTGGCTTTTATGGCTTCCCTGAGGCTAGATAAATGCTCTACAATGTTCTCAGGAAGAACTCAGTTTTGGGAGGAGGGGAGGCCTCTCTTGCTGAGGTGGGTCAGGGAGGACCGTTCTGAGGAGACAAGTTTTCAACTTAACACGTAAGAAACTGACAAAGAGGCAGGCAGGAAAAACAATAGCAGGCAGAGGGCATTCAGAGGCTGTGCTTCATGGGTGTAGTCTGAGAGCTTCATTGTTAGGCAGATTGATGACTGTGGGTATTATAGTGTGCTTGTCCAAGCTAAGACGATCACAAGGTGACATCATTTTTTTTTAGGGGGGGGTACTGTCATAGATGTGGTCTGTTGCTACCCAGAGCTCTAGTATGTGGCTCATGATTTCACAACAGGACGTGATCTGGAGGAGGGGACAGCTTTGGGGAAGGAGCATGTGGCAGAGAAACTGACATCTGGTGAACCGAGGGAGATGCCAACAGATGAGGCATTGGTGTTTTTAAGAGGCGATGTTGATCGCTTGGTTAAAAAACTTGTGGGTTTACTGATAGCTGGTAATTTACACACATTCGCATTAGAAGTCAGACTTCACTAAGGTTTTTTGAGTCAAGTCTCACTCTGTAGCCCAGGCTAGCTTCTGTCTTGGACCCCTGAATGCTGGGATTAGAGGCTGTACAGTAACTCCTGCCTTTAGAGTTAAAATTGTTTTGGTTAGCTTATAAAGAAATGGCATTGTGGCATCTTCATACATAAATGTCATTATCCCTCGCCCTCATTTTAGCCTTCTTCGTTGTTCTCGCCTACACATAGAAATAAACTTGAAGGCTGACTTGTTTTAGGGCGTTTGGGTTCCATTCTTACGGACTGAATCCATCTTCCCTCGTTATTCCCCAGGTGGCTCTTTTGCAATGAGAATGTTTATGATTTTTTTTTTTTTTTTTTTTTTTTTTTTTACAAAACTGAGCGTAAGATAGAGAGCTGTCCCACACAATTCCCTTCCCCACGAAGAGTGCACCTGCCCTCATTGACAGGACCTCCGCCATCATCAGCATGGGTTAGTGCCCTGTGGTGTTTAGATCCTACGTTGGGGAAATGGAGTGGGTGGTGTGAGCATAATCTGAGAGGAAGAAGGCAGGTCCTCCGACATAATGAGCTGTGACAGAGGTCTGCCAAAAAGAGTCAGGGTCCCGGGCACCCTGTGGCTATGATGTGTCAGCTGGAGGGGCAGAAAATTGGGTTTGAACAGCCAGGAAAATGGGTAGCTTTTCTTGAAAGTATAGCTGATTTTTCACTGTATCTCCTGGTTTTAAAATGGAGTCACTGAACCCCCACAAGCAGGATAGGAGCCTGGCTTTGTCTCTGAATGGGCTAGGAGAGTGCTTTCTCTGTTACGCCTGCTATCGGCACACAGAGGCCGGGGACTTCACACATTGTCTTGTTTTGTGAGCAGTTGTAACGGACGCACGCTCTGTTTCATGTCTGGCTTTGTTTTCACACCTCACACAATTGCACAGGGACCGGGCTTCACGTCTCTTAACTCTCTCCCCCGACCCCCACAAGCTTGGTTTAGTTTCCAGTATGACACATGCATATTCACGAAAAGGAAATTCAAAACAATCCAGAAAGATATATAAGCGTGAAAACCCATTTTCTTTTTTTTTCCCAGTCCTAGTCCCAATTTTACTGATTTCTGCATTCACACAGAAAAAATGTCCATGGATGGATGAAAGTGCGCAGGCTCACAAACACATACAGATTTCCTCATGTCCGTGTGCATCCTGGAATCCATATGTGCTGCTATAGAAGTTCAAATTTTACTTAACATGACGTCACGGGTTACTTTTCACATTAGGCGCTAACAATGTACCCTCCTTTCTCTAGTGACTGCTCTGGCCTCTATAGGTAGACTGCAAGTGTCTTTGGACAGAAATATGTAAAAATGCTTTTAATCTACACACAATTATTATATATCTTTATGGAGTGTATGCATTTGACTACTCACATACAGTCTATAATGGGATCTGTGGAATTGGCACATGACTCTCGTCTCTATAGTGTACCGGTGGAAAAACTCTTGAAACTAACACTGTAAAGCAGAGGAACACGGGCAGGCACGCTGAGAGCTTCCTGTGTCGCTGAGAACCCAGTACTCTAACAAGGGTGCTTGTCTTCCCATATCCTTCTCAGGGTTGAGTGCTGCCAAAGTTCTTAATCTTTGCTCGTCTGTGGTGAGTGACAGTGGTTAGCTTCAAACTGTCATCAGATGTTGGTATTTCCAGGAACAATTTCTGTTGTGCATGATTGTTAGATATTCCATTGATAAGCCACACACTTATTAATGTGACCAGACCGTGCATACGTGTGTGACATGAGGGAATCTGTGTGCATCTGTGTGGATTTTCAAAATTTGGGTATTCACAGAAGACAGCTTAGAAAATGCAGATGAGCGCAGCTGGGCTTCCCACGGTGACTGTGGGGTTGGCATTTGTCCTGTCCTGTTGCTTATCAACTCCTGGAGTGTGAGTGAAAAGGCTTCTCTTGCCTTCGTGGGCCCTCTTGGATCATGGTTCTAGTTTTCTCGAATAACACCTCACTGTGGCCCTGGAGAGGCCCTGGAACTGGATCCAGCAGTTAGTTGTTCTAGAGTCAAGCTCCTCACATTGCTGACTAGTGTAAGCCTAGTTTTACTCCCAGCTTCTGCTTCTCGATTTGTAAAGAAGATAATACCTCTCTATAGATTGCTAGGGAGTGCAGGTGAAAAAAAAAAAAAAAGACCCAATGAATTTCCTGCCCTGTTCAAGACCCTGGTAAGTGCTAACCTATCAAAAAGGTGGAAGCATACTTTGGCAGGATGGAGGATATTTGCTTTTCTGAGGGTTTCCAAAGCGGTTTTAACTCAAGGATTTGGCTCTTTTCTTTGTTGTAGTCATCCTGGTGTTATTTGTAAACTTTGGGGGCACAAACATCTTGAGTTGCTATATGCTTGCAGAAAAGTTAGACTATTGGCGCCTTTGGCTGAGAAAGCCAATTCATAGTCAAGGTAGACGTGGGCGATCAAACAATACTAATGCTTGCTATGTCATGGGCTGCCCAGTGTAGCCTAATTCAGGGGAAACTTTGAAGGTAGAAGGCAGAACTTTCTAAGAAGAAAGGGAAATTAGCATCTGTTTTAAATATGACTTGGTATAGACCCCCCCCACATTCTTTTATTGCTAGGAATATATATGTAACTTAGCATGTAAGTAACCTGTGAATTTACATTTAAACCAGCTTGGACGACATGTTGAGACTATGTGCTTTTCAAGAAGCTCCCTCTCCCTGGGATGTTTGGAAATATCTGAAAACACTTCTGATCGCTACAACAGTATCTGTGTTGGGGAGAGAGGTCTGTTGATGGCACTGCTAGATTAGAGCCAGGGATTTGCTAAGCATTCTCCAGAAGCTCAAGTAATTCCTCACACAGGGCAATCTGTTAAAAATGCCAACTCCATCTGGAAAGCCAAAGAGGAAAGCCTTGAAGGTAAGGAACCTGGTGATGGTGCCCTTGGATGTATCAAGTTGTTGATGATAGCACACATTAAACCACCCAAAAGGAACTTCTTTAAGATAGGCTTCGGCTTTGCAGAGAGCTGACGCAGAAAAGACTTAAGTCCATTTGGCTTGGGCTATCCCTTGGATGCAGCTGAGATATTGCAGCTCCAAGTGTATGGCTTCTATGGGATCCAGGACGGACTTCCTTTTTCCATTTACAAATTCATTCACTTAGCAAGCATCAAGTATAAAAGCCCAAATACTATGCAGTGATTAAAAAAAAGAAAAGAAAAGAAAATCCAAGCTGTCTGCCCCAATGAGGCTTAGGAGTTAAAGCGTGGATCTGTGTTCCCTGGTATCAAGTCCTTTTTGTTTGTTTGTTCAGAGCTGGGGATGGAGCCTAGTCCCTTCCTCATGCTAGTCAAGGGCTGACCACTGAGCCTGACCCCAGGTCTAGTTGCTTTTATAATAAAAACAGCAAATGTATACAATCTCAGCTTTCTTGTATTGTATTGCCGTTGCTGGTCTGAAATCTGTAAGAGTGGTTATAAGTGTGGCCACAGGTTGCTTGTTTTTCTTTAACCAGCGTGAACTATGTATTGAGTCTCCTCTATTTTTTTTTCTTTCATTGTCATTTCTACAAGAGCTGGGTCATGTAAGGTAGTGGATTTATTTTGAATGGATTAGAATAGGGAAACTGAGTCCTAGAAGAAAAGACAAGTGTAATAATAAGAAAAATCCAAGAATAGCAAGCGAAAGGTTGTGAAGCATAGACACCATGCTGAGAAGAGCTTGAGAGGCAAGGCCAGTCCTTCCTGGCTAGGCAGTTCCTGGGGTCAGTTGAAATACTGAGTGAGGGTCAAGTATTTCAGACAAAGTTGGAGAGAATTTAAGAGGAAGGAATAGAATGGTAAGACAGAAGATAAAAGAAAAGCACTGAATATTTTCCATGTCTCTATAAATCATCTTTGGGTGCAAGTAACAAGCATATGCATTGTCTTCATTCTAAACCAGAGGAAGGGAGATGTGATGAAGTCCCAGGGGGCAGAGAGAGCATGGGGTATGGCTTCAGATGGACCTAATGGCAGAGCTAAAGAGCCTGCGCCTGCTGGCAGTGCCTCTTGACTTCCCTCTCCTCACACCTCACACTTGCTTATACCTCTGTTCTTTTTTTTTTTTTCTGTAGATGAACATTCCCCCCAACCCCTGTGTATACAGCTGCCCCAATGATCCCTCATTTGTATTTTGCATGTTGCAACCAGTCTCCTGATCATCTGTGTATCCCAGTAGGAAGGGATCTGACAGGCTTTAGGCATTATTTGTATATTTATCACCCAGTAGCTGTAGTCGGAGGAGCTGGAGTGAGGAGCTTCTCTTGGGGTATCAGCAGTTGTCAGAGCCCTCCTTGAAATTGAAACGGAGACAGGAGCTTGTGTAGGTCTGACCAAGTGTGAGAGAGGTAATATGTTCCAGAAGTAATGAAGGAGGTTAATGGAGTTACCCTGAAGACAGAGTAAGGGTTCCTGTGAGAAGAACATTGGGTGTATGAGGAACAGTGGTATTTGCATATGCCAGGAATTCATCTAGCCACTTAGAAGACAGGCGCTCACTGAAGGCCCAGAAACAGCTCCATATGTTTATAGATGAAAACGGGATTAAAATAATTAAGTGGCTTTGTCAGTTTAGAAGGCCGGAAAAAGAGTGTTGTCTGTCTGGTTCCCAAGTCTTAAGCCGTTTTTCCAATTGCTTCCTTCATTTCTGCCTTCCCTGATGATTCCTCAAGGTCAACCACAGCCCCGAGTAAGGTTGCTGCTCAGGCTTGAGTCTGCTCACTGTTCTCTCTACAGTGAGAACACACACACGATTTCTGTGACTACAGAATCGCTTGTGTGTGGGTGTATGCCTATTTTAGGGGAAACATTTGGTCAGATGCTTTCTAAGCTGTGTTCTAACTCTTACATCAAGGGAGGATTTGTTGTCATTCATTCTCGTTATGTTGGGAGCTGGCTATATGTAATTCGTTGCAGAATCACTTACAGTAAGAAAATCTTAGAGTGGTCTAACATTTCTCCAATAGGAGAGTGATTAAGAAAATTAAGATATGCCTGTAGAGCCTTATTAAATAGCCATTACAATAATTACTTAAGAAAGCTGTAACTAATAAGATACCCAAATAGAATAAAAAATTAACAAACTATGTCCATTAAATTCAACCACACACACGTACACGTAGAAAAGCAATCATTGTGAAAGCACATCTCCTGTTAAAAAAATGAAGACAGATAAAAAATATTATAAAAGAATATCTGAGTGGCAGAACACCAGTAAGTACAAGTTTCTGTATGCGCTTTGCTTAAACTTTAGCAGGGAGTTTGTATTTTATATTGCAAAATTGCATGCGGCTGTTTTTCCATAGTTAGTTGTGTAACCCAAGGTTTTATTGAGATGGTTACACACTCACCCACAGTTCTGCAGGACAGCCCAGAGAGACACCTGTAAACTTTGCCGATTCCTCGCAGGTGTCAAATTTAACAAATCCGTACCGCAGCGCCACATCTGGGACATCGACCCTGATCTGTTTGACATCATGTTCTCGTGGCTTTACTCGGCTTGAGCCATGTAAGTTATGTCCTGTATCATGTCTCATTTGAGGGTTCCGAAGCCTGCCACCACAGTCAACACTGAACACTTTCAGGACCACGGGACACCTCGGCTTGTTCCTGTTCCCAGCACAGCCACATTCCCCACAATTCTTTTGTTTATTATGGTTTTATACTTAATACTAGTGCATCGGCCACTTAGCTTTATCTTAGCTTTTCTTCTGAAGCCAAAATTCTAGAACCTTAGAGTAGGAAAAGGTTTTGAAATCTCGGTGGTCACATTTGAAAAGAAGAAGGTTACCTGCCACTACCCAGAAACTCCACCAGCCCACGTTTTTCTCCCCGCTCCTCCCCCAGAATCCCGTATCTGGTCCTGTCAGTCTCCACAGGAGCCCTGCTTCTACTGCACATTTTCCCTAGTGCAGAACATTCTTCACTTGGTAATGGATCACAGATACAACACTGGCCTGGGGATGGCTCGGTGGGCAAAGTGCTTGGGGACCTGAATTTAGAGTCCCTGAACTCTCAACGAGGCGCTGTCTCAAACCAGCGGAGGGTGAGGCCCCTGCCCCCCAACCAAGGCTGTCCTCTAACCTTCACAGGCACCCAGGGCACCTGTGGTGCTCATACTCAGACCCCCTACAAGTGCCTGAAGCTGCCAGCTCTCCCTCTTCTTTGACCATGTAAGTGTTTTGTGATCAGTCTGTCTCTGTCTCTTTTCTCTCAACCTGTGCCTCACAGTAGGGACTCGACCTAGGGCCTCAAGCAGGCTAGGCAAACACTCCATCACTGAACTGCATTTCCGGCCCCTCCCACCTGCTCTTCTATCCTAACAACTCTGACTTATTTCGGAGACTTGCTTGGCCTGGAAATCTCAGCCCTCTACCTGGTTGTACCTCCATCAGAACACCGGAGTCTTATCCTCTGCGCTCATCACATTCTGTTTCTTCGTTTGCGAAGGTGGTAAGACGTGGTGAGCGCTTCAAGCAGCTGTGAGCCTAGCACCAAGCTCACACCTGTTATCGTTCTGTTTCACGCTGTGCTTTATTACCCCCAGTTTTAAAATGGGGAAATGCAGACCGAAAAGAAGAAGTGAGCATTGTTCAGGCTCATTTACCTAGGCCATTGGCAGATCCAAGGTCAGAAATGCCACTCACTATCCCTTCCTAGTCTGCAAAAAGGAGCTGAGTTCTCTGGAAATGCCTTAATTCTGTGGAGCTTCAAATATTTAACACTGGCTCCTCAGGCCTCAGCCCACATGCTGCTCCTGGCCCAGACCGATTTTAAGAATGTCGCTCTTTTTGATGTTTAGTGGAAATGGCCCCTTCACACGCTCAGTGTGGTATCCATGCGGGCTATTGTTCTAGCCTTCGCTGGCACAAATTTCTGTGAATCTATAGATTCTATAGATCCTTCCTGGCATGGCTGAAAGGGATTTTTTTTTTTTTTAACCTTCTTTTACCTATTTCTTTCAGATGAGGAAATTTGAGTGCAGAGAGGAACCCTGTTCAACTTACCACCTTTGGGTGACTTGCAACCTTATCGTGGGGTTTACCTTCCCTTTCTCTCCTGTCCTCCCCTGTGACATGGGTTTTCTTGACCTTTCATCACCCTGCTCATTCTGTGGTCGCTTTCCAGCCTTTGGGGCTGACCTCAATTGTCCACATTTGGGTTAATTGCCTGGAGTCCTGCAGAAATTCTACACGTGTTATGAGATTCTGCTGAGTACCAAGGCAGTGTCTTAACTATCATCCACGCTTATATTATCATGTTGCGTGTTTGACTGCACGTGGCAAAAGCCCTGTGGCGGTAGCTTAAACAAAAGTAGGTTTATTCCTTACTTATATAAATGTCTGTTCTGAGTGGATGCTTTGCCCTATAAAACTGTAAGCCTATCTTGTCATTTTTGACCTGTTCCCATTTATTGGCTGCTACTCTCATCATCTTTATCTAAGGATGGGCAGCCAGTGTCTTTGTTATCTAGGCAGTGTGAAGACAAAAGGGGACGGCATACCTCCTCTCACCCAGAAACAGCTTGTAAATTGAAAATGTACTGGCCAAAATTAATCACAATGGCCACCGTGAGCCAAAGGGAAACCTGGGAAATGTAGTCTTTTCTTGCAGGAAGCCAAGAATGGGTTTGTGTTCGCAGACTTGTCTCTGCTATATCTTATTTGGATCAGTTCTGGGAACACAGGTCCTGCTTGATTGATAGAAGAACTGAATTCCCAGATGTTTGGAGTTCTAGAAAAAATGCAAAGGGGCCTTCTAGAAATTGTCAGGATCCCACTAAAGGTTAGAGTTCAGACTAATTTGTGAGAAGGTTGCAATGTTGAGAGCAGCACCTGTCATTTATTTGGGGCTTACTATCTATTTGCTAGAGTTTGTTTAATCCTTACCATGCACTATTTAGTTTTCAGGGAAATCTCCTAGAGGGTAGTTGCCTTTTTTAACCCTCAACTTACAGACTGAATTTCCGTGAGAGGTGAAACAACTTTCCATGGTCGCTGATGGGGGCCTGAGGGAAGGTCTATGGATTTATTAACGCCACCTGAGGGCACTGCCCACGTACTTTGATGCCAAACAGCTCAGAACTACTCATCAACACTTCAGAAAGCCTTCTTGTGTTTCCACAATAATTAGACACTTCCAATTATAACTTGAACAGGAGGTGTTGTTTAAATAGTTCACGAAGTTGAAAGGTCACATCTTATACCTTCTTTGCTGAGTATGAGCTCAGATCAAATGAAATGAGACCAGTTGACAAAGGGTATATTATCCCTCTGTTCCAGCTTGTATTCAGTGTTCCTTGGGATCTTTCTCCGTAAAAATGGTTTAATTTATATTTTATTTATGTGGTCTGTGTGTGTATGTGTGTGCTATGACATGTATGTGGAGGTCTGAGAACAATTTTTTTTTTGCACTGTGTATCTTTTTTTATTTAATTATTTTTATTAATTACAGTTTATTTACTTTGTATCCCCCCTGTACCTCCCTCCATCCTCCCCTCCGAATCCCACCCTCCTTCTTCCCCACCCGTGTCCCTTTCCCAGTCCACTGAAAAGAGAGGTCCTCCTCCCCTTCCCTCTGACTCTGCAGGGTATCGAGGCAGATGCTGAGACTCATAGCCAAACTTTGGGCAGAGTGCAGGAAATCTTATGAAAGAAGTGGGAGATAGTAAGACCTGGAGAGGACAGGAGCTCCACAAGGACAGCAATAGATCTTAAAAGTCTGGGCACAGCGGTCTTTTCTGAAACTGATATTCCAGCCAAGGACCGCTCATGGTGCTGGCCTGGAACCCCTGCACAGAGGTAGCCTATGGCAGTTCAGTGTCCAAGTGGCCTCCCTAGTAATGGGGAACAGGGACTGTCTCTGACATAATCTGATTGGCCTGCTCTTTGATCACCTCCCCCCGAGGGGGGAGCAGCCTTACCAGACCACAGAAGAAGACAGTGCAGCCACTCCTGATGAGGCCTGATAGACTAGGATCAGAGGACACTTTTAGAAGCTTGTTCTCTCCTCTTATCTTGTGATTTCTGGGGGAGTCGAACTCATGTTGTCAGGTTTGGTAGCAAACACCTTTACCCACTGAGCTATCTTGCTCACCTGACATATTTATTTATTTTTTTATGTATGAAGAGGTGGAGGCACCAGCATCTCATAGTTAAGTGGAGTAGAGTCGGGATTTGGCCACATGTTGGTGTGATGCCAAGTTGGAAGTCTTCGTTTGCTTGCTGCCTCTTGTTCATTATGTTAGGATGATCTTATGAGGCCTCTTGGCATATTCTGGGAGCAGGTATAAGGCCTGTGCTGGCCTGCTGTACCGATTAGGCTCTGATTGCTCATAGACTGTTGTTTGATGACAGCCTCATTTTTAAAATTTTGTGTCTTTTTCTTTACCAGTGTGTTCTCATCTCTATGGTAGACTGAAGGGATACTGCCTTTTTGCAGTAGTGACATTTACAGGGGATCTGCTGGAGGTCAGGAAGGATTAGACAGTGCAAAAAGCCAGGAAGAGATTCCTAGGAGATAGGAAAGAGTCAAGTAATTCGGTGTGAGCTTGAGACTTAGATCTTAGGGCTCCTTTGTCACAGAATGGGAGCTGAGGCGCATTGCCAACTGGCATTGCCCACTGCACCCTCTACTTCCAAGCATCAGTGCCTCAACAAAAGAGAATAAATGCCATCTCCCTTGTCAAATTCTACCTCGCACATATTTGAAAGAAAGGCCTTCAGCTGCCCTGACCAAGCGCTGCTCTCTTTCGTTTAATTACATTCACCTTGGATGTGGTTATCTCAACAATGTTCTTTCAGGACTTCTTTTTGAGGCCTCCAGGGTCTTTGACTATAAGAAAGCTGTGGTGTTTTCAATATTGGTAATGTTTTGTAAAAATATTTGGATTCTTGTTTCCACTTAAAAGCCATTTAAAGAGTTAATGGGTTGGAAATTAAATGATCACATCAGAATTCTAAACCTAGAATTTATAGAGAACTCAGAGTGTTCTGTTGACAGAGGAGCTGAGCTGTTCTGAAAACAATGGCAGATTCTTCCTTTCACAATGTGGCAGCCTCACAGATGTGCATGGCTGGCTGTTGGCCATCAATAACTAGCAGATTGGAACATTGTTTCAGTTTGGGCACTTGGGTTTTTAATCCAATGTTAACTCAGCTGTTCTTATTAAGGATTTTAACAAATCAACAGGGTCTTTAAAAACAGGCAAAAAGAACCCAAGCCTAAAACTAATGGTAGGAATTCAAAAGTACATTCTGGACTTGTTCCTTGCAGGGGCTCAGCAGAGAGCCTTTTGATGTGTTTCCCAGGACAATGGAAATACCAGCTGGGTAGGATGAATGGACTCTCAGGTAGAATGCTGAAGCCTGGGAGAGCATTGTCTTCTGACTGTATGACCGTATGACTGTATGTTTGGCAGTGACCGCAATAAAAACATCCATGCCCTGTTTTTAGTTTTTAAAACGATGCCTTGTTTTTCAGTTCATAAAGCAATGGACATCATTTCCCACCAGTTTTCTAGCTGGCCCATGAGCAGGATAGAAGGATGTTCATTTTATGGGTGAAGAGATTAGGTTCCCAAGGGTCGCCCCAGGTCACAGCATAGCCGGCGATGCAGTTAGAAGATGCCCCGTGCTGAGGGTTGGCACCACTGAGAAAGAGAGCACTGTCACCATTAGAATCCTACCTCCACGGGTATTATTTTAAACATTCAAGGGGGAAAAACCTACCAATTTTGTTCCATCCTCAGCCTTTTCAGAACATCCCACAAACCAGAACACCTTGGGATTATTTGATGTTTTCCCTCAAGCTCTAGTCTTCAATGTTCCCTTGTGCCTGAATGGTATCGTGTGGAAGGCAGAGCCTAGAAAATAATTATGGATTATTTGCTATGACCTTTTAAAATGAGAAGCATCCTTATGAAGAGAAATCACCAAAACCATTATAAGAAATTACCAAGTCATGCTACCAAGATAATTTCTCAGGCGGCATAATTGAGGGAAAAAAATGTGGTTATTTTGTTATTAGGGTATATAACTATCCCTTCTTTGGAGAGCATGATAGCAAAACCATGCCAAAAGAGAAGGAAATTTCCAAGACAGTATTGTACTCACAAAATATTTAGGGCAGACATGAAGACTGAAGATACTAGAGGCAGCCATGTTTGACAGTGGAACTAGGACACAGGCTACAAAACCCTTAGTCAAGGCTAAAGAATGTGTTCCTTCATGCTTTTTCTGGGCAAAGCCCGGAATGTAAGGCATGTTACCTGCAGAACCATTACCGCAGACGATGCTGTAAGATACCCCTGCCACTGTGGAGAGCACTTGGGCAAGTGAAAGGTTCTAGCGCAGTGGTTCTCAGCCTTCCTCGTGCTGTGACCCTTTAATGCAGTTTCTCGTATTGTGGTGTCCCCAACTAAAAAAAATAAAAAATAAAAAATTTTGTTGCTACTTTATAGTTATAATTTTGCTACTGTTATGGATTGTAAAGTAAACATCTGATATGTAACCCATGTCAAGGGGTCGTTCGACCCACTGGTTGAGAACCCCCGTTGGAGAAGAAAAGGGAGTGTGTGGGCTAAGGGGACATTTCCATGTGGTTTCCTGGGATGGGACTACAGCAAAGGGCTGAAGGATGGAAGGTGCTTGGGATTTCTTGGGCAGAGATTGGTGAAATGAGATTTGCATTACAGCAAGCTCCATGCGGAGGGGTTCAGGGCAGGCTGCAGGGGTCAGTTAGCTGACCAGTCAGAGGCTAGGGATGGAAATGGCTGAAACTAAGATCCCATCCTGGCTAGCAGTTGGGTCTATAGACATAGAGAGGGCTTGGAATGAGGCACTAGCTAATAGCAGGTATGTATGTAGAGAGAGAGAGAGAGATGGCCTGGGCTGAGGTTCTAGCTAGTAGTGAGAATGTTGCATACAAAGGAAAGGTGAGCTGGGATTTGGATTTTCTGTGAACGTGGGGTGGAAAATGTAACTCTTGGGTTTCTTTGTATTTTCTTAGTCTTGTCCCACAACCTTATTTGCTGTAGGATCACTGTCCTTGTAGGGCTTAATTAAAAAAAAAATAAAACAACTTATTAAACTATATTAATGGATTCCATTAGGACAATTCAAACATGCTTATAATGAGCTTTAGTCATGCTCCCCCATAGTCCCTGCCTTGTTGCCCCAATTTCTGCTGTTCCCTTTCTTTACACTCTTACTGTCATTTTTCCCTTTCCTTCTCCCCCCTTTCTCCCTCCCTCAAGCTTCTCTTTCTCCCTCCTCCTTCCCCTCCCCTTCAGGAGCCTGGGTGAGGGGTTATCTTTCAGGAGTCCCTTATCAGTAGCTATACAACCAGAGAAAATGTCTCTTCCTGCCATTAACTGTTTTATATCCTCAGGGAATGATGAGGCCTCATGATTCCCTCTCCCTCTGTGACTGAATGTTGGCAGGCCCAGTCTTGTGCTGAGAGCTGAAGGATGCCTTTATAATATCATGCCCTGAAGAAAGCATTCCACAACACCCCTCCCCTTCCAACTCCGACATTCTTTCCACCTCCCATGATGTTATCCGAGCTGTGGAGGGGGGTTATACAGATTCAGTTTAGCTTTTGATAATCAGTTGTTCTCAGCACCTTGATCAGTTGTGAGTCTCTGGAGTAACTGCTGCCCACTGCAAAAATGAGCCTCTGGCCAGAGCTGGCAACGGCACTGTAGGCCTAGACAAAAATATTCATAAGACGGTTTGACAGGCTCATCATGTCTAGTAGACGAAACAGCAGTAACAGGTCCTTGCTCAGGTCTGTGACTCCCCCAGCCAGAGGCTTTTGACTGACTGAGCTGATTATACCAGATGTGTTTTCTCTCCTGTTGAGCAGATCCTGAATCCAGTCCTAAAGCATTTGGTTGCACCCATCACACCCTTGCCATTATTGTACCAGTGTATCGCACCAGGCCTTCTTGTGTAGCTGGTCAGCAATATGACTTGTGGCAAGCAAGATTAACAAGACTTTTCCTTCAGCAGCTCATGTATATATGTAGCAGGTGCTAGGAAGGCCAGTTGGTCAGCAGGCAGGAAGCTTCTAGCTCAGTTTCAGCTTGATTTTTTTTTTTTTCCCTCCAATGTCTTGCTACCAGTGAGCGGTGTCTTTAGCAATAGCCTTAGCAGTCTACTGGGCAGCCAATAGCAGTGGCTATGGCTTGTATTGTTGTGGGAGCCTCAGGAGCCTCCCTGACCAAAAATACTTCGGGAGGTGGCTCACTGGAACTCAAGAGCAAGCCTTTAGTTCTCAGACTCTTTCCTAGGAATCACTGGAACCTTCGCACTGGCCTGTGGCATGTCTGTTGGGGATTGTGTTAAGTTGATTGCTATGCAAACGCCCAGCCCACTGTGGGTGGCTTTGTTCCCTAGACAGGGCTGGGGGTCCTGAACTATGGTGGAGAAATGGAGCTGAGCAAGCAAGCAAGTGGGCATGTTTGCATTCACATCTCTCTGCTCTTGACTGTGAATGTGATGTGACCACCTCTCTCAAACTCCTTCTGCAAGCTGTGACTTCCCCTAATTGTGGGCTAAAATAAACCCTGTCTCCCCCAAGCTGTTCTTTGTCAGGGTATTTTATCACAGCAACAGAAACAAAGCTAGAACAGATGGGATACTTCAATGAGGAGAAATTCTTCCTTATAAGATATTTGAGCTGTTTATTTAGCAAAGGCTGGGAAAAGGCTTGATTTTATTTCTTTTCACATTTTCAAAAATTAAAAAATTGATTCCCTTGTCTTTTCCAATGGTGACTGAGAGTTTCTTTTAATGGACAGTACTATAAATAACTGTAGAAGATAAAATACCTCATGGATTCCTAATGATATAGCTTTCTTGTATGCATATTGCAAATCTTAATGTTAGCTATAGAACTATTCCTTTTTAATGCAGTAATACAAAACAATAGAATATGATTGTAGTTCAACTCCAGATGGCTCATACTCTTTAGGATGGGTCAATGGATTTCAATTTAGCAAATTATTTAATTAAGACATTTGAGATTGTTTCTCTGCATATTTATATCATCCATCATGCACTTACTTACTGTTGATTTTACTTTGGTGAGTTATTTTAAAACCTACATTTATAATGATGTAGAATGATTATTTTATATATTTCCTGATTCCAACAATTGTATTAAATGAAACCTGGGCTTATAGCTGACTCCCTACCCTGTTCCCTTGCTTGTAGGTGGCTCGTTTTACTTAGAGTGTCTATTTTCCCTGTGTAAATATGTCAGCTCCCATCTCCTCTGTTTCCTTTTAGATAATGGAGAATTCTGTGTAGAGTTGGGTTGGAAATAGCATTTCAGGGTGAAACAGGCAGTATTTTCTGAAATGTTGGGTACAAGACATTAGAGTAGGATCAAGGTTAACACCTAGTGGTGTGTACTGATTGAGAGAATGGAACAACCTGGCCCAGCTCTTCGTCCTTGCACTCTCCATCCAGCCGTTCTTGTCCTCAGACACCCTCTGCTGAGCTCCTCTGATAGCCCCTCACAAGCATTGCCCTTCCTACAAAGCATTCTGCACCTTTTTTGGTTTATGTTTCTCAGTCAATAGGTTATGCAAAGCTTGAAGGCAGCAACTGTGCATTCTCCTTCTGTTTTCCCACTGCCTAACCACAGAGCCTCCCACACTGGAAGGGCCCAGTGATCCAGACAAGTAAATCACACGAAGGTGCAACAGTGGGCTCTTCTTTTCCTTTGTTTTGTGGCGTGAGCGTGGGTGCACGTTTATGTGAGCACACATGTGAACAGGTGTATGTGCGTGTGGATATAGAGACCAATGACACCTTGGATGTTATTCTTCAGGACACACCCACTTGGTTTTTGAGACAGGCTATCTCGTTACCTCTCTGCTCATTCAGTAGGCTACCCTCCCCAGAACTGGTCTTCCGTGACTGTACCACCACAGGTGACTCTTGTTTATGTAAAGTCTAAGGACGGAGCTCTTGTCTCCATGATGCTCAGCAGTTGCTTTGTCCATGGAGCTGCCCCTCCAGCCCAGCCCTGGTTTCATTGACGCATCCTTATCTCTGCTCCTCAGAATAGCTCCTCGGGGTAGACGGTGTTATTCCATCTTCCAGGCCGTGCAACGAGCCCAGAAAGGCTTACATAGTTTGTCTAAAGAGACAGCTTGCTGAAATGAGAAACAGATGCCCCCTTCTCTAACTCAGAGGCAATCTCCATCAATAACCAGTGGCGAATAAAAATCTAGTCTCTTCCAAGGGAGCCCCACTAAGGGTAAACCACATGGCCATCAGTAGATAGCCTGCAGAAGAGAAACTCAACAGCATTTTTGGAGGCTCCTTGTCTCAAAATATCATGTCAGGGCTTTTTCATTAAAAGCTATCTTTTATTTTTATTATATTATATTAAATTTATATATTATTTTTTTCTGTTACTTTACAGGTCCTTTGCATGTATATTATGGATTCAAATTTAGTGGGATTCCTGAATATGAGAACTAGTAGGTCTCTGTTTCTCTTGCCTTATTTTGGGCTCTTTTCCTTTTGTTTGTTTTGTCCAATTCCGATGTGTTAGTTTTAGTTTTATATTATTATTGTTATTGATGTTATCCTTTAGGAGCCTCTTTGTTTTCTAATGAGAGATAGAAGGGGGTAGATCTGGATGGGAGGGGTTGGGGGGAAACTGGGAGGAGTAGAGGGAGAAAAAAAAACCACAATCAGGATATATTACATGAGGAAAAAAAAAAGTGTCAACAAAAGGAAAAAAGAAAAAGAAACAGCCAGCAAAGTGCTGGGCTGAAGTCTGGGCACACACTGCCTGATGCCAATGCTGCCCAGCCCTGGCTGCTTCCCGTGTGCCCTCATTCAGGCGTGGTGGGTCTGTGCTCATTTGCCTGTCTGACGGCTGTGCACAGACTCTGTACTTGGCACTGTATCCATCCTACCCATCTTCCAGGAGCTACAGGTAAGATGCTTGTGGTTAAAGGTTGCAAGCAGGGCCCTGGGAGGGGGTCAGTCAGCAGGCAGTCAGCTGAGGTCCATGCCAGGTGCAGAGAAAGGACAGCTGGCTAACCCAGTCCATAATAGTCATCACCAAAAGCCATGAGGGAGTCGTGAATGTTTTTGTTCCACAGACAATGCCGCCAGGGGCGGCGATTCAAACCAACGCCGCATGTATTTGGTGATGTTCCCCCCCCCGCTCCGCCCTCCCCCGAGACTTGCCGTACAGTTGATAGAGTCACATTTTCCTTGGTTTGAGAGTCATGGGCTTACTGGGCACTAGGGACGTCTTGGTAAGCAGCTATTTCAGTTCCCCTTCTCATCCAGAGTCGTTTGCTTCAGGGTGCCCTGGTATTTGGGATGCGGATTTGTGTTGCCCTCATGGGTCAGAGTGTGGGTACCCCCAGTATCTGGACTCAGGCGTCTAATGGGGAAGTGCTGGGTGGGCTCTGGGGCCTCAATATTACACTAACCCTGTGTAGTTGGTGCGGAACAGCGATGGTGAAGGAGCGGTGGACACCTCCAGTGTGCAGCCATTCCCGCCATGTGGTTCATCTCGAGCCGAGTCTTCTCTGTGGCCGGCCATCCATACCTGGTGAACAGGGAGGCCCTGTTTGCTTCTCTCTGCCAGACAGTATGATGGCAAAAGCGTGTGGCTTTAGAGCTGGGCAGACCCGGATCTGCTCTGGCCTTGCATTTCTTAGATGTGCGACCTTTTGGCTAATTATTTAACTTTGCTAAACCTCAATTTTTCCCCTCATATAGCAGACATGAAAAGATCTGCCTTGGCAGGGTGTTGTAGGGATTAAATGTGATTTAATGTACCCTGTAGATGAAAAGGGCTGAGGAAACGGTTGTCTCTCTGCAGCTCTCTCTCGTTCCCGCTGGGCCTTCATTTAGGGCTGGCTATTCTTACCATGGTAAGATGACACATGCACACACATCCACCACACACACATGTACACACCACACACATACACACACACAGACACCACACATTACCTGAACACACATACACACACACAAACCACACACACTATTCAGAAACAAAATTTCACTATATAGTGCAGGTTGGCCCTGAACTTATTTTGTAGCCTCAGCTGAGCCTTCTCCTGAATGCTGGGATTGCAGTGCAGCCTGGAACTCTGGTGTTTGGACACCGTGGCCTGGCTTCATCAAAGTCAGGTCATCTGGAGTCAGATGTGATCCTTGATCCTGGCAACTGCTCGATCCTTTGCTTGTGGGCCTCTTAGCTCTGTCAGGCTCTATACCCGCCCTGAGCTTTATCTTCACACCTGTGAAGCAGGAATGATGTGACCTTGGCTGCCAACCCTTTGACAGTGTGAAGGAAGATGCTGTGCGCTCAGCTTTTTGTCCTTCCTGACACGGAGTGGGGGTCAGGGAAGGTTAACCTCGCTGGACTGCCTTGTTTAACTGTGTACGGTCATATTCGCATTGGCCCAAGCATTGAGTAGAACTGATTCCTGAGGGCAAGGGCTGCTTCACCCTCGCTCAGTGTGCACAGAGGTTCTGTAGAAACCACGCTTGCTCTTGCCGAAGGACACTGAGCCTTACAAAGCACCTGGCAACCCACGCTTGCCGTTCTTTGCACAGGACTCTGTGCAAGACGGAAAGGCACAGGCTTTTAGCTTTACCTGCTTTCCACCTTGTGCCCAGACCCTTACCGTGGTTGTCAGTGCCGGCCTTTGAAATCTCAGAGCCCGTGGATCCTGGTCACATTACCTGGGATCCAGCGGATGCAGAGGGAGACCAGATTTCTCTAATGGCCTAGAGATCTTTTCAGTCACAGCCACCTTCCATTCGGATGGCTCCAGCTTTGGGTGTATCAGTGTGAATGTGCTTTTCTACCTCCAATGGGGTTTGGCAGTGAGGCATCTCCAAAGCCTGCAGGATGGTTCTGTGGCAAGTTGGGGTCCTGAGTGGTGGCTTGCTGTCTGGGTCCTTGCTCCTAACGTTCCTGTCTGCTGCCACACTGACAACGTTCATGCTTGCGGCTAGTGAACAGAAGACTGCAAGTCTGACTGGATGCTAACCCTAAAGACAATGCGCTGTGTGTGTGTGTGTGTGTGTGTGTGTGTGTGTGTGTGTGTGTGATAGGCCGAGGCAGCCCAAAGAAAGTCATTTAGAAAACAAAACAAAACAACACATCCTGCCCTGCCCCCTCTCCCTTTGTGAATCCAAAGGAAGGTGAATGATTGGAGCCCCCTGCCTATTAAAGTCCTCGCTGGTAGTTTTTATTAATTTGTGTCTTCCTCCCCAGCCACAGATGCTCAGCAGCTATCCCCATGCTGGGTGTCTGGTCTTAAAATATCCCAGGATCACTCACATCAGGCTGTATCTGCCTCAAGACCTTTCGGGCTTGCCTGTTTCCCTCTGTGTTTTAGGCTTTTAACAAATACATAGGAAGCTTTGATGCCGTGAGAAGAAAGAACACAGGCTTGAGACTGAGACAGACATGGAGAAGAGGCTTGGCTGTGTGGCCTGCATTTTCATTTTATATCCTGCTTGCTAGGGACTAAATATTTGTGTTCCCTGACTCAAAAGTTGTATGTTGAAACTGATGGGATGTGGTGATGGACATTTGGAAGATGACTGGATTATGATAGCAGAGCTATGGAATTGGTTTCTTGGGGCTAGAGGTCACTTAGTGGTTAAAAGCACTGGCTGTTCTTCCAGCGGTCCTGGGTTCAATTCCTAGCACCCTTATGATGGCTCATAGGTGTCTGTAACTCCAGTCCTAGGGGATCCAATTCCCTCTTCTGGGTTTTGAGGGCACAACATGCTTGTGGTGTACAGACATAGATGAAGATGGAATATACCACCTCCTAGATATAATTTACATGTCATATATAAGATATTATATATATAATTTTTTTTTTTACAAAAACAAAGAGACCCTAAGGGATTCATTCATCGTGTGAGAACACAGGGAAAGGTCTCTCAATTGTCTCTCAATATGCTCTCATTTGATCTTGAGCTTTCCAGCTTCCAGAAGGGAGAGGAATAAAATTCTGTTGTTTGTAGACCACCTAGTTTATGGCATTTTGTTATAGCAGCTCAGATAGACTAAGACAGGTCCTCAGTTTGCTATTCTTTAAATGGGAATGCTAAAACTTAACCTGAAAAATGTGACAGTTCATGGTGACAGGCCTATGGCTGGGAAGCACCAAGAGTACGGTTCATCAACAATGGCCACTGCTGTTAGCACACAGTCTTGCTTCCGCATGATGGCAGGTGGTTTGAAGAGAAATCGAGGGGCTAGGAAGATGGCTCAGTTTCTGCCTACTGTGCAGAAACAAGGAGCTGAGTTCAGATTCCCAGCTCCTCTGTGAGAGCCAGGCACAGTGTCACATCTGCAACCTTAGTTCTGCAAGACTCGGAGGCAGGATCCCTAGAGCTCAAGGCCGGCCAGCCTCGCCAGTCAACAAGCTTCAGGTGCAGCGAGGGATCCTGCCTCAAAAAGCTCGGCAGGGATGAGGGATGGCTCAGCAGGCATTGGTGTTTGTCTCCAGGCCTGAAGACTCGTTTGATCTTCAGGTCTTGCATGGTGGAAGGAGAGAACTGACTGTCCTGAGTTGCTTCTAACCTCTACATGTGCACTGTAACACACACATACTCACCTCACATAAATGAGCAGACAAACAAATAATGTAATGAAAAATTAACAATAGTGGAGAGTGACTGGGAAAAATACCCAATGTCACCTCTGGCCTTGACGTGCAAGTACACGCAGTTGCACAGATACCTTCATACATGTGTCCACGCCCATACAAACATGTACATATGCCACAGGCAAATATACACTCACAAGAAAGAAAGGAAGAGAGAAAGAGGAAAGAAAGAAAGAAAGAAAGAAAGAAAGAAAGAAAGAAAGAAAAGAAAGAGAAAGAAAGAGAGAAAGAAAGAGAAACATGAATTAGCCCTCTGGTCTCTGGAAAGGTTCACTTCAGATGGATTTGACATCCTTCTTTAGACTGCTCCCTGGGAAGCGCTGAGCAGCATGCTTTATATTCATCAGGGCTTCCTCCAGCCCTTCTTGCTCATTCTCAGGTTTGTTTTAAAGCCTCCAACAGAGTCATCTCCACACCTTCCCCACTGCCTCCAGACACTGCCTCCTCTGAAGGTCGGTTTGCTCTTACAGCCTCTTAGGGCTGAGAACCACCCAGTTTCCCCGTCTCACCTCTCACACCTTTAACTCACGCTCAACATGCCCAGTTCTGCGAAGATGTCCGGACTTCGGCATGTGCTGTAGACAACATCTTCTGTATGTGACGCACCCCTAGTCAGTCCCCAGCCTTCCTGACCTCTCTGTGCTGACGTGAGTGTCTATCTCACAACCAAACACAAGACTTCGGGAACCAGAGGAGACACTGGAAGCAAGTCAAATGTCAATCAGAGACAGACGCAGCCTGGAGCTTTGGGGAGTTGCTGGGCATGGCTGATTTTTTTTTTTTCCCCGGTCCTATCTGTGGTATCATTTTTGTAGCCAGTCAGGGTTCAGCTTGTAGCAAAAAGGTCACACACAGATCTTTTCCCATCCATGTTTGTAACGACAGCTGATGATTAAAAAAAAAAAAAAAGAAGATGGGATGATAATGGCCACTTCTTATTGAACACTTGTGCGTGCGTGGGTGCGTGTTTGTGTGTATTTCACTCTTTTAGTATGTGTTATCTCAAAGCAGAAGTTCACAGAGGTTACATCACATGGACGAGTATGTAGAAAACAGAATGGTTTATGGCCCCTTTAACACATGGTTTCAGCCTGATCTGATGGTTGGGTAACTTGCAGGCCAGGGAAGTAATCAATTACCCGTCTCCCTCTGCAGGGCTCCGTGTTTGCCTTAGTTGTCATGGTCACATATCAGTTATCTTGATAGAGGTGAAAAAAACAGTTTTCAGAAAATTTAATCCAGATGGCAATGCTATGCCTGCGATTCAATTAAGGCCATGATTTCCAATTAATGGACCTTCATGTCAAGACTGAGGTCACGTCGTTAATCTTGCTTTTATTTTAGGATTTCTAATGTCATGATTTACAGCAAGGCTCAGCCGGCCTTGTCAGGGGTTATTTGAGCATAATTAAACATGGAAGACAGCCAGATCAGCCAGCTGACGTTAGGAGCAGGGAAAGAGACTTCGTTCATTGATTGGTAAGGCTAGTAAGGTGAGACACACATGAGGATTCCTTTCTTTAGGACCATTTCCAGAGTGTGTGGCCTCTCCACGCTTCAAATTCATGCAGCATAAAAACCTCCAGCGGAAGGAAAAGGCCTGGAGCATCCCAGTTGGTGAGCTCTCTGAGTGTGGTCTAGTCAAGCCAGCACTGTCACACCCATTTGCACCTCCAGGTACCCTTCGTGGGCTGTAAATGTAGAAGACAGTGTGCCTTTTATGTCTGACAGATCTGCCCTTGTGAGTGCTCCCTGGGGAAGACATCTTAGGTTTGCTCTTTGCAGTGGTCAGGCAGAAGCCAAGTGGCCTTGGCCTTTACCACCCTCGAAAGGATGAAGGTCGTGGCAGTCCCCCGATGCACGCCATTTCTCACTTTCTCTCCTTTCTTTGTGCTGTTTTGGTTTTCCTTTTTTTGTGTGTTGGGGACTCCCCCCTCTTTTCTCACACAGGATCATGCAGGTAGGCAAGAATTGTGTGTGATGCCTTTTAGTTGACTGATAGGTTCACATCTGTCTTCTCATTAGATCCTCTTCAAGGACATGGCTGGAGGATGGCTTCTGTTTCCATTTTGTAATTCGAAAAACTGAGGTCTAAGCAGATTATAGTCTGTCCATCATATAGGTAATAAGGAAGGCAAGTGCTATTTATCAAGGTCTGTTGGCTCACAAAGCATTTCTTCCCTCCTTTTTCCTGCCCCCTCCCTCCCTCCCTCTCTTTTTCTCCTTTCTTCCCTACTCCCTCCTGCCCACCTTCTCTCTCTCATTCAGCACAGTCCATAAATGTTCCCAGCATTCCAAGTGCTCAGCTAACAGCCGGCACTGCCAAGCTCAGCTGGCCCAGGCCTCTCCATCATCCTATGCTTGTGGCACATGCCTTTTTTTTTTTTCTGAGGACCAGGAAAACTGAGGCTCATTGGGAAAACTAGCATGCAAAACTTCCTTTTTGAGTGGGAGGGGCCTGGAGAGAAGATGGGAGGCCTGCTTCTGTGACCCAGTGTGTGGGGGTGTGCCGTAGGCTGCCGTGAGGAGAGTCGAGACCCAGTTGTCCACTCAGCCTGGCGAAGCAGGGACGTGCAAGAGCCTGCTCACTGACTGAACTTGCTCAGCGATTGCTGTGTCCACACAGAGGAGATGAAGGTTCCATTTATTAGAGTGTTTCCATAAACCACAGCCACGACAGAAAGTGGGTCCACAGATAATGGTGGTTTTCTTTGCCTTTGAGACCCATGAACTGTCCTTTTTTTTTTTTTTTTTTTAAAGTTACAGTTGTTTATGTGTGTGTATGTGCATGGGTGCTTACGTCATAGAGTGCATACGGAGTTTTTGGGGCAACTTGGAGGACTCGAGTGAGTTCATACCTTCTATCATGTGGGTGTCCCCAGGATGGAATTCTGGTTGTCAGGCTTGGTGGCCAGTGCCTTTACCTGCTCCGCAGCCAGTTCTGTTTGTAGTTAAGTAGCAGGTTTTCTTCCAAGTGCTTGCTGCGGGCTCTTTTCGTCTGTAGATTCATCTTCTGACATCTCACCTTCCCTGTTTAGTCAGCAGATGGATGTATTCTCCCGCAACTCGCTGAGCCTTGAGGAATGTTTTTATGCGTTGTGTGAGTTAGCACACAGTGTGGCTGGGCCCCACTTCCACATTTATTTGACAGGGTTGGATCCTGAAAAACTGCCTTGAAATTTCCTTCAGCTGCCGTGAGGTGGGATTCTGGCTTTTGAAATATACACTAAAGTGGTGTCCCCCAACCTTCCTAACGCTGCAGCCCTTTAATTCAGACCTCCAACAACCATATGGTGACCGACCCCCCCCAACCATATAATTACTTTATTGCCACTTCATAATTCTGCTGTCTTATGAATTGTAATGTAAACTTGTGTGTTTTCTGGTGGTCTGAGGTGACTCTGTGAAAGGATCATTCAACCGCTAAAGGGGTCACGCTCTGCTGTGCTAGCCCGGGCTGGAGAGATGGCTCAGTCGTTAAGAGCCCTGCCTGCTCTTCCAGAGGACCCGAGTTCAATTCCCAGCACCCACATGGCGGCTCACAACTGTCTGTAACTCCTGTCCCAGGGGATCCGGCTCCCTCACACAAGCAGGCAAAACACCAATTTACATACAACGGAAATAAATAGATTTAAAAAGAGAGAAGATGTGCTGTCCCCGGGGTACATCCCTTGTCACAACAACCTGCTCTGTGAACAGCTCTTGGTGACTCTGCTGATCTATTTGTCGTTGGTGTGTCAGCCAGAGAACCAAACCCTGCAAGCCGGTACACAGAGACTTTGGCAATAAGTTCATGTCTTCCGCTTGACCTCCAAGCCCTCTGGAACCAAAGGGACACTCACTCACCCTCTCGGTTGAGTTCATCCTATCTAATACTCCTTCCCCCTTTCATCCCCTCAATCCCTCTGGGAACAGCAGGAGGTGCTGGTATAGTGTGATTTGCCATCTCAGAGCCACCTGCTGTTCGTCTCCCTCCCCCCCCCCTTCTTCATCTGTTCGGTGGGAAGAGAACACCCGAGTTTCAGTGTTGGCTGAACCTGGCAGGGCCCCTAGGGTGATGATGGCAGCAGGTGCTTACTTATGATGGTGTTCACGTCCATGCAGTGTTCTCCTGACCTCTGCTTGTTTCTGGGCTCAGCCGGGAGAGCCCCTCAGCCCGCTGCCACTCTGACTCCTCCTCGAAGATAGAGCTCTCTTCTCTCCATTCCTTTCTGTGGTAACATTTAGTAACATATGGTAACATTTAGTGAGTCAGGTGATCAGAACTCCTGGAGTAATCTAATGATTATGATGAAGCCCTGTCAGGGCTATTAGAAGAAAAGCATTAATGATTGTGTGTATTCGCATGTGTGCCATGGGCTGTGGCACACTTGTGGGAGTCAGAGGATAACCCCAGGGTACCAGCCCTCACCTTCCCCCTCCTTTTGAGACAGGGTTTCTTTTTTGTGCTTTGGCTTTTTGCTTACCTAAGGATCTCTTGCCTGTGAGTTCTGGGGAACAATCCTGTCTCCACCTCCCATTTTGTGGTCATGGTGACACTACCACAGATGCAAAGATGCTTACTGCTTCACTTATCTTCCTGTCAGTTCTGGGAGTCCAAACTCAAGTTCTCATACTGGTGTGGCAAGCACGTCGCCCACTGAGGTGCACAACCATGCTTGAGTACTAATAACTTTTTGTTGTTGTTTTTCGAGACAGGATTTCTCTGTGTAGCCTTGGTTGTCCTGGACTCAGTTTGTAGACCAGGCTGGCCTCAAACTCACAGAGATCCATCTGCCTCTGCCTCCCTGAGGGCTGGGATTATAGGTGTGGGATTACACTGTGCCTGGCTAAGTACTAGTAACTTTTAATACTAGTTTTCATTGTTAAGTGGAAAAATTGGCAGGCCCATGGCAGTATAATATGACTTTATTTTTATACATGTGGGTATAGAACCTCAAATATTTCTGTGCTTGTATCTAAAACACATAGAACTAAGAATGGAAGGCTATATTGTTTCTAAAATACCAAGATATTTTTATAAAGTAAAAAACTGGAGTTTAGCCAGGCATGGTGGCATAAGCCCTTAATCCCAGCAATCTGGGGTCAGAGGCAGGAGGAAGTCTGTGAATTCCAGGACAGCCTGGTCTAATGGTGAGATCCTGTCTTAACAAACAGACAAATCAAACCAAACCCTGAACTATATATTTCTGTCTTGTACCTCCTCTCTTTTCTTCCCCTCAACTCCATGGTCACACGTGCATACACACACACACACACACACGCACGCACGCACGCACGCACGCACACATGCACACGCCTGTACTAACACAAGTTGGGGGGGTTTCTTAATCAGTTAAACCCCCATCTCCCAAATTCCAGAGTTCTTTACTGCATGTGTACACAGACCCCTCCTTTGAGCTCCGTGACATATATGTGACATTTCACTCTGGCTTGTCTCAAGAGACTGGGCATGGACTCCTAGTTCCTAGCACAGCACATTCTTAACAAAGAACGGCCAGGAAAGGCAGCTAGGATTACGGGACCAAGAATGGCATTTTGTGTGGATTAATGGGTTTGTTTACCTTGCCAGTCTAGGCTCTAGTTAGGGGTATGGCAATAGGGACATGACTTTTAGAAGTAAAGCGACTTTCATGTGCTTGTTCTGGCTGTGACTTCACACTTGATTTTCTCATTATGTCAGCAGTATTTCAGTGTTCCTGGGCTGACTCCCGGAAATATGTATTGTTTTAAACTTTTGAAATGTGCAAAATTATGCCTTAGCACATAGAAGCCCTTGAGAAGATGGTTTGTTCTTTTTCTTTACTATGTTTTGAAAATGTCAGATTGGGGTGTGTAGTTGGTTCTTATTGCTGGTTATTTCTTGATACCTACAATTAGAATTACCATATGACCCTGCTTTATCACTCTTGGTCTCTAAGTCAATATATTACTGAGGCACCTACCTATCTGTGTGAGTAGAGTCATACTATTGAGAACAGCCAGGACATGGACTCAGCCCATGAACAGGTGAGAGGATAAAGAAGATGTGGTGTGTCCACATAATGGAATTTTAATTCAGCCATAATGAAAACGGAGGTAACGATATCAACAGGAAGATGGATAGAAATAGAAATCATTAAAAAAAAGATTCTGGAAGACAAATAACATATGTAGATCCTAGCTTTAAAATCACACATGTGTGAATAGTACTAATATGTGTGTATACATGAGCTATAGAAATGAAAGGTGAGTCATGCGTGGTTGGTGCACGCCTGAAATCCCAGCACTTGGGAAGGCAGAGGCAGGCGGATCTCTGCAAGTTCAAGGCCAGCTTGGCGTACAAAGAAAGTCCAGGATGGTCAAGGATACAGAGAAACCCTGTCTCAAACAAAACCAAACAAAACCCAAATAAACAAAAAATAAAAGGTGATTCTGAGAAGAGAAAAAGATCTTAAAGGCGGAAGGGTGGTGAAGAGAAATAGGTAACACGTGACATGAAAGCATGTAGGGGAACTAACTGGAGTTGAAAGGGAGCCAGTCGGAGGAGGGCAGGGGCCCTAGAGGAGGGCAGGGGAAAAGGTGCTGAATTAGAACAAAGCGTGATGATGCATTCATATAAAAACGCCACAGTGAAATTTATTACTTTTTTCTAACTTAAAAACTAATTTAAGAAAACCATACCGTATTCTGAGGCTAGATGTAAAATAGGTGGGAAAATAATACCAAAGAAGAGTAGAGAGTGAATCAAATCTTGCTATAATGTTTTCATCTTACATGTTTAACATATATAAAGATTAGTGAAGATGCCTATTATGACCCATGAAAGAACTACCGTTTGAAATAAAAAATATACATAGAGAAAAAGCCAGTAGAAGAATTGAAATTTCATACTAAAATGATGTGATTAATCCTAGTGAGGCTGAAAAAAAAAAAGAAAATAAAAATATAGAAATAGCAATGAAAAAGAGGTAGCGAGACACTAGGCTTACCTCTAGCCACATTTATAATTGTTCTAAGTATAAGTACACTGTACACTATTATTAAAAGGCAGCTCTTACTAGACTGTACAGAAAGTAAGACAGACCTTATGGTGGAATCTAAAATGGCGTCAAAAGCAATGTGCTAAAATCTTGGCTGCCAGCTGATGGGCTTTGGAATATGACTGTATCATGAGGGTAATTGGTGGATTAGTCCTATAGGAAGATCATAGTAACTGTGGAGGTTGGGGGATAGTTGGAGGAAGGGAGACACAGGTAACTCGCCCCTGGAGATCATGAAGCTCTGCTTTAGCTCAGGCCCAAAGTAAAGGCACCAGCTGACATAGACACAGACCTCTAAAACCATGAGCCAAAACAAATCTTCCTTCTTTAAATTTACTCATGATTCCTTGCCAAATTGTATATTGTCTGTACGAATTGAATTTAGGTGCAAAGTCAGCATCAGTCCACATCCTTACAGTGACAGAAGAGCCACAGGTTACACAAAGATGAGCCGGTAGGTTCCTCCTGGAGAAGGCCTTAGTTGTGAATGAAGGTTGAGCTTTGGTAATCTTACTTATGCTGGAAACAATTGCCTTTCAGATGAATTGAGAGAGGAAAAAGAATTCTTTATGTTAGGTACACACTGTTTTGGAATTGTGACTTGTTTCTTGTAATCCAAGTTCCCATCTGGTAATATATCCCATGCGACTGAAGTATAGTTTTTTAGCATTCCCCCTAATGCAGATCGTTAGGTAACAAATTACTGAGGCAGGTTCTCAATATATGACTCTGGCTGACCTTGAACTCACAATCCTGTTCCTGCCTCTCGAGTGCTACCACGATCAACCTAAAAAGTTGCTGTTGTTGTTGTTATTTTTTTGACACAGGGTTTCTCTGTGTATTGATCCTGAGTGCTTTCTGCCTCCCTGAGTGCTGGATTAAAGGTGTGCACCACCACACCCAGCTGTAAAAAGTTTTTAATGGAGTTTTTGCCATTTATAAAACTCTTGGTTGATGGTTTCTCTGTCAGGATCTCATTCTATCTTTTTCAATTTCAATTGCTTCTGATTAAAAGTTAGACATCATTCATGTCATTAGTCATGTCCTTTGCATGTCTCTCTCTCTCTCTCTCTCTCTCTCTCTCTCTCTCTCTCTTTTTCTCTGTTGGTTATTAAGATTGATCCATTATTCTTGGTTTCTGTAGTTTGGTTCTTATGTGTCTATGGTTAGTTCCCTGTGCCTCTATCTTGCTTAGGGTTTGCTGTGTTTCATTCATTCATTCTGTCTTTTCTTTAATTGTTTTAAATATAATTTTTTATTTATGCCCTTCCTCCCTCTTCTTTTCCATGCCCCTTCTACAGTCCACTGATAGGGGAGGACCTCCTCCCCTTCCATCTGACCCTAGCCTATCAGGTCTCATCAGGACTGTCTTTCATAGTCTTCTTCTGTAGCCTGATAAGTCTGCTTCCCACCTCAGGGGAGGTGATCAAAGAGCCAGCCACTGAGTTCATGTCAGAGACAGTCCCTGTTCTCTTACTAGGGAGCCTATTTGGAGACTGATCTGCCATGGGCTATATCTGTGCAGGGTTCTAGTTTATCTCCATGAATGGTCCTTGGTTGGAGTATCAGTCTCAGAAAAGACCCCTGGGCCCAGATTTTTTGGTTCTGTTGTTCTCCTTGTGGAGCTCCAGACCCTTCCAGGTCTTCCTATCTCCCCCTTCTTCTTTCTTTCTTTCTTCTTTCCTTTCCTCCTCCCTCCATTGTTTTGAGAATGTTTCTTTAGACATGCCATGGACTTGATATCCTCTGGCCTCAGCTTCCTGGGTCCTGAGATTTGGGGCATGTATTACCACACTCAGCTATAATAGCTTAATAGCAATTTTGAATCAAGGATAATTTTGCTTTCCTTGAGAACATTTGGCTTTGTCTGGAAGGATTCACGGTCATATATTCTGGGATTTAGGGTTGAGGATGATATTATTATGGTCTAGTTAGTAGAGGTCAAGAGTAGTGCTGAAAATTGCAGTGTTCATGATAGTCATCATAGCAGTCGATGATCCTACCCTCATGTCAATAGGACTGAGTTCCAAGGTTGAGTAATTTGAGCTTGGTTGAGACAATGTCTCCCTACCTAGCCCAGGAGGGCTGAAGTTTATGATACTCCTGCCTCAGACTCCTAAGTACCCATGTGTTGAGGTTACGGGAATATGACACCATTCCTCACTGAGAGACCCTCATTTAAATTAAAATTTCTTCAACAAATTTTAGAAATACTAAAATCTTTTTCCCGTTCAATTTTCTTCTTCATTTTTAGACCTAAGTGGAGGTAGAACTTGACGTCTTAAAGTTTACTGATTTGTTCTTTTGTAGTTTTAGGTCTATGTTTCTTGAAAGAGGGTCTTGCTAGGTAGCTCAGATTAGCCTCGAACCAATGTTCTCCCTATCCTGTCCTTGTAAGTCAGTGGTTCTCAACCTGTGGGTTGAGACCACTTGATGTTACATGTCAGATATCCTGCATATCTGGTATTTATATTACAAATCATAACAGTAGCAAAATTATAGTTATGAAGTAGCAACAAAATAATTTTGTTTGGGGGTCACCACAACAGGAGGAACTGTATTAAAGGGTTACAGTGGAGGAATATGGCCCCACGGTCTAGGGGAACAAGGTTTTTAAAAGGAAAAACCTCAAGCAGCGGGTTACATGCCTTGTGTGATTGAGTAAGGGAAATTAACTTTTTTTGGGGGGGGGAATTAACTTTAAAATGACTGGTTTACTTTAGGTGCCATGTCTATAAATGGTTCTAGCCTGGCCTTCTAGGCCAGTTTCCTAGCAACTGTATCTCTAGTGGGCAGGAAAAGAGTGCAGTAAGGCTAGTTGTTCCCCTGCAGGTAGCTGGACATGTCTCCACGTGGCTGGCCTTTGTTCAACTTTGTGCTTTAAACTTTAAACCAATACCCAAATTCTTTGGTCTCTCATAGCAATAGCGTATCTGTGGATATTGTGGTATCTGTAGTGATATAAATATATTTAATAGCTGATACAACATATGCATTCAAAAGTACAGCCCCATTTTAGTCCATAGAAAAACAAAATGAGCACATACACATTATATATTACTTGTCATGTAATATAACATGAATTATTTATCCTTAACTTCCAGTATTTTCCTGTTGATTTTTGGATATTTTCAAGACTGATTGCACTGCCAGCTAAACGATCCCTATTTTGAGGCTGTGGTTGGATAAAAGGAACAGAAGCAGATCCTTGTGGGAATTTTTTCATTAAACTGATTTCTGCCTAGTTCCGTTGCAAGGCGGGCTGGGCCTAGGCTGACTTACGGGAACCACAATACTTTCATACTCACGCTTTCTACACAGCCCAAGCATACAAAACCTGGGTCAGCACCAGCGCTCTGGGCCCTTGCTGGCCAGGGCCCTGCTCCACCCTCTGCATCTACCGGGCAGTCACTAGACATTTTCAGAGCTGCGGTTCAGCAGCCTGAATTGTTTTAGTAGTTTGTACTATGGGACAAATAGCCCAGAAGTCACATAGTATTTAAAAAACAAAAAAGTGATGACAAATCCATGTGCATGCAAATACTAGCGTGCTACCAATAGCTTATAATACCAATAGCTTATGCCAGAGCTCTATGTGATGGAAAGTAGAACCTCAGAGATATAGAGAGTTGTGCCTCTGTTAAACAGTTTTGATTCTGAATTCCCACCGCGGAAGCTTTACATGCACTGTGTCTAGAAGCTCTGGAAAGAGAGCCCTTTCCTGCTGTATGCCTCCTCCGTCGGGCTGTTCCAACTGTGAATCAGAACAATGTGGCCCTTTGTGACGCAGGCTGTACTGGTCATGGCTGTCTCCACAGCACCTGCTAACTGTCACTTAGTAAGAGTTCACACATATGCCGGGCATATGCTAAGAGCTTCGCAGAAGCTCTCGCGGCCCTCCCACAGCTAGCTGCCTGTGATATTCTGTGGGTGCTTCTCTCCTGCAGGCCAGGAGACTGTTGTGTCCGCCACTGTAGACTGCACGCCCTTCCAGCAGCAAGTGAGAGCCGAACCCATTCAGACCTATAAGCAGCCAGAGTTTCAATACTGCCAGCTTTGTCTAGTCCCTACCTCCTTGCTTGGCATAGTGAGCGTCAAATACTTTTTGCTTAATTTTATTTATCTATTTTTGCATGTGCTAAACTTTTATTTCATGCACTTGGATACCTGTGCTCCTAGGCATGTTGTGGTAGGCAACCCCTGGAATCATTTACTATGAGAGCTGAATTTCTAAGGATGCAAAATAAAATTCCTGCTCATTGATCTATTTAATTGCTGGGAAATCAAGAGCTAGAATATCTTGGCATAAGGACGTCTTTTATGGCAATGTCATTGGATTCTTTGCCCTTGGCCAAACTTTGTAGCAAAAGCATGGCTTGTTCTTGGGGCAGGAGCTGACAGCACATGCCAAAGCATTTTGAGGTTTAGAATTTCACTCCTACACCTGCCAATTGTGTAGATGGCAGATGACAAGTGTATCATGGTGATAGTTAAAAAATAAACATATAGGCATAAGCCAAATAAATTTAAAGCCATGTGGTGGCACATGCCTTTAATCCCAGTACTCAGGTGGAGAGGCAGGTGGATCTCTGTGAGTCTGAAATCAGCCTGATCTACAAAGTGGGTCCAGGACAGCCAGGGCTACATAGAGAAACCCTGTCTCAAACAAACAAACAAACAAACAAAAAACCACAAAACCCCCCAAAACCAAAACCAACCAACCAAACAAACAAACAAGAAAACAAAATCAAACAATCAAACACAAAGGAAAATGCCCCGTGGTGAAAAAGAATGTAAAGATGACCACAATCTAGTAGCAAAGTTGGTTTTATCAGTGTTACCTAATTAGCTGGCTGGCCCTAAGCAGTAACAATTATAAGAAGCAGTGATAGGGTCTTTCTCGAAAGAAGACAGATGGAAGATTCTTATTGAGGTATCTTTGTGAAGGCCGAGAGGACCTGTTGATGGCCCCAGACCTGTGACTGTTGCCAAGTGTTTCCTGCTCTCACTTCTCTATCCTTAAGGTCCTGGACCTAGGTCCTAGATGGACTCTTAGGCAGAAGGATGCCCGGCCTCTTTGCAGTTAGAGATCTGTAGGTACCACTAGAAGACTGGGGTAAGCATAGTTGCTACTCAGAGGCCGTTGTATTGGAATATATGCAGAAGAGGGAGGGCCCCACAGGTGTTTAGCAAGCTTGTGTTGAACTGTAATATTACAGCACTTGGTTATTGTTCTTATTTTATATGTTTTTTAATTGTGAAGTTAAAATATATATTCTTATATCTGATGTTTATATAAATATATTTCTAATATAAATGATATAAACACACACACACACACACACATATATATATATATATGTATTACAGATTTAACTGTGAAGCTGCAAGGCATAGAAAATCTAGAAAATGCAGTCATATAAAGAACTAAAAATATCACTTGTCATTTTATAATTTGACATCATTGTTATAACTAATTTGACACCGCATGAGTGGAGGATGTGCTTATGAGTCCACTAACATTTCATTCTCAAAAACATTTTTTTCCTCTTCTCCCTGTTATCAGTAGTTCTGAATGTTAGATTTTTTCTTCCATGATGTACCTAAGTATATGATTGTGAGTGGTAAAATAGGGGAAAGAGATCAGGCATTGGCAGTTTTCCCATTTTCATTTGTGTGTGAATTTCTAATATAAATGCAAGATGTAAAGCATGAGTGTAAGCAAAATGTTTCTGTGAATGCATTTCAACAGTTCAACTTTATAACAATTATAAATAAACCTGTTAAGATTTTCTGGACACACAAAAAAATGTAGTGGGGAGAAGCCCAGGCTCTGCTGCTATTTGACTAGCTACAAACCCTAGCACAGTAACTGTGGGAGCCTGGGTGAGGTCCTGGTGGGTCTTTATCTTCCTTCGTGAATGGGAAGAGCAGTGGAGCTGCTCCTGGAGTGATGTGAAGATTAAACATCACTGTGGACGAGGCATTTAGATCAGTGTCTGATACGTAAGAGGCATCTTGTAAGTTTGGGTTAGTGTTGTCATTCTTTTATAATAGTTGGAATTTCTGAGGTGACTGTGGTGGTGCATGCTGATAATCTCAGCACTGGGGAGGTGGGTCCTTCAGGAAGGACTTCAAGGTCCTCATTAGCTATACATAGAGCCAAGGGACTGCCTGGATCATACAAGATCCCGTCTCAAAAGCACCAAAATGTATAACATTTCTGAATTCTTTCTCTACACTTCAATGTTTTTTCTCTTACAAGAATGTGCCTATAATGTTTATATTTTTGTTTCCATTTTATCCTTAATTTTAACTATTTGTACTCTTCTACAAGGTAATTTGATAGTTAATTATATGTATATGTACATACACACACACACACACATGAAATGATTATAATGACTACACAACGTTTTTAGGAATACTCAACCAATGTAGGGCTAGAGAAATGGATGAGCAAATAGGAGCATTAGCTGCTCTTCCAGAGGAACTGGGTTTGATTCCCAGCACTGACATGATGGCTCATCATCATCTGTAATTCCAGTTTCAAGGGAATATGAGGCCCTCTTCTGATCTCCGTGAGGCACATGACATCTTGTGGTTGGTGGAATGATAATGGCCCCCATAGGTTCATAGATTTGAATGTTTGGTCTGCAGTTGGTGGAACTGTTTGGGAAAGATTAGGAGGTGTGGCCTTGTTGGAGGCAGTGTGTCACTGTGGGTCAGGCTTTGAGGTTTCAAAAGCCCAGCCATTTTCAGTTAGCTTTCTCTCTTCCTCATGGTGGAATTGTATTGATGTGTGGGCTCTCAGTTACTGTCCTGGTGCCATGCCTGGCTACCTGCCTGCTGCCATGCTTCCCTGCCATGATGGCCATAGACTCTATTACCTTCTGGAACCATGAGCTCCTAATTGAAAGCTTTCTTTGATAAGTTTCCTTGGTTATGGTGTCTCCTCTCAGTGACAGAAAAGTAACTAAAACACATCTACACACACACAATTAAAAATAAGCTAAAATACATCGTTTGTAGTTTCTTGTCACTCAAAACAAGATTGTGGTCAATATCTTTTTTTTCCCCCTCTGAGTGTTTGTATGATATAATACCACACGGGAGGGCCTGCCTTCTTAGGAGTCACCAAGTCAGGCACAGTCCAGGGTGTCCTTGGCATGTGCACTTTTTTTGTATGAACCGTGAGAATATGTGTGGAATGCTGGTGTTCACTAATAGGCTGTGAAACCCTCATCAACATTTTTCATCTCTTTCGTCGGCGTGTCTCAGTGTCTTGGCTCAGTTATCACAGGTGAATAATATGCCTATGGAGGGCAGCTTAGCCTGCCTTTCCTACCTTTTTCACACACCGAGGCAGTGAGGACTGCATGAACATTTGTGCCAGCCCTTTGAAGGGTGTGCTTTCCAAATGACCGTTGAGTTCCTCCAGTCTTCCTTGAAAACCAGGTTAACGCCGACAGGTGACCAGTGAGTAGTTCAGGGGGGAAGTACTCTTTCCCAGGAGTCCCCAGTGCTGTAAGAACTAGTCAGGCAACCTCTGTGAGAGTCTCATAATGGGAGGGGTACAGTACTGCTCTTCTAAGTACTGATAATCCCCTGGAAAACTCTTTTGTGACACTGTTGGGAGTCACATGGGGTTGGTTAGTGGGAAGGCAGGGTATGGCTCTGACATTTGCCTTCTGTGGGCTTGGGTTTTAAGATGACAAAATGTCCTAGATAAGAACCTGCTTGGAGTTGAAGCAGAGACCCAGGCTTTTCTTCTTACATGGTACTCTCCTTCACTTTCAGTTCTGACCTTGATACCCTCTTAGACCCTTGGATCCCAAGGACCCTGGCCAGCATGGTTCCCACATTTAAGATGGACAGTCTAGTGCAGGGGTTGGGAGACTGTCCTTGAAGGGACAGCTGGTAAAGAGGCTCCGTGGTGGGTCAGGTGTGTCACTGCTGTTCAGCTCTGCCATAGCAGCACGGAAGCAGCCCCAGACCAGATGTAAACACATAAGTCTCTTGCTTTCTGCTCTTGTTTTCTGCGAATTCCATGCAAATGATCTACCACTGAGCCATGCCTCTAGCCCTGTATTCCAAGAACGCTTTACTTCTAGACACGGAAAGTCAGCCTTTATGGAATTATGATGTGGTTTGAATGGATGCGCCTTTGATATTTCTTTTACCCAACATTTAAAACACAGGGAAGTATAAAGACAGACAAGTGGCTGGATTTGCCTGAGCTCAGTCTTGCTGTACTGCGGGCATTCTTTACTTCTGCGCTGTCACTTTCCAACTGCGTCTTTGGCTCCATGCTCCGTCAGGTTTTGCAACCTCTTCTCCCCTTTCTTTCATCTAGCCAGGACAATAATACCCTTGGCAGAATCTGTACTCTTGCCACCTAGGGTTTCTCACTAAGGAAAGCTGGCATACCCACCCAAATGAGCCATTAGGGTGAAATCACACAGTGCCCCTCTTCTCTTTTCGTGCCATGGCTTAAGTGAGAGTTTGGATGTTATAAATGGGCTCTGGAAAGTCATTCTGGTTTCTGCAGCATTCTAAGGCTCTAATGAGGAGGCTGAGACCTGAGTGATGCCGAGAGTGAGTTTTAGATGATCAAAGACATTCATATCTTTTAATAGGCCGGTGCCTCAATGTTCTGCTCCAGCATGAAACTGAGAGTCAGCGAGATGTCTAGGTAATCAACTTGATGTCCTCTGTGAGAGAAGGAGGTATTCAGACAGAGCACTTTGGAGTGTAAATGGGGGGAGCACTTTATGCTTCTCTGTCCTCAGTATAGTTGAAATGAAAACAGGGTACTGTTTTTTTATACATGCATGTTCTTAAAGGGAGACATTTCTGTCCTCTTTCAAAGGTGTGGTGGTTTGCATGAGCTGTTCCCCCATAAATCTCAGACATTTGAATACTTGATCCCCACTTGGTGGCTGTTTGTGGAAGATTAGGAGGTGTGGCCTTGCTGGAGGAAGTGTGTCCCTGTGGGTCTTTGAGTTTTCAAACAATTCACACCATTCCGTGTTAGCTTCTTCTACTTTTTATTTTATTTTCATCTTGAGGCATAAACTGAGGCATGAACTTTTATTTTCAGGTTGAGGCATGAACTCTTAGTGGCTGCTGCAGCCAACATACCTGCCGCATGATACCCTGGTGCCCCATCATGATAGACTGTTATTCCTCTGGAGCCATAAGCCCAGATAAACCCTGTCTTTGACAAGTTGCCTTGGTTGTGGTGTTTTCAATTACAGCAACACAAAAGTCACAAATACAGTAGGAAGCAGAGCACGGAGAGCTTATGCTTGGAACACTCCTCTCCAGTGCTGTTAGACCAGGCCCTGATATTTCACTCAAGCTGTGGATCTGAGAGGCCACCAGAGCTCGGATGCCTACGTAATGCATTAGTTTGGTCAGTTTGACAGATGCAGATTGGGGACACGGTGGGGGGTGCACTCTGGTTCTGAGAATATTGACGCTGAGTTGCCCGATGAAATGCACACGGGAGGAGGAGGAGAAGAAGACCCAGAGGCAGTTTACAGGGGCTGGATGCAAGGCAGAGTTGCTAAGGTTCCTTCCCAGAGGACATATGCAATGCCCATCCTTCCTCCTAAGGCCCCAATAACAAACTGAAGCAGGATTCCTCCGGAATTCACTCTAGGGAACCGATGAGTTTATCGGGCTTTGTCACAGCATGCATGTGAAAGGTTACTTACAAGGGTGTGAGGCCTTACCCTTTACCCCTGAGTTGTATAGATAGATGTCCCTCCCTTAGTCTTTGCTGCCTATGTAAGGCAGAGGTGCTTACAACAGGTGTGAAGGGCTGGGTACTTAGGTAAGGGTCTCATGACCCTTCCTGGACCAAGAGAGAATGAGGACGGTTTACAAATTCAGCTGGGATGATTTTTCAGAATCAGGGAGCAGCTGAGCTTTCCAAGATGGCTATTTCTTGACTTGGATGAGAGTCATGAAAAAATAGCAAGGGAGGACCATCTTGGTCACAGCTGGCAGAATCATGGACTGGTGAGGGGTTGGGGCTGGTGGGACATGGCTGCTTCTCACTCAGACTTCGGAATTGCACACGTGGGTGCGAGTAGCTGTAGCTGGCTTTTCTAGTTGGCCGAGATTGTCGATGAACTGCCTTCTTCTTTGTGACTCCATCTCTCCTTCTGTAAGAATTTGAGTAATAGGCCAGGCATCGTATCTTCTACATGTAATCTTAGCATGTAGGAGGCTGAGGCAGGAAGACTGCTGTGAATTCCAGCTCAGCCTTAGCTCCAGAATGAGACTGTGTCTCACAGTGTCTCAGTTAGAAGAAAAAGCAATTTCCAACGGTGGGGAACTGTACCACCTCGAAAGCTCTAAGTAGAGCTGCTGCTGACAGGAAAGTCCAGGAAGTAGAGGACGCTTTTAACGTTTGCTCACGTGTCCATTTGTTTATTCACCAGCATTCACTGTTCTTGGCAATTTCCAATAGAGCTTCACTTTGAAATCGATGCCTAGTGATACCTCAGGCACCCGTAGCTCTTGTGATCAGTATGGAAGACATAGGCATATGTCAATAGCATGCAGAAGTATAGTAGGAACCTAAAATTAAAAAACAAAACAAAACATTCTCTGGCCGGGAAACACAAATACAATGACTTCATTTGATTACAGTTCAGGGAAAAGGACATTTTCAGAGGCAAAGGTCCAAGGCCCCCGGGGAGGGGGTCTCTGGGTCAGGTAGTACCAGAATCTATGATGGCTAGAGATTCTACTAAGCACCCTGAGGTGCAGGTGGTACCGCAACAAGGAGGCGCTTGACCCAAATATCACTGGTGTAGTTTAGAGCTAGCTACAAGAGTACAATTTCCCGTAGTCACAAGGGAAGAGACACCGAAGATTCTGAGAAGTCACGGCGGCAGCCACCGTGCTGTTCTCAGGGGCGATGGCAGGGGCATGGTGCTGTGGGTAGGGGCTGCGGTGTTGGGCGGCGTGACTCTGGACACCCGCGTTCCAAACACCGCCTGCTCCGCAGCGTACTTCGTACTCTCTGGGGATCAGCGGCGATGCCAAAACGCAGCCCGCGAATTCTGAGAGCTGGACGCAGCTGGCGGGACAGGCCCAGCGCCTTAGAGACGACGCGTGCGCGTTGTGGGATTGAGAGAGCTCGGCGGTCTGTAGCGTAACTCCCCGCTCTTCCTTTGCAGGTGCCTCATCTCCAGACATGGAGCCCAGCTATGGGGGAGGCCTTTTTGACATGGTGAAAGGTGGCGCCGGGAGGCTGTTCAGTAACCTGAAGGACAACTTGAAAGACACCCTCAAAGACACATCCTCCCGAGTCATCCAGTCTGTTAGCAGGTGTGTACATCCTTCCCGGTGAGGCTCGCGGAACCCAGGCTTCCAAGGGGTCTGGTTGCCTGCCGACCGCCTACCGGACGGACACAGCTTCAGCTTGGTGACATAATTTGAGATTGATCAACAGAGAGATGCCACTGAAACTATAATGTTAAGTCCTTTAGACGTGTCCTCCAGTCTGAGTTGGAGGGCACTCAGCTCGTTGGTATGTTGGCAGGGGATGGCCAATGTCTCTGGCTTTACATTGTGGGTTCTAGTGAAGGACTGTGTTTATAAACTCTGTGGTGTAGAGCAAGGTAATGAACTCTCCAAGAGGGTCTGTGTCTGAGTGACTTGAGAATTTGCTCAGATAACGAACAGGCAGAATGTGGGTTGCAACGGAAACAGAACTTTTGCATCCAGCTATTTATGTACTGAGAGAAGTTAATTTCTCTCCCCTGTATAAAAATTTTTACATAAATAATGCAGTAGGTTTTTTTATACGTTTATTTATTTATTACGTATACAATGTTCTGTCTGCATGTACATCTGCATACCAGAAGAGTGCACCAGATCCCATTCTAGATGGTTGTGAGCCACCATGTGGTTACTGGGAATTGAACTCATGACATCTGGAAGAGCAGCCAGTGCTCTTTACCTCTGAGCCATCTCTCCAGCCTGGTTTTTTTTTATTCTTAAGAATTATAAAATTATTCATTTATTTTCTTTTACAATATGCAGTTTTGAATTGAAAATCAAACGTCAAATCCAATAAATTTATCAGCATTTTAATCTTGTTTCAAAGGCAAAATTTCCTGTTTCCTCTGTTGTGTAACCAGGACCTTAGTTGGAAGGGAAAGAGCGTTTTAATTGCTTTTTCTCAGCCCCTTCTCTGTCTCCTCTTAGCAGTTCACAACCAGGAAAGAGAGTTCTGGATAGACAGACATTCTGGAACTGTCAGTGTTTGGAAAGACGCAGCAGTTCTATTCTGAGCCTGGCGCTGCCCATCATGGGGCCTGTGTAGAACGGCAGCAGCAGCATGGCTGGGTGGTGAAGACAGAGGATTGGGCTGCCTTCTCTCAGTGATTAGAGGAAAGAGATTGAGGGGATCAAAAATACGCCCGCTGGACAGAAGTGCTCCAGTTGGTGATGTTTAAATGATGGAGAGAGAAATCTTGACACATTTGGATTGCTCTAATCAAGGCCCTCTCCTCTCTCACTTTTAGCTACACAAAGGGAGACCTAGACTTCACTTACGTCACGTCCAGAATTATCGGTAAGTTTCTCATGTTGGTTCGCTGCTCTGAAGGGCCGTTCCTCCTGACAGCAGATCTGTTTAACCTGCCCTCTTTGTGTGTGACCTCTCCTAGTGATGTCCTTTCCTCTGGACAATGTTGACATAGGATTCAGGAATCAGGTTGACGACATTCGTAGCTTTTTGGACTCCAGACACCTTGACCACTACACAGTATACAACCTGTCACCGAAGTCTTACCGAACTGCCAAGTTCCACAGCCGGGTAAGGAGCTTTCTTCCTGGGAAAGGATTGTTGAGGATAATGTAGCGTCTTAGTTAGGGCTTCTTTGCTGTGAAGAGACACCCATGACCATGGCAACTTCTATAAAGGAAAGCATTTCACAGTTCCAGAGATGGTGGGCTTATAGTTTCAGAGGTTTGGTCCATCGTCATCATGGCGGGAGGCATGGCAGTGTCTGGCTGCAGACATGGTGCTGGAGATGGAACTGAAAGTTCTACATCTCAATCTGCAGGTAGCAGAAGGAGACTGTGTCACACTGGGCAAATGTGAGCATGTATCAGACCTCAAAGCCCACCTCCACAAGGACACACTTCCTCCAACAAGGCCTCACCTCTTAATAGTACCCCTCTCTATGAGCCAAGCATTTGAACACCTGAGTCTAAGGGAGCCATACCTACTCAAACCACCAAAAGTGGCCTCACTATGGTCGAGGGTGTTTTTAGTCTGGGGAGATGTCCTTGGGGCCCTTATCATAGGCATATGAGCTGAGGAAATATGAACTATGGGCCCTTCTAACAACAACAAAAAAATCTTGCTATGAAATATTTTAAAGATTTTACTTGGGTGAGAATAACTATAAGAACGTGTCCCTGCTAATGAAATACTACTGAACCTGGGAGCTCAGTGCATTTGATGGTTGCTTATGAACTTAGAAACTGAACTGCTGCACAGCATAATTGCTACAGAAAAACAGTGGTTTTTGATTGATGCCTTTGATCTTCCTCAAAAAAGTCTACACTTGTTCTATGGCATCAATATGGGCACACACACAAAATAAATAAATGCAGTTTGATTTCAGATAGGCAAAGCATTTGTTGGGCATCAGTTGCTTTTACCCAGGATCCCCCTCCCCCGTTTTTACAATAGAACACTGTTTTATGTTTTTTGCTTTTTTCTCTTAAGATTCTCGTTGCTACTGATAATCTCTGGGCTTAGTCTCCACATCTGTCCCCCACACCAAAAGCATCGTTTTATGTGCCGGCCAAGTCTCATTCTGTCCTAACAGTCAGCGAGATATGAAAGTTTTGTCAAGGATCTTTTCAACGTGATCTTAGAACACTCTTGAATGCCAGTGTGCATCAAAACCACTTTCAAGGCTTATTGGTACCAACTTCTGCCTCAGGGGAATGAAGATGGGGCAAGATTCTGCCTTTCTTTCTTTTTTTTTTTTTTCAATGCAGTTTATTCAGGAACCTTGAACAATCATCTGACCCTGGGGAAAGCCAGCCCACAGCTTAAATAGCCTCTGGGTAGCCAACCCAGGCATGCCACGTGGGCAATGCAGATAGGTCCACATACTTGGAAGCAAGCCAGATCCTCAGCCTTAGCTAAATGTGGAATTGTTCGTGACAGAGAGCACTCACCATCGGGAAGGTGGAAGGCGGAAACCAGCTCCATCTTTAAGGCACAGCATTCCGCAGCTCTCTATAGTTCCCCCTTTTTGTTTTAGACGCATCAGGCAAGAGTAGAGGTCTGATCTCTGATATTAGAAATAAATTGGGACTTTGTACCGATGTTCATTTAGGTGTCATCCACCCAAAGAGCATCAGACCCGTCCGATACCTTTTTCTCAGAGGCGGGACCTGGGGTATCAACCCACATGCAATCAGACATGCTCTTCTCTGGGTCCGAAGCGGCTGACCCTGAGTGCAGTGCTTAGCCTCGCATCCTGAGCGTAACATTTTAGCTTTTTATGGTATCCAACCATGCTTGGGGCGAATGTCCTGCTTCAATGGCTGTAAAGGCCTGAATGATCATGGCTGCATCACACTGTTGTGAGACTCTAATCTTGCATATATACCACAGGCAAACCAAGGAGACCAACACCAGAAGGCCTGCTAACGCTCCCATGCCCGCCCATTCCTTCAGATGATTCATGGCTGCAGCAATCCATGACGATAATCCTGTGGCTAGTCCTGCGTCCACTCTGGTAGAATTTACTGTGACAATGGCCACTCTCAGCTGCTCCATCGTAGTATCGAATTCTCCAGTCCAATTACCTAAAATATAGCTCGACAATTGTTTAGACAGATTTGCAGCACAGGAAAAATTCTCATGTTATATGCTAGTGACTCAAAGTCCAGCATATTTTCATTGACAGCCAAGTTGAGCGATTTGCCATAGGGTATCAATTTGCTCCTGCACGAGGTCAATCCTCTGATTGAACACCATCAAGCTTCCTTTTAGTTGAGCATTAATTCCTTTATGTACAACTAAGGCATGAGCTACATTGGCTAAATGATTATTCAGGGTCTGAGCAGTCTGCCCAGTATGACTCATGGCTAATGCCCCGGTGGTAGCTCCAACAGCCGCCAATGAGATGGTAGTAACAATGATGGCTGTAGTTTCAAGATCCCTTTTCTGTCTGAAGAGAGTCATAGTGTGAGGGGCATCAACGGGCACAGGCACCCAGTGAGGCATGTAAGTAACCAGGGCATACCTAAATTTACTAGCATTCCAGCATTGGGCAAAAAAGCAAGTATCATTACCACAATTACTTGGCTCTATCTGGCTAATAATGAATAAAAATGGGGGATATAGACAAACAGGTGTGGGCTTATAGGAAATATTATGAGAAGCCTTAACCCCCTCGTTGAAACAAGATTCTGCCTTTCTAACATCTTCCTGTACACTTCTCCTTCCCTTCCTGTGGAGCTCCCTCTTTGAGAAGCACTGTGAATACCATTTTGAAGCTGATATGACCTGTAGTTTGAGCACATTAGAGGCAGAAGCAGGCAGATAACAAATCTGCAGCCAGCCTGGGCTACACAGCAAGTTCAAGGCTAGCCTGAGCTACATAGCAAGACCCTGTCTCAGACAGACAGGCAGGCAGACAGACAGACAATTAAAATTATTTTGAAGTGGTTGGATTGATATTGCCATTCTGTGATAGAGTTTTTACATGTAATTCTTTAAAATCTACCATAATAAACTAACCTCTCAACTGTTATTCCCTCTAATACATAATTCTAAGCAAGTGAATTTAAAACATTAATGGAGCCTGATGTTCTATAGAGCACAACTGCCTTTTAGTTTATTGAGTCACGTTGTTGCTATGTAGCCCAGCCTGGTCTTGAGCTTTCATCCTTCCTGCTTTAGCCCCCTGGCACTAGGATTGCAGGTGTGCAGGGGATACAGGTGGAACTATTTGAGACTGCCATTATTACTGCAAATGCCATTATTTTTACAACTGAAGGACCATGAAACATCATGAACAGCATTTCATAAAAATTCATTTGCTTTTTTTTGTTATGTTTGTGACAGTCTCGGTTTCCTACTGAGACTAAGTCGATTTATAAGATTGCTCTAGAAGCATTTATTCATATGAAGATATGCTTGAGTAGCTTTTCTTCAAGCTCCTCCATCCCCATGGTATATTTTTGTGTGCAGGAACTCATGGAAGCCAGAGGCCGACATAGTCCCTAATTGCTTCTCCACCTTAGTTCTTGAGACATGGTTCTTCACCGAACCCAGAGCTTGGGGTCTCAGCTGCACTGGCTGGCCAGTGATCCCCTGAACCTTCCATCCTCTGTTCCTCAGTGCTGTGGTTACAGATGTAAGCCACCATGTTTGGCTTTTTTTGTGGATCCAGACTCAAGTCCTCATTCTTATAGGACAAACACTTTACCCACTGAGCCCTATAAAAAATATTTATAAAGAAAGGCACCTAAGAGCGTAACCAAAGCTCTTGCGACTGAGCTTCGACAACAAGGGAGCAGAGATCGCATACTGATCCTCTCCTGGGCTGCTCTCACTTGCTCTAGGACAGCAGGAACCATGTTTATTTTATTTGAGATACACAACAGTACCCAGCATGGCTAATACATGTTTCCTAAAATAACAGATGTGCCAAGAAATGTTAAATAGAATAGAAATCTTTGGCTCTTGTTGTCAAAGCATTTAAGCCTGGCTGGAGAGAGATTGCAGGGCATTCTAAAGGGGAATGTAAATAATAACGATGGGGCCTGCAGAGGTGCTGAGTGCAGGGAGGCCAGCATACAGCTGGTCCAGAGAGGCAGACGCCTGGCATAAGTAGACAAAGCGGTATCCATTTTAAGCAGCAATGACATTTTAAGTAGAATGTGTCTTATAAGATTCACCATGAGTGGATTTAGCCTCTGTAGTTTCATTATTAGTTTCATTACTGTCCCTCATTATTAGAGTCTGTGTACCAGTCAGGGATGTACAGATGTATACACACACACACACCCCTTCTCTCTCAAACACGCACTCACTCATATCACTCATATTCACACACACTCACACACAGTAGCTTTATGGGAACTTGCACAGTCTCTCTAAAAAGCCATCTGAGCTGCAGGCCCTCCACCCTTTCCTTTGTTGGCGTTTGGTCACTGAGGGGAGGGTGAGCATACCGAGACCTTCTCCTACTGTGGGTGACATAACATCCCTGAGAGTTCTAGCAGACTGGTCAGAATGGAACTTACCTGTGACTCTGAACTCTTAGCTGCAGCGAGACAGTCCCCCAGATGTGAGTGTTACCCTCAGCTCTGGTTTTGATTTGGTCTATCTCCTTCCAAAGTCCTCGGCCTCCTCTCCCAGCTCAGGCTCTGTGAACTGGCACCCCACTGTCCCCTGCTTTGACTGTGTGTCTCCTTGGGTCTCACGTTCCAGGCAATGAGGACTAGAAGCATGCCTTCCTGCTTCCGGGTCTGTGAAGGCCTAGATCGGCTCTAAACCCCACAGAACTGCTGTTACTAACAGACTCTTGGAATCTAGCTCTGCCTGTGAGAAACCTGAACTTTCTCACATCCCTTTTGATTATGTCGTTGACTATTTGAGTTAAGTCATGGAGACAGGCTGTATCAGGAAGATTTTATTTTTCTGAGGATTTTCCTTCTATGTTTTGATGAACTTCCATGGTTTTAAGCCATGTAAGTTAACAAGAATCACACGAGACAATCACATAGCAGTCTTGTAGTATTTGTTTATGTGACAGGAGGTAGCCACATAAGACAGGAGTGTTGTAGTCTCGAGTTAGGAAAGGATTGACTCAAAACTAGTATGGGCAAGTAAACACGCATTTAAAGGGAGACACTAATGCCCATTCAGGATTGCCAAGGAGTTTTTTTTTTTTTTTTCCAAAAGGTTTATTTATTTATTATGTATACAATGTTCTGTCTGCATGTACACCTGTAGGCCAGAAGAGGGCACCAGATCCCATTATAGATGGTTGTGAGCCATCATGTGGTTGCTGGACATTGAACTCAGGACCTCTGGAAGAGCAACCAGTGTTCTTAACCTTTGAGCCATCTCTCCAGCCCGCCAAGGAGGTTTTTAAAATTATTGTTATTCCTAGAAAATACCTACCCTCAGGGCTTAAAAGTATCAGTGCTGCTCATGACATTTGAGAGGCCAGTAAGATGAATCAGTCGAGTGAAACATTCTTTTTGAAAATTATTTAATATTTAATGCTCATTCAGATGCTTTTGTGAGTTTCTCTGTACCATGTGCATAGGTGTAGGTACCGTGTGTACCATCACCCGTGGAAGGGGAAAGATGGCATTGGATTCCCTGGACCTGTAGTTGCTTATGGTTGTGATCCGCCCAATGTGGGCGCTGGGAATTGAACCTGGATCATCTGCAAGAGCAGAATACACTCTCATGCCGAGCCAGCTCCAGCCCTAAGACAAACCTGCTTAATCTGGATGATAAACACAGTGTATTTAGAGCAACTGGTGGGCCTCAGAGAACTTAACCAAGTGCTTGCATGATTCAAAACATTACGGGAAACATGTAGACAACAACGACACCATTTTGACCTCTTGGAGTGTGTGATCCAGTTGCATTAATGGCACTCGGTGATGCTGTATAATCATCACTGCCGTCTACATCCAAATCTTCCTTAAAATCATCCCCAGGGTTAACACTGCAACTGTGCATGTGTGTGTGTGTGTGTGTGTGTGTATGTGTGTATGTGTGCACGCTCGTGTGTTGGTTTCTGCACAGATTTGTAGCTATGCCTTTTACTATCAGGCATCTTCGCTTCGCTCGTCTCTTGGCAATACTGTTAGAAAAACAAGTAACTGGGTGAGTAGAGATCAGGCCTCAGCTTGCCTAATGTTTTGACCTTCTCAGCAGAGCCCATCACTGCTGCCTAGGTTTACTCTTCTCTGCCCAGGTAGTAGTACCTCCAGGCCAGCAGAGGGCACCAGATCTCACTGTGGATGGTTGTGAGGCCACCAAGTTGTTGCTGGGAATTGAGCTCAGGACCCTTGGAAGAACAGCCAGTGCTCTCAACCTCTGAGCCATCTCTCCATCCCTCAGTTGGTTCTTTTAAACTCTTCCTTCATGTGGATTATTTCCAAATCTCGTACGATGTAATTTTTTTTTTTTGCCTCTGAAAACAGTGCAGTTTTTGGAAGGTGTGTCAATAACTTGGTGTTCGTATAGGCCTTGTAAAACCTTACAAGCCAAGGTTTTCCCTCCTTTCTTCCAGAGGCCACCGAACAAGTCCCCGTAGCTCGTGGTTGTTTCTGCTTTGATTTGAGGTTGGGGAGGAGGTAGCTGCAGAGGAGAGAGCTTACCACACACACTTTCTCTCTGTGGTTCTGTACATTAGTGTCTGGGCAGGAAAGAGGAAGGTGGAAAGAGAGTCTTGGACTGGGAAGCCAGGCTTTTGCATTTATACAACCTTTCACAACTGAATGTCTCCTTGGAGGCATGGTGCAGCTACTGCCTCACAAATACATTATGGAGCTGTTCTTAACAGCTATTGTCAGGGCACTGTGGTAGAATTTATTAATTTTATTGGGATGAAATCCTACAATGTACATAAATTATAAGGTTTAAAAATTATCTTAGGCTCATATCTCAATTGTTCCTTTTATTGAACAAGACATTCCACAGCTACCTGGACTCAGGTCTTTTCTTGTGTAAGATAATTATGACAGCCAAGTGTTGTGGTGTGTGTGCCTGTAATCCCAGCACTCGGGTGGCAGAGGCAGGTGGATCTCTACGAGTTTGAGGACTCTTCTTCCAGTTTCATTGTGAGCCTGTGATTGCCATGGCATTCTCTGATGCTCAGTGAATCCAGGAGTGCACAGGGAGGTTGGAGATGGCATGATGAAGTGTCACACAGCCTAGGAGAGTGTGACCTAGAGAATCACAGAAAAAGCTGCCACTGATCAAATTCCTTCCTAATTTTTTGGGGTGTGTGTGTGTGTGCTTGTTTATGTCTTAATGTTTTTCCTCCTTTAGACAGAGTACATGTTTAAAAAAAATTTCTAATTATGTGTTTGCCTAGTGCCATGTAATTATAGATCAAGTAAAGATATAATTATGGGGCTGTTTAAATTAATATTATTTGCTTGATTGATTTAATGATTCCAGAGCTGTTAGCCTGTTGTGCTAAGAACAATTTAGCCAGCTTTTAGCTGAGACTCATTTCAGATATTGACATGTGGTGTGTGGGTGGTTAGCATAAAGTTTTTAAGAACTTTAAAAACATTGCCTCAGGAGGGAAAAGTTGTTGTATTTTCACTCTGCTGTAATGTAAAAAATTTCTAACAAATTTTATTCACCCGTCCTTTCTGAAGATATATATGTACATCTTTAAGATATACATTAGATAAGCATTAGCTGGGCGTTTAAGACCTCAGTGCTAAAGAACACCTGCTGTTTTCCCGAGGATGAGGGTTCAGCTCGCAGCACCTTTGTGGGGCAGCTCACAGCTCACAAGCATTTAGCAACCAACTCCAGGGGATCCTGTGCCCTCTTCTGGCCTCTGTGCGTACCCACGCATATCTGCACATAAGATACTCATGAATAAAAATGGAATAAGTCTAGTAAATACGTAGCCAGTTAGGGCGTGAGTCCTCCACAGCGAGGCCATCCAGCCAGTGCCACTGACCTTAGTGGATAATGCTCAACAGACTCGGGCTTAGCAGTGAGGCTGTAGACAACTAACTCACAACGGGGACAGCAAATTTTCTCGTGAACAAAACTGTCATCTAATCACAACTTGTCGCATTTGACTGTCAGACAGATCAGACCAAGCAATGTCATGCTGGTTTTCTAACCTGTTAAATATGTATGTTGAAGGAAGGTGGAGAGACCTAAGATACATATGCCACCCCTGGCTCATTCTGCAGGCCTTTTTATGCTATCAGGAAGAGCTGAGATGAAAGTAGAGACTGTAGAATTTCTAAGAGACATCTAGAAGAAGGGGACTAGAAACTGAATTCTGTGTTCCCTAAGGCAATAAAAAAAAAATCCAAGCATTAGCATAAATGGTCTAGTTAATTTAAAATGGATTTCTGAATGTGTTTTTATATCTTTGGCAGAACAGAGTTCTTTAATTAAACCAAAACAAAACAAAACAAGTGCCGTATTAAGCCAGGCTATCCCACCTGTAATTCTATTACTCAGGAGACTGAGGCAGGAAGATAGTGGACTCAAGGGCACCATGAACTGTGTACTGGACCCTGTATTGATGGTGTGAGGCTCTTCCTCTTTCTGAATTTAACCCTTTTTCCAACTCTGCCTGTTCATACCGAAAGACGACACAATGCCTACAAGGCTATAACTCACGATTATGGAGATCTTAACAAATAGAATGCATTGGGTTTGTCTTTCTGCATTTAGGCCCTGTTCTGTACATGGAAAGAAGACAGGACACCACTTCCAGAAGTTTCATGTGATATGTGCTTGTGAAGATGAACTGATGGGAGATTTCACTTTCTTTCTCCATTCCCTTAGGTCTCAGAATGCAGTTGGCCTATCAGGCAGGCCCCAAGTCTACACAACCTGTTTGCTGTGTGTCGGAATATGTATAACTGGCTGCTACAGAACCCCAAAAATGTCTGTGTTGTCCACTGCTTGGTGAGTGATCTTTGTTCCTCTTGCTGGGGGTGTTGGTGAAATATGGACAGCTGTGTCCAGAAGGGGGAAGCCCATGCTCAGCAGTATTTACTGAACCTCTACTTAAAGGTAAAGAAATACTGGGCAGGTAAAAATGAGGGAAGAGAAGAAATGATGTATTAGTGTCAAAACCTTTTTTTTTTCTTTCTTTTTCTTTTTTTTTTTTTGAGATGAATTTCTATAGTCCAGGCAGTTCCTGAATTTGGGGCAATCTTCCTGCCTCAGTTTTCCAAGTGATGGGATTACAGGTGTGTGCCACAATATACCTGCCTTTATCCTTGGCTTGATGTTTGAGTAAAAGTGGGAGATGTCTGTGTTCATGATCTACATAAAATAGCAGAGGTTCTTAAGTTTGCCAAGTGTTATAAAAGAGGTAGGAAAAGCATTGTGTATACATGTGTAAAAATCCACTAAACCTTGTATGGATAAAATGGTTGTAAACATATTTCATTTTCTTAACTATTTGTGTTTTAAAAAAAATACAAGAGACAGTGGCATTTATACCTCTGCAAGTAGTTTCATGGACCAGCTGTATTTCCAAATATTTTCCAAAAGGATGGATAGGTCTTCGGCTTGGGTTTCCTATAGGCCCTTTCCTCAGTCCTTCCTCCCAGGACTCTTAACAGTCCCTTAACACTCAACTTCCAGCAAAGTCTTTCCAACTCTTGAGTATTTTTCATAGCACAGGCATTTCCGCTGTGCACCTAAACATCACCTGTAGCATTTAATTCATGCTATCGCCCCAGGCCATTCCCTGCCCATTTCCTGTGGGACTCTCCTCTTGCAGGAAGAAACTGCCTTTGAACTTTGACATAAAAGATATGAGCAAGTGGCTGCGTATACGAACACACTGGACTGAGTATGAGCACTAGAAAATAGTCATTCCTTCTGCAAACATCAGTCAGTTTGTGTTGCTGTTCGTGGTTTTGCTTTGCTGTGAGGCCTGCTGGATGACTCTCCCCTCCTTAAGAGCCAGCTGGCTAGAACAGAGAAAACAGTTGAAGAACTTTTTAGTATTTCTGTTTCAACTCCCAAATACTTGGCAAGCAATGCAAAAACTGGGTATCTGTAGGCATTTAATGTCAGTGGCTGCGGGGCTTGCCTTTGAATCACCCAAAGAACAGGTTGATTTTAGGGTCTAGGCAGCCTTGCATGCATAGGGGGATTTTTACTTAAATTTTTTCTAAAGTTCAGAGAGGTAGAGCTGGGGGTAGAGGTGTACATCTTTAATCTCGGAACTTGAGAGGGAGAGGCAGGTGGATCTCTTTGATTTTGAGGCCAGCCCGGTCTACAGAGCTAGCTCCAGGACAGCTAGAGCTATGCAAAGAAACCCTGTCTTGAAAGAAACAAAATGAAACAAAACAAAAGTTTGGAGAAGGTAGTGGCTCTCATAATGCCATCACAATGTATTAAAAAATCCAGGCTTTGCGGATTCATCTGAGGGATTTGATTGCTGCGGTCACTACAGTGACTAAGATAAAGGGACCTGACATGCTGGTGGAGATGTTGCCATGGAGACGGTACTTACTATGAGCCGCTGGTCATGCTAAACCGTCCTTGCATAGTCCCTGCTCCCTGTCATCATGTGCAAGCTCAAGAGAGTCATGAAAGGGGGCTGGAGAGATGTCTCAGTGGCTAGGAGTGTCTGCTGCTCCTACAGAGGACCCAAGTTCGGTTCTCAGAACCCGTGTCTAGTGGCTCACAACTACTTATAACTATAGCTCCGGAATCCAGTGTCCTCTTCTGACCTTAGGTACCAGACCTGCATGTGATACACAAACATATATTCAGGCAAAAACAATAGCCATAATAGTAATAATTTTTTTAAAAACATGCTATGAAAAGAGCTGGAAAGATGGCACATTGGCTATCCCGTCTAAAGGGGGACCTGGATTCAGCATCAGGCTTCAAGTATCCTACCTGTGCGATCACCATGAAGCACTATGAAGAATGTCAGAGGCCTCTGATGAGTGCCTGGGGGGAGATGCAGGCCAGCTGCCACCTTTATGAAGAGCCTGAGAAGCTTCGGGCACCTGTTAGAGAAACGGCTGGCTGGTTATGGGCAGCTATGTCCCCCAGAGCCTCTCCCTGACTCCCGGAGGCAAGGAGCCTTCCCAGGCAGCATCAGCAGCTGCTCTTGGAGGCAGAGCCATCATCTTTTCCATCAGTGCCATTTCTTGTTGAGCTTAAGTGAGGACAGTTCCAAGACTGTGAGGTATAAACACAAAGGGGAGGGGGGAATAGAGACTCTATAAAGTGGAAGAAAAAGAGGTTGACAAAGGACTGTTGTCTGTCAGGACATCCTTAGCATCACTTATAAAGAACATGCATGAATGAGTCAGGAAGTCTTGACCAGCCCGGGGAAAAGGAATGGAAGCTATGCATTAGCCCTTCAGTGCCCTCCTGTGTACATCACTGTTTTGTTTAAAATAATTAGCATAGAGCAGTCCTTTAACAAAAAGTAAAACTTTTTAAAAAAGACCTCTGTGATAGATAAAATGAGTAGACACACATCTAAGAGCTACGGTTTAGTAAGAGTGGCAAGGAGGCTAATTTCTGGAAAGAATAATGAATAAGAAAAATGTTGCTCATCACCCCACTCCCTTTCAATTTTCAGAACAGGGATAATGAAGTCTTGACGTATGCCATATGATTCTAACCCCTTCACTCTGTCTTTTCTGCAGGGGGACAAATGTCAGGCTGGCAGGGACAGCTGATGAGATAAAGTTGGCAGTACTGAGGCAGTAGATTCTATAGCTTTGCAGCACCCCAAGTTAGCCCACTTTCAGGACTTAAACCCTGTGACAAATTGCTGACAGCACACGGAGAAATTGCTGCAGATCTTTGTCTTCTATGAGAAAACATAACAAAGGTGCTGAGGAAGCAGAGAATCCCCTCCCCCAAGAGCGAGGGGTTTGATCCTGCAGAGCTATGGGAATAAGCCAAATGAGTCATCACATAAAACTTAAAACTCTTAGGGAAAAAAAGAACTCCACAGGCTCAGCTCAGCACAAGGATCAAGCCACCTAAATATTTTGCAGTGAGGCAAGCAAGTCTTGGGAAAGTTTATGGGGTTCCTGCTTGAGATTTCCAACTTTCTTGTGGTTAAGATGGAGTAAGCTGGGCTGCGTTATTCACTTTTCAGTTGAGTCATGTCTCAATATCTGCTTGGAGTTGTGGGTGATTAATAGATCAGCATCCACCTGGGTGAAAGCTTCATTTGGTTATGTTAAAAAAAAATCAACAGCATGGATGACAATATGGAAAGCAGGCTTTGTCAGTTCTCTCAGAATTGGGATGGCTCCAGAATGAGCCTGGCATTTAAAAGTTCTTATAATGAGCTGGGGAGATGGCTCAGTGGTTAAGAAGATATGCTCATCCAGAGCACTGGCACCCACATCAGGCAGCTTACAACTGTCCTTAAGATGTCCAGGCACCTGGACATCTTCTGGCCTCTGCAGGTACCTGTGTGCTAGCACATGTGCACGTGAGGATGCACGCACACGCGCGCGCACACACACACACACACACACACACACACACACACACACACACATTTTTTGGAAAACAATTAAGTTTGGTTGTTTAGCAGAAAGAATATAAAAAATAGGATGAACGTGTAACTAGCTCTAACAAAGATTAAACATAACTGTCTGTCTCAGGGTTTCAGTTGCTGTGATGAGACACCATGATGAAAAGCCCATCAGCTATTTCTCAGCAAATAGATGCAAGTGGAATTCATTTTGATGAGCTTCTTGGGTGATTATAGAGTCGGCTTTCATACAGTCTTTTCTTGCTGCTTTGTGAGCTCACAGCGGGGACAGATTTTTTTTTTTGGTTTTGAAATGAACAATTCCAAAGTAAAAGGAACCCACAATTAGGAGGGTTCCCTCTGTTCTCTCTTTCTTGGCAAGCAGTCTTTCCCCAGATCTTACGTTTCTGATGAGTTTGTGGGTCTTCTTTGACAGGATGGACGGGCCGCATCATCGATTCTGGTTGGTGCTATGTTCATTTTCTGTAATCTCTACTCTACTCCCGGACCCGCCATTCGATTGCTCTACGCAAAGCGACCGGGCATCGGACTATCCCCGTCCCACAGGAGGTACAGTGATGGAGGTGCAGGACGGATGCATGTGCAGTTTATGTGGTACCCAGTGCTGAGGAAGGGTGGCCTCATGGGAGCTGTCTTTGACATTTTGTCTAATTGAGCCAGCGTTATCCTGAACTGTGATGACAATTAAAATGGATGAGAAAACTGGGTTGTCATACAGATTCATGAACCCTCATTTCAAAGTCTGTGATTTTAAAACTAAAAGGAAAATTTAAAGAATGTCTGTGTTTGCTTTTTTCTTTGTTTTGTTTTTGTTGTTGTTTTCAAGAGAGGGTAGCCATGGCTGTCCTGGAACTCACTCTGTAGACCAGGCTGGGCTCAAACTCACAGAGATCTCCCAAGTGCTGGAATTAAAAGGTGCACCACCACAGCCAAGCCAGGTTCCTCATTTAAGAGGAGAGGAAACGTGGGTGAGAACTGGACGGAGGCTGTGATAAGAACCAGTCTAAAAACAAATACCCACTGAACATAGCTTAACCATTCTCTCCAGGCCAAGCTTCCAGTGTCTTCTGGTTTCATGCTTTATGTCTTTATTAACATACACTGGTGGTCACAAGATGGTGGCACAGGCCTTGAACCCCAGCACTTAGGAGGCAGAGGCAGGCAGATCTCTGTAAGTCTGAGGCCAGCCTGGTCTACAAACCAAGTTCCAGGACAGCAAGGACTACACAGAGAAACCCTATCTCAAAAAAAAAAAAAAAAAAAAAAGATAAAAGAAAGAAAAAGAAAAGAAAGACACACTGGTGATCATTGCACGAAAATGCAAAAAATATGGATAGAATAGTGTTGTAAAACCTACTTATTCTCATGACTGAGACACAGGACTGTGATAGATAGATATAGGTTATAATAAATAATGTCAAAATGGCTTTTTAAAAAGGAAGCACATTTTTAGCTAGCTGATTAATTTTCTTTCCCAGAGTTATAATTAGTTTCTGTGTTCTTACTTAAATTCCATCTTCTTACTTCTTTGGATAAAATTCCTGATCATAAATTCTAAAGTTTATCCAACTCTGCCTTTTGCTGACATACTTAATCTGCTTGATTTAATAGAAATGGATGCTCAGATATCAGGCTAGTGTAACACTGCTGCACGCTTTCGACTGAGTAAACACGCTGCTATCGGCTCAGCATGTCAGTGGAAACAAGCTTTCTCTCATTCAAAACAATCTTTATTTGTTTTATGTTATATATATGTATATATACATATATATAGATGTTTTGCCTACATGTATGTAAGTATATACTATGTATGTATATGTTTGGTGCCTGTGTGGCCAGAAGAGGGTGTCAACCCTCTTGGAACTGAAGTTAAAGACTGGGCGAGCAACCATATGCATGCAGGGAACCAAATCATGGCTTTGGCTCTGCTATATAAACTTTCTTAATTGCCTGCATTCCCCTTTGGTGGTTAGTGTTAAGGAGTGTTGCAGAGAACACTTTTATTGCAATTTAGTTATCAAGGACAGACTTCACAGCAGAAACTGTCCAATCCCCTTTCTCCGATGGGCTCATAGAACAGCGGTTTTCTGTTTCAGATACTTAGGCTACATGTGTGACCTACTTGCAGACAAGCCCTACCGCCCTCATTTCAAGCCACTCACGATCAAGGCGATCACCGTTAGCCCAATTCCCTTCTTCAATAAACAGAGAAATGGGTGCCGCCCTTACTGTGATGTGCTGATTGGAGAAACTAAAATATACTCAACATGCACAGATTTTGAACGAATGAAGTAAGTCACAATATTTTCTCCTCTCTTCTTATGTATTTAATTCCTTTGTAAGCTGGATTCTTCCTGCTTACCTCTGTGGTGGGTAATTTTTTTTTTAAAGCTCAACATATGTGTAATCAAAGATGAACATAACTAATCCAAGACTTTGTTTCCTTTACTCACAGTGATACTGTGTTCTGCAGGGGTGCTTGGAGTATTCAGATAATGGGGGGGGACATGGGCACAGAGGAGGAAGACTCTTAAGGGGGAGACTCAGTGATTTGGGTAGACCATTGTCTTGGTAACTTTTAAATTGATGTGATTAGACACCATGATCAAGGCAACTTATGGAAAAACCAGTTTAGTGGGGACTTATAGCTTGAAATGTTGAGTCCGTGACCATCACGTGGAGAGCATAGGAACATGCCAGCAGGCATGGTGCTGGCACAGTAGCTGAGATCTTACATCTTGAAACAACAACCAGGAGCAGAGAGAGATAAGTAGGAATGGTGTGGGTTTCTGAAGCCTCAAGTCCACCCCTTGTGAGGTACCTCCCTCAACAAGGCCACACCTCTTAATCCTTCCCAAACAGTTCCACCAACTGAGGACCAACTATTGAAATATATGAGCCTGTGGGGGCCATTATCATTCAAACCACTATAAAGATGATGTACTTTAAAGTACTTATATGATCTACAAAGATGAATAGGCACAAGTGGGAGGTCCTTGGGGTTTAGGAGACAAGGGAGAGGCTGGTCACCCAACACAGACTTAGTTAGTAATAGATTAACTTAGGAGTCAGTGTTCTAGATCCCATTTCTGTTTCTATTCTGACCTTGGTTGAATTTTACTGTTAAAGTCAGGAAAAAGACTGTATGAGAAATGATGGTTTGAGGAAAACAATATGTTGTTTAGAAATTCGGATGGGATGGAGAAAGAAGGCCTACATTGGGTCAGACTCTACTAGCTCAGGAACAGTCCATATTGGACTCATTCCTACCTTTGCAAAAGGAAGTAGCTTCTTTGTCCAAGCGTGGGCAAGCAGGTCCCTCAGAGCCGTAAAGGAGCATGCCTAGGTCTGTGATTGTATCAGATTGGACACTCCCATGGTCTCTTTTGATCTCCACTTAAAGAGAATACCGTGTCCAAGACGGGAAGATCTTCATTCCTCTAAACATCACAGTCCAAGGCGACGTCATTGTTTCCATGTACCACCTGCGGTCAACCATTGGGAGCCGGCTTCAGGCTAAGGTAAGCTTTCAGGAGAACTTGCACTATATGCTCACCTGAATTTGTAATATGAATATTACTGGGTATTTTCTCTGTATCATTTTGGGCTCGATTGACTTGTAAGTTTAGAATGAAAAAGACCCTGAAAGCCTGCTGATGCCCATCTTCCTCATCACTGCGGGAGGGGATGGAGGTTAAGGCAGGTTGTGCCTATACACAGCCGTGGGTAGATGCAGCAGAACTTTGAGAAAACCATGTTCTTGAGAAGCTGAGTCTTTCTTTGAGTGCTGTGTTTAGGGACTCACTATGAAATGATAGTTTTTAACTAAATATGTGTATGGTTAAGAATTGTTGCCCAAGAGATAGCTCAGCAGGTAAAAGTTCTTGTGACCAAGCCTGATGACCTGAGTTTGATTCCCAGAATGCCTTCCCCAAATGCTTTGATTTTTAGTATATGCAGAAGTTGTTGATACTACCAGAATTATCTAATTTAAGAATATTTCCTTCACTGCTAAAGGAAACTTTGTACCCATTAGCAGTCACTAAACCACCCTGTACTTCCTTCCTCACCTCCTGAACACCATGACCTTTTTTGTTTCTATAAAGTTACTTTTTAAGGGATATTTCATATCAGTAGAATCATACAGTATGTGGTCTCCTATGGCTGGCTTTTTCCACTCAGTGTAATATCATGAGGGTTTATTTGTGTTTTAGCATGTAACATTATTTCATTCCTTTATATAGCTAAGTAATATTCCATTGAATGGATATATCACATTTGTTAGCTCTCCACGTTTAGATTGTTTCTACTCTTTGGTTATTGGGAAAGACGTTGCAAGCAATTATATCTTAATGAATCAAATATTTGCTAAGAGCATATATTCCATCTATTGCCTAAGTTTGGATTAACAAAAGTAAGACTGTATTCTTAGCTTTACAAAACTGACCCTAGGCCGGACATGTTGGCACATGCCTTTAATCCCAGGACTCAGGGAGGCAGAGGCAGGCATATTGCTATGAGTTTGAGGCCAGTCTAGCCCCTGGTCTACAAAGCCAGGACAGCTGAGACTATACAGAGAAACCCTGTCTCAAAAAAACAGAAAAAGCCAAACAAACAAACAAACAAACAAGCAAACAACAACAAAACGAAACAATGATCCTTGATGGAGCATTTACTATTCATAGTCCGCAAAGAATCAGGTAAAGAAGCAACAGAAGGTACTGGCTCCCCAGCACAATATTTGGTGCCGACTTCCCTTTCTCCTACTGATCATGCTTCTCCCATGAATTTTTAGGTGACCAACACACAGATATTCCAGCTCCAGTTTCATTCTGGATTCATACCATTGGACACAACCATCCTAAAATTCACCAAGTAAGTGCTGTGTGGACCTGAGGTCTTTACCAGTATTATAGGACAGCCCTGAGTGTCTGTAATGGCATGCTGCCATCTCCAGAGCTCTGAGCAGCAGGCTTCACCACAAAGAAAGGCTGCATGAATTTGAAAGCTTTCATTTGAGTATGATTGATCTTAAGCAGTGCAAATAGATCCACAAACTAACCAGAAAGGTCTAAAGTTCCATGTCAGGGAACAAAGAATTATGACCTCGACCCTTTGCATTTTTTTTTGTGGATGCCTATGCCCAACAGGAATAGCATAGTTTAATTTCTGAGATAGCATAAGCAGTGACCCCTCATAAGGAGGGCTGGCTATAGCACCAAAAGAGTTTCTAGGGAATGTAGCTGCATCAATTATTGCCCTGAGGTTGCTGTAACATAAAGTGGCTATGGATTTCACGGTGTGGCTGTATCTGGGGTGATGGGGGTTGTTGCTGGAAGCTATGAAGGGATTCAGGGCTTCAGGCTCAGAAGGTGGCATTGGGCTTGTCTCATTAATTTTGATGACCCATGTAGCCATGCCAATGTATACTAGCAGGTGTATCAACTCTGCTTTTCACGGCACTTTCATTAATATGTCCCAAAGGAAGTCAAACAATTTGAACGAGTGTTATTCTCCTGTTTCCTCTAGGTGGGGAAACTGAGGCATAGCAAAGTGACACCTAGTTAGTGACTGAGTCTATGTCGAAGTGAGTTTCAAGCAGAACTCAAGTCAGCTTGGGCTGGGCCCTCTGTCGGGCATCCTGCTGGCTGCACTATTTGTGCTGTTGTTTTTCTTTCCACCAGGCCTGAGCTGGATGCATGCGATGTACCAGAAAAATATCCTCAGCTGTTCCAAGTGACACTGGATATAGAAGTCCAGCCCCAAGACAAAGTGATTGACTTAACTCCACCATGGGAGCACTACTGCCCCAAAGATGTGAACCCCAGCATCCTCTTCTCCTCTCAGCAGGAGCACCAGGAGACGCTGGCCTTAGGAGGTATAGCCATGGCTGGTTTGGGTTTTCCGGTCGAAGCCTCTGCATCGCCTACTGTGCTGCTTTGTTCCTTGTGCTTGGTTGACCATGTGGCTGTTTGTCTTGCAGGTCAGGCACCAGCAGATCTCCCTCCAGACCATCCCAGGAATCTTGGGCAAGGTGGCTTCTTTGCCTCTCTCTGTTGGCAAGGTACAGCAAAGCCTTTACCTTGAGGATGGTTACGTGGTTAAGTGATTAAGCTGTCTGGTATTATTAAAAGTCTTCTTGACGCAATCTCAAAGAAAGGTTCCCTTCTCCCTTATGGCAGACTCTTCCCTTCATTTATTTTTCAAGTTGGCGACTTGCCTGCTCTCAAGTCCATGAGTGCTCAGACTGGCCAGAAAGCCAACGCAGGGTGAATTCTACCCTCTTCATTTGCATGGTGTTTCCAAGCCACATCTTCCAAGACTGATGGAGTGTGGTGTATTCTAAGATCTCTCTTTAGGCTGCTGACAACTCGGAAAGCTTAACAAAGTGTTCAGTTCCTGCCTTCAGGCGGATATTCTAAAGACACAATGTTGGGCTTCTGTCAAGCGCTATACCTCCAGCAAGGCAGGATGGTTCTTGGCCTGGCTTGGTGAAGGAAGTCAGCTGGTCTGTATCTGCTAGTAGCTTTAGCAATCATTAGCCCACACAGGCCTCCATCACTGTGCTAGTTTCTCCACACCTGGAGGCATTTCCAGACTCGTTCTCAACCTAGCATTTTACGTTACTCTCCTGAGGGGGCAGCCATTGGCATTCTAGTTAGTGTACACTGGCCATGCTTGCTTTGAAATTTGCACAGGCTAGCTACAAAGTGTGATAGAGAATTGAATAGTCAAGACTTTATATGCAAAAGACGTGGGAATTCACCTTTAGAGATGACTTAGGTAACATTTACATGATTGACTTTGCTCTGTCATGTGAACGTGACAGTATTCCTATAGCCTGTGGGTATTTTCAGTGTTGGATTAAAAGGTATTCACATGATTCCTTTGGATCAAAAGGTTTGCTTACAAAGTTTTCTCTTGAAAAATGGAATGGAATCCTCTCAGACTTGGAAGCCCAGCCAGATGTGGCTTGCAGATAGATGGCTGGCCCCTTTTGGTCCTTACTTGCATCTTTCTCACAGTAACAGTTCCTAATAAGACATTACTCTTCCTTTCCCATTGCCATGTTAATATGTAGAGATAATTTCTGTACAGGCCAGGAGAGATGGCATAGTGGTCTGAGCACTTGAAACTTTTACAGAGGACCATTTGTAACTTCCAGTCACAGGGGATTTGATGTCCTCTTCTGGCCTTTAGAGACACCAAGCACACACACTGTATCCAGGCATACATACACAGGCACTCACACATACACACAAAACAAAATCTTTTAAAAAAGAAAGAGTCTCTGGAGGTGTGAGTAGGTTTTAGCACAGATGTATTCTCTTACCTGTTTGGGATTTTTGCAGTTTGCAAAGGTATGTAAAATATATCACGTAACATCGCCAATTGCATCTCAGATAACAACCTGCAACCAGTGTTTCCTCAGTGGGACATATAAATGACATATAAATGACATGAATGAGGCGGCAGAAGCCTGCAGATAACCTCATATACCCGTGCTGAACAGACACTGCTGCTGAAACTCACACCAAACTTAGATCAGCCCCGCCCTTCCTCCAGAGCTTTGTATTTCAGAATTGGGGTTCACAGTGTGAACCTGCCTGTGGTATAGACAGGTCCTGTTTGGAGAGAGGTAAGGGAGAGCTGTGGAAGAGCAGGGTTTCGAAAGCCACATGAAAGCTTTCCATTTTTCTCCAGCGGACGCGGCTTTCCTAAGCCTATTTTGTGTGGGAAAATATCTCCTTTCGGGACTGTTGGAGGACTGGGAGGCAGAGCCAAGTAGTCCACTTCTTAGGGTGCGCTGCTTCTGCTTCCGGTCACGGGGAGAAATAAAAAGCAGTGAGGGGTGTCTGCAAAGGCCTAGGTGTTACTGTCATTTTCTGTAGCACCCCGCACGGTGCCTGGAAATCAGCATCGAGGTGCTACTTGCTGTTGATCTGAGCTCAAAAAATACATCAGTTATTGCACGTGGCGGGGGTCTGAAAGCACTGTCTGCTCGGGGCTGCCAAACTCAGGTTTGAAAGGACTGGTTTGCTCGGATCTCCTCTTTCTGCAACGACGTGCACACAACTAAACACGCCTGACCCAGTGGCCGGCCATCCAATCATTTATTTGCACACTGGTCTTTCGTAGATCAGAAATCAGAGAAGTCGTTCTGCGAGGAGGACCACGCTGCCCTGGTGAATCAGGAAAGCGAGCAGTCAGATGACGAGCTACTGACCCTCTCCAGCCCGCATGGCAACGCCAACGGCGACAAGCCTCACGGAGCCAAGAAGCCCAGCAAAAAGCCGCAGGAGCCAGCTGCTCCCCCTCCCCCGGAAGAGGTGGACCTTCTGGGTCTGGAAGGGTCTGACGTGAACACGAACTTCTCTCCCCTGGCAGCTCCTCCCAGCAATTCTGAACTGCTGAGTGACCTGTTTGGGGGTGGAGGCGCCACAGGTCCTGCTCAGGCAGGACAGGCCACGGTGGAAGACGTGTTTCACCCTAGCGGACCTGCATCTGCGCAGTCCACACCACGCCGCACTACCGCCTCAGCCACCGCATCGCCAACCCTGAGAGTGGGCGAAGGTAATCTTCCGGTGTTTCTCGGCTCTCTCAGATTTCAGGAGTGACTTTTGGGGCAAACATGTAGAACTCATATGTTTCAATAAGCTGAACTTCTCTGGTTTCCTTGAGAGTTCATTCGGAGAACGTAAGGGAAACACAAATATGGTCCATTTTGGTAGAAAGGTATAAGGATATGCTTGAACTCTTTATTCATTCATTCATTCTGAGAATTTCATACATGAGTACTGTATTTGCATCCTCTCACCCTTTCCCCTTTCCTCCTCCAACTCCTCCCATGTCCCTCCCACTCCCATCTCAAATTCATAATCTCTTCTTTTTTAATCATTATTGTTATATCTACATCCGCCTACTCAGCCCCTTTCGTGTTGCTCATCTGTGTTTAGGACTGACTACCTGGAACTGGGTAACCTATCAGGGAGCTCATCTCCGGGAGCCAGCAGCCTTTCCTCCATCCACAGCTGTTCATCTACGGGTGGATAGAACCTTGTGAAATTTCCTCTGTGTTGGCGTGCCCACTGGTGCTGTGCGGGTCTTTCTTAGCCTGCCGCATCGTTATGATGTCACCGTTGCAGCTTTCCTGGTGCACCTAGAAGGCGTTACCTCAAAACTCAAAGCAGGCATCCTGATCCCTGGGCTTAACTCTTGCACTCTCAATTTTCTCTGCGTGGGACGTAAGCCTTGAGTCTACTTTAGTGATTTCTGCTTGGAGATAGAGACGAATGAGCTATTTATTTACTGCGGCAGCTGATATCTGTTTGATACTAGCCACTTGCCAGATGTGGAATACACGATTGAATATGACTCAGTTCTTATGAAATCCAGTAGACAGAGGCTATTGCTGTCCCCGCTTCATAGCTGAGGAAATGGAAGATTAGCGCTTAATTAGCAGCATTTGTTCAAACAGCTGGGAAAGGATGGTGCCAGGGTCCACACTTGACCTGTAGACTCAGAGCTCTTCATCAGACCCCTGTAATACTTTCCTTGAATTCTAGTTTTCCAGATATATCCTGACTATACAGAGAAGTGTTTGATTGCATCAGAATATACTCAAGGGGCTCAGGCTGGCAGCATAGCTCGGGAGAGAAATGTATCTGGTCTTTGTAAGGTGTCTGAGCCATGCATACTTAGCTAGTTTCCCTTGACACACCACCACAGTCCTTTCCTGGCCAGCCACAGCATTGACATTTGCAAGATGATGTAGCCTTGGTACCAGAGATTCACTACAGCTTCTGAATAACCAGAACAAACCAGCTCCCACTGTGACTGTCAGGGTTAACCAAGCAATGCTACCTTAGAGAGGGTAAAGAGATGAATCTCAACCGTGGGCGCTATTCCTTCGGCTTCTCTGGAGGCTCTGGGCTGGTCTTGGCTTGTGAAGGTCAGTTGGATGCCTCTTGTGAGAAGGGGAATCAGAACCACAGACCATGGGTACAGTTTCAATTGTCAGTGGCTGGATGTGAACCTAGGAGCCTGTGTCCTACATGGTGGCTCTTTCTTCTATGCCTTGCTTCCTTCCATCCAGTTCTGATTTATCAGGATGAAGGTCCATCAAGGAAACAAAATCCCAAGGTCAAAGGCAGCATGGTGTTCCATAGCTGAGTTTTAAGACAAAGCATGCTAAGGGTGTTTGATAATTTAACTCTCCCATGCTGCTAGGTGTGTGTATGTCAGAGCTGAAAGGCACTGTCGGCATGAGTTAATTCTGTCTGTGAAATCATAGATATGCTGAGCCTACCCAGGTGTTAGTGGCAGACCCAGCTGTGTGGCTCAAGTGTTCTGTCCCTCCAGAAAGAAACAGAAGAAAGGATGCCAAGTCTAGAATTAGTGGCCTGCATTTGAATCACAGGACTAATTATTTGGGTGACTTTGTTAAAAACTTAATGTGGCCAGGTGTGGTGGCACACACCTCTAATCCCAGCACTTGGAAGTCAGAGGCAGGTAGATCTCTGTAAGTTTCAGGCCAGCCTGGTATACATAGGGAGTTCTAGGCCAGCCAAGGCTACGTAGTGAGATCCTGTCTCAAATCAAAACAACATAGCAACAAAAACCCTCTTAGTTTTCTTAGTTGGGGATAATGCTTACGGGCGTAATGGTGAGGGCTAACTCATCCACATAATTCACATTTTGTCTTTGGTTACAAGAGAATTTCTAAAACAAGCTGATATTAAAAGTGCTCCAGTAATCTAAGGCGTCTTTAGTGTCTTCTCCATTGATTAGCTTCAAGCTGGACACGACCGGGCTTACTCACTGTCCTCTCTCAGCCACCCTGCAAAGCCTAGTGTTCTCATGTCAGAGAGGAGGAGGTCTCGTGAATCCTAAGTGGGGCAAGGATTGTGAATTCTGCAACATGCTGCCTGAAACGGCGTAGGTATCATCGCTACTGCAGCAAGCCCGATCTGCTGACCCCTCGGTGTTGGGAGAGCGCTGTGCGGGTGAGGTCATAGCTGTAAACTCGTGAGCCACACGTCCCTCTGCATCGTGACAGTGGGAAGTGTCTGTTTGCTGGTTTGATCCTCAGGCTCTATTTCTAGATTGGGTCAGCCCCACTCCAGGAATGCCAGCCGTCATGCTCAGCTGGGTGCTTACGGATTTGGAAGTGACATCTCACTTTAGGTAGCTTGAGGAGATTTTGTTCCTTGCTCAAGAGCGAGAATTCAAGAGGGCGGGTGTCTCCAGGCAGCTCGGTGACTGGGTCACGTTGGTTTCGTGACTCTTGCTTGTGGTTAGCTGGTGTTTGGAGCTGGAAGACTTGAACCTGAGTCTAGCATAGTGTTCCCTGGATTGAACAAAAGCAAATTTCTGTACCTCAGTTTCTCCAGGGATGAGTGAAGGTGACATCACTTCCGTTTGCCAGGGAGAAATTGAGGACCACCCAAGGTCTTTTTTGTAACACAGGATAGCCCCAGGAAGATTCACTATTGCTGACAACTGGGACTTCCCACCTTCTTAACTCCCTTACAGCTTTCTCTAGCTGAGCGGTTCCCATCCTTCCTGATGCTGTGACCCTTTAATACAGTTCCTCGTGTTGTGGTGGCCCCCAACCATAAAATTATTTCATTGCTCCTTCGTAACTGTGATTTTGCTGCTATTATGAATCATAATGCACATGTCTGTGTTTTCTGATGGTCTTAGGAGACCCCTGTGAAAGGGTCATTTGCCCTCCTAAAGGGGGCCGAGACCCACAGGCTGAGCACCACTGCCGTAGCTCCTAGCACGCCATCGAGTCAGTGTTTTAGAAATGTTTGTAATTTGTGGATTCAAGAAGGGATGAGAGTTCAGTTTTACTCGCTGCCCTCATTTTGTTCCACTTTTAGCTTTCAGGTGAGCTGAAGGTCAGTTTAAAACAACGTTGAAGCCAGGCCTACTTAGCCGTGTTGCCTTTTTCTTTTGAGATAGGTCTTACATGACTCAGGCTGAGCTTGAACTCACTTCGTAGCCCAGGATGACCTTGAACTTCTGATGTTCCTATTTCTACCTTCTAAATTCTGAGATTTCAGGCATGCGCCACTATGCCTAGTCTTGTGTGGTGCTGGGGATCAAACCCAAGGCTTCATGTATGGTAGGCAAATACTCTACCAATTGAGCTGCATATCTAGTTCTGCAGTGCTAGGAGTTCCCCCTGCACGGTATTTTCCCACAGTTCCTTTTACATGAACACTCATTAGTCACCAAACCCCTGTGGCCTATACCTAGTTGGGCAACTCATGGACTATCTGTGTTGAGCTTGTTTTCTCGGGCAGTCTGTGTCTATAACTTACTGGTTTTATGTTGCTAATATCTTCAAAAGCTGGCTTGGAGAGAGAGCTCACTGGGTAAAAGAGCTTGTGTTAGAACCTGAGTCTGAGTCCCCAGAGCCCACAAAAAGCTGGGTATGTAGGGGTGGGCATCTGTAATCCTAACACTTCTGCAGTGTGATGGAAAGTAGAGGCAGACATCCCCAGGAGCTCCAGGCCTGAGGTAGGAAGCAGAGAAATGAGACCGTCTCAGACAAGGCAGAAGATAAGAACAGATACCTGTACTGTGGTGTGGTGTATACACACACACACCATACACAATTCACACATACAATGTACACATACACATACACAAATGTACACACATGCATACGCACACAATACATACTTGTACCACACACACCACATACACACCACACAGATACATATATACACACATACACACAATACACACCACACAAACACGCACACATACATGCACACTATACACTACACACAGGCGCACGCACACACACAGGATTTATAGAAGCTAATTGGACCCTCATTTAGAGTTACGGCTTTTCTAATCAATAAGTCCAGACTCTTTCTTCTCCCGAGGTGGGGTGATTCCTGCTGTGTCGGGACCCACTGTTGGTTCCCGAGAAAGCTGTAAGGCTGGGAGGGGCTGAGGGAAGTCAAGAGGAAGCACATCCTTATCGGTTAAGTATCTGGCCAAGTCATAGCGGCAGCCGCTCAGTATTTACAGCGCTGTTAACTGACAGGATGAAGAGATGCAGTTTCCCTTTGTTTTCCAGGTGCCGCCTTTGACCCCTTTGGAGCCCCTGCTAAGCCACCAGGTCAGGATCTGCTGGGCTCCTTTCTGAACACGTCCAGCGCTTCTAGCGACCCCTTTCTGCAGCCCACAAGAAGCCCTTCCCCCACCGTGCACGGTAAGAAGGGGTTTTCTCCTCCATTCGGTGGAGTAGTGGAGTGGTTTTTCACAAGACTACACTAAGGGCCGAGATGTGAAAGCACCCCCACTGTGTGTGTGTGTGTGTGTGTGTGTGTGTGTGTGTGTTTTCAGTCCCACCTGTAATGCTAGTTTAGTGACTGAATTCTACTGATTTTTATGGGCAAAGTCCAAGGGAGAGAGCCTTTCCTCCAACAGCACATTTTTTGAATGGCCCAGAATATTAAGTATAGAAGTAGGGTGCACAAAGATGAATGAAACAGTTCTTGCATTGAAAGAACTCACATTTTAGTGAAGACAGACATGTGCACAATTATAATTCCAAGTTGGTGCATCCAGAGGTAACATAAAGGCAAGCCAAAGAAGGAGCAGAGAAAGCCTATGCTTCTACCAAGGTCTGGTGAGCATGCGCAGATGAACCCCCCCCCCACGCTGTTGCAGAGAGAGAGAGAGAGAGAGAGAGAGAGAGAGAGAGAGAGTGTGTGTGTGTGTGTGTGTGTGTGTCAGGGGGTGGGGGATAGAGGAGGAGGGACGAGTCCATGAGATACTGTGTGTGAAGCCATGCAGGCTAGCAAAATATGGCTTTGCTCTGCGCAAACTCAGAGGAGGGGGTTCTGAGAAGTCTTGTTCTCGTCTGTCTTCCCTCTGTTGGCAGCTTCTAGCACACCTGCTGTGAACATCCAGCCAGATGTTGCGGGAGGTTGGGACTGGCCTACCAAACCAGGTAAAGACCAGCAGCTGATCTTTTGTACGTATGTGCCCAGTGGCAAACACATGGCCTTCACACAAGATGAGGTGGATGCTGATAGTCCTGAAGATCTGCATTCTGGCAGCAGTTTTCCCAGTGCATTTGGTGACTATTTAACTTTCCAAGACTCATCTGCTACAGAATTAGACAGATCTGCATTGGTTCTACCACTTACACGTTCCTGGAAAAAACTTTTTTTTTTCCTTTTGGATAAAAGGAAAACTCAGCTTCAGTTTTCTTATCTGAGAAATGAGGCTAACAATGTTTTTTTTTTATCCTACCCAGCAGAGTAACTGTAAGTAAAACAATGTAGGTGCACTCTCCCTCATTGCTCATGACTGAAACTCCACACCACCACGTAATAGCTCCCGTAGCCTCCTTTCCCTAGCCCCAGATACCCAGCACCCTACTTTCAATGAGTTTGACTGGGTAAGTTCCCTGCTAAGTCACAGCATTTGTGATTTTGTGAGCGGCTTATGTCATTTTACAAAATGTCCTGAGGTTTATCCGCATTGTAATCCATAAGAACATTTCTTTCCGAGGCTAACTCACATTTCACTGCCCACATGATACCACATTTTCCCCCCTGCCTTTCATTTGCAGTGGACAAGGAAAATATGTAATGACCACGGTTGTGTTCTGTCTCTCTGAGGTTCTTATTTTAATCAATACCTTGGCTATATTCCCAGGAACATGGATGCTGGATTGTGATGCTTCTTAGTTTGTGCCTACTGCTTCCCACAGTAACTGTACCATTCCCATCCCCACCCTTCGTGTACAAAGATTCCAGTACCTTCTCCCTCTTACAAACACTTGTTATTATATTTTTGGCAGGTGGCAATTCTGACAGGTGTTTACTTGATTTATATCTACTCTAACAATCAGTCACTGTGGTGATTTGAATAAGAATGACCTCCACATGCTTATATATTTGACTTAGCCAGACTTGGTTGGTGGAGCTGTTTGAGAAGGGGCTGGTGTGTCCCTGAGAGTGGGCTTGAAGTTTCAAAACCTCACCCCATTCCCAGTTTGCTCCTTATGCTCCATGCTTATGGATAAGATGGAAGCTCTCAAGTGTTACTCCAGCACTGTGCCTGCCCATGGCCTTCCTCCCAGCCAGGATGGTCATGGACTCTAAGCCTCTTAACTGTAGGCTCCATAATCTTTTTCTTCTATAAGTTGCTTTGGCCATGATGCTCCATCACACTAATAAAAAAGTAACTAGGGCAGTGATGTTGAGAATCTTTTTATGTCTTGTGACCATTTGTAAATGTTCTTTGGAGAAATTACTTTGGCCTATTTTAAAATCAAGGCACTTGTCAATTTATTATTAAGCTTTTTAAAATACATATTCTGGGTCAAACTCCTTATCAGAGTAATGGTTGGCAAATATTAAAAATATTTGTTCCCCATTGTATACCTCACTTTTTTTTTTTTTTTACTCTGTTGACTACTCTCCTTATCATACAGGTTTTTCTAGTTTAACTTGTCTACTTTTTGCTTTTGTTACCTGTGACTTAGAATTTTTAAAAATAAAACGTTCTCATAGCCAAACTTTGGGCAGAGTGCAGGGGATCTTATGAAAGAAGGGGGAGATAAAAAGACCGGGAGGGGACAGGAGCTCCACAAGGAGAGCAACAGAACCAAAAAATCTGGGCACAGGGGTCTTTTGTGAGACTGATTCTCCAAACAAAGACCATACTGGAGATAACTTAGAACCCCTGCAGAGATGTAGCCCATGGCAGCTCAGTGTCCAAGAGGATTCCCCAGTAATAGGAGCAGGGACTGTCTCTGACCTGAACTCAGTGGCTGGCTCTTTGATCACCTCCACCTGAAGGGGGAGCCATAGAGAAAGACAATGCAGCTAGTCCTGATGAGACCTGATAGGCTAGGGTCAGACGGAAGGGGAGGAGGACCTTCCCTATCATTGGACTGGGGGAGGGGCATAGGAGAAGAAGATGGAGGGAGGAGGGGGGGAGGGGGCTACAGCTGGGATACAAAGTGAATAAACTGTAATTAATAAAATTCAAATTAAAATTAAAAAAGTTAATGGGCTGGAGGGATGGTTCAGTGGTTAAGAACACGCCTGCTCTTGTAGTGGGCCCAGGTTAGATTCCTGACACCCACATAGCAGCTCACAACTATCTGTATGTAGCTCTAGTTCCTGGGAACGTGATGCACTTTTCCAATCTCTGTGGGTTTTGCCAACACAGGGTACACAGACACACATGCAGGCCAAACACCCATGCACATAAAATAAGCTATCCATACAATACATTTTAAGTTAAAAATGTTGTTGAAGATGGGAAGCAGGCTCCCCAGGGTGGCAGGGGGAGTTCAGATCCAGCCTGACTCCAGATCTCTGAAGACAGAGAAAGTAGGATAGGAGCGATAAACAAGGGAAAGAGCATGCACGGACAAGGACAGACACAAGCCTGAGCTGTGTCTTCTCCTTGTTTCAGGTCACCACTTGCCCAGATTGGAATAACAGGATCTAGGAACTCCCACATCTCCAAACCCCATCCTAATTGGCCTTAGGGACAGCTGAGCAGGTGCCCTGAGTCTCTGGTTCTCCAGCCGCAGGGAACTAACTCTTCTTCAATGGTCTCCATTCCTTTTCAGGGGGTTTTGGAATGGGGAGCAAATCAGCCGCCACCAGCCCGACAGGCTCGACACATGGCACCCCCACGCATCAGAGCAAGCCCCAGACTCTGGATCCCTTTGCTGATCTGGGAACACTAGGTAAAACTTACCAGGTTAAGATGTGAACAATAATACCTGATGCTAATGTTGACCGGCAGGGACACAGGCGCAGCTCCGCACTGTTCCTGTGACAGCGAAAGACTTCCCCTTAATCTCTTTGGAACCTCAGCTCGGGTAAAACTGGATCCTTGGCCTCAGTGCGAACCAAGAGTTGGAGTTGAAGCACTGGTGCTAAGAGAAAGAGGAGTACGGGGGAAGAAATTAAGATATGCTTGAGCTCATTGAAGTAGAGCCAAGTGTAAGTATCTTAGTATTAGCCATATTAATGAGGTTGTAGAATGGCTCCAGAGGCATCTTGGATGGGATTATAATCTGATAAACAACAGTAACAGCAATAATAATAATAATAATAATAAAAAAACAGAGTTACTAAGGTTACACAGGGAGTGCAGTTCATGCTCTTTTACTATAAAGGAGTTTTAGGTGAGATTCATAAAATAGTGAAGGTTTTCCACTGGGAAGAGAGAAAGGCTTTCAGCAAATACTCATTATGTTAGAATTCTTCTTTCTTAGCCAAGAACAAGCCAAATACAAAAGCAGTGGATGGAAATAAATGATTAAGATCGAAAATTATTGAAATAGAAATAAACAAAGTAATACAAAAAAATAAAACAGTGAAGGAATGAATTGATAACTAAGATGGGCAAATCCTTCACCAAAGTAAAGAAAGAGAAGACCCACATGAATACAACTAGAAATGAAAAGGGAGAAATTATGACAGGTATAAATGAAATTTGTAAAATTATGAAAGCATATGTTAAAAACTTATATTTCATTAAATTGGGAAAGCCAGAAGAAATGGTTGCATTTCTAGGTGATTTGACCTAACAAAGTTAAATAAAGATGGAAAACAATTCAAGCATCTCTGTAACAAGCAAGGAAAATGAAGCAACGATCTTAAACAAACTACCTTCCGAAAACCACAACGACAAAACCCCCAAATCCACAACTGAAAACCTCCAGGCTGACTTATGCCAGAGCATTACAAAGTAGTAGTACCAACCTTACTCAAAGTAGTCCATAAAATTAAAAGAAAGGTACACATCCATACTCTTTTTTTATGAAGCCAGCTTTATCCTGATACCTAAACCAGATAAAAACACAACAGCAAAAATTTCCCTGATGAAGTTAGGCAAAACAAACAAACAAACAAACAAACGAATAAAAACAAAACAAATCTCAGTAAAATAGTTGGAAACTGAATTCACATAAAAATGATCATTCACGCTGATCACTTCAACTCCATTCCAGAAATGGAAGGGTAGTTCAGCATATACAAATCAATAAATATAGTATATCATATAAGTGGATTCAAGGACAGAATTCTTGACAAAACCCAACATCCCTTGATGACAGCTTTTGAAAAGCTAAGACTGGAAGGAACATACCTTAATATAGCAAAGGCTCTATGTGACAGTAAAGCCAGTGCTAAATGGAACAAAACTCAAAGCATTCATCCTAAAATAAAAAAATGAGACAAAGATGTCCATTTTCTCCACCCTTATTCAATATAGTGCTTGAAGTCCTAGCCAGAGTGATAAGACAGGAAAATTAATTAAAAGGGACATAAATAAGAAAGGAAGAAGTTAAAAGCATCCTTATGCTATGGTATATGGTTCTATACATTAGACACTAAAAAGACTCCTCCAGAAAACTCTTGCTGAAGTTGATAAATGCCTTCAGCAAAATAGCAGAATAAAGAAAATAACATATAAAGTCAGTATCCATGCTGTATAATAATAATATTCATGCTAAGAAAGGGAACAAATCCTAGTCACAGTTGTCTCAAAAGCAATAACAGAAGATCGCAAAACCTTTCAAATAAACTAACCAAGGAAATGAAAGCTCTTCATAATTGGAAACCTTAAAATATTTATGAAAGAAACTGAGGAAGACATTAGAAGATGGAAAATCCTCCCATGTCCATGACTGAAAGAAGTAATGTTGTAAAAATGGTCATTCTGTGAAAAAGCAATCTACAGATTTAATGTTACACCATTGAAAATTCCAGTACCAGCACTAGAGAGATGGCTTAGCAGTTAAGAGCACTGGCTGCTCTTCCAGAGGACCCAGGTTTAATTCCCAACATCTACATGGCTACTCACACTTGTCTCTCACTTCAGTTCCAGGGGATCAGACACTCTCACACAGACAATATAAATTAAAAAGAAACTAATTCATATGGAGTCACAGAAGAGCACAGATAGCCAAAGAAATATTGAGCAAATATAATGCTTCTGGAGATATTGCCACACTCGAATTACTACTGCAGAGCCATAGTAATAGATACATTGTGGAGTTGACACAAAGCCAGAACTGTGGGTCAGTGAAATAGGACACCTAGAGGTAACACATGCAGCTACAGCGACGTGCTTGTTTTTGTTCATTTGTTTGACAAAGATATCAAAAATACACACTGTAGGAAAGGTAGCATTTTAAACAAATGGTACAAACTGGATATCTATATGTACAAGAAAGAAAACAAATCCCTGTTTCACTTCTCATAAAAACCAACTCTAAGTGGATAAAGACCTTCATGAAAGTCCTGAACTCTAAATCCATTAGAGGAAAAAGTAGAGAAAACTTTTCCTCAAGGTGTCTACACAGGTAAGGACTTTCTCAAGAGAACTGCAGTTGCTTGGGAAATATTTCCAAAACTTAACCAATGGGATCTTGTGAGATTAAAAAGCTTCTGTATAGCAAAAGGAAAGTTAAATGAAGATATGGCCTATAGAATCGGAGAACATCTTTGCTAGCTTTACATCAGACAGTATTAATATCTAGAATATAGAAATAAATATAGAGTAAAGAAACTAAGCAAAAATAATCAAACTCAAGTTGGGTAGTGGTGGTGCACACCTTTAATCCTAGCACTTGGGAGGCAGAGGCAGGTGGTTCTCTTAGCTCAAGGCCAGCCTGGTCTACAGAGCAAGTTCCAGGATAGCCAGGGTTACACAGAGAAACCCTGTTTTGAAAAACCATCAATCAATCAATCAAAGTCAGTAAATGGACTGATAAAATGAACAGTTTTCAAAAGGGAGAGTGAAAATACCCAATAAGTGATATGGAAATATGTTCAACCTCACTAGGCATCAGAGGAATTAACATAAAAATTGCAAACATCCATTTTACCCTAATCAGAATGAATGTCATTAAGAAAACAAATAAAAACAAATGCTGGTGAGGATATGGACAAAGGGAACCCTTACACATTATTGGTGGGGATATAAACTAGTAGTCCCAATGGAATTTGGTTTCTCAGTTTCTATTTAAAAAAAAAGAAAAACAACCAACCAAGAAAAAACTATGTATTTTCCATATGAGCATCTCTCACTATATTAATGAGCTGACATTTTACTTCAAGGATCTCTCTCTCTTGCTTTCTCTTTCCCCTTCCCTCCCTTTCTTTTTTCTTCATTCCCTCCCTTCTCTTTCTTACCCATCTATCTACTTATCATATCTATCTATCTATCTATCTATCTATCTATCTATCTATCTATCTATCTATCTATCTATCTATCATCTGTCTCCATCCATCTACTTTCCGTTTATCTGTCTGTCATTTATGCCACTTATCTCTATCGTCAGGATAGACTAATGGATTCTTTTTGGTTCAGTGGGTTAACAACATTTCTGGCATTATTAATTTTGCTATTCTTCCTATCCTTGGTTTGTTTTATGAATGTTCCTTTGCCTTCTATGTCTTTTCATGCAATTCTATGAAGTAAAAGGAAGAGGCATCCTCCTTGATGGGACAGTGGGATGTTCAGGCAATTCCCAAGCTTCTTACACGCCAGTTCTAGTTGTCTTTTTCCTAGGTGCCTGTAATCGTTTCTGTGGGGGATAAGATTTAGAAGAAAAAAATCTGTGTGCTAAGTATAATAATCATTGCTCCTGGAGTGTTATTTCTCTCCCTTCTAGGAAAAAAGTGTATGTGTATGTACAGTTAATCTGAGTAGATGGTTCTTCCTTGCCATCTACTCCACATATGGATCTTCCATTTCTTCAGATTGCAGTTTATAGCCAGACAAACAGACAGCATCAATACTTTCAGAGTAACTAAGCCTATATCACCACAAACAATAACCCTGCTTGCACAGTTTGTAAATGCAGTAATTCTCACAACCCCCTTCTCGAAATGTGGTTTCTTACACTTCTTTTTTTAAGCTATACAGCTTAACAAATTCAAGCAATTTTTTCCTGTTAAGGTCACACAATGAACAGCCACATCACTGAGAGCTGTAAGTCAAAAATTTTCACTCATCAGACAACACAGCAGCAACTCAAAAAAACAAAAACAAAACAACGACAATAGCCAGAGGCCTTCTTAAGGTCATTCAGTTGAACCAGTTTTAATACAAACATCAATGCTGAACTCCTCCCTAGATATTCAGAGGTAACTGGCCTAGATGTAGCCTTGATGGAACTTTATGTAAGTTCCAAGTGCTCTCTCCTGAGATACAGCAAGAATGGCCTCCTGGAAGGAGCTAATGACTGGAGTTCACCTTTGATCCAAACAAAATCACTTAAGCCAGAGTCCCGGGATAAAAGAGGATGACAAGGGTGGCTTCTAAGTTGAAACCTGTGATATGATTAGGATATGGGGAGAGAAGGGAGTCCAGTCAGAGGGGAGGGAATGTCTAAAATGACTGCTGGTCGGAAGACCTGGGATCTGTAGGGACAGGGGTTAGAGAAGGGGGCTTCAGAAGCTAAGACTGGCTCAGAAAGACTTCAGAATTGCTTCACTGTAACTTGTGTGCAAATTCAGGAGGCAGTTAGTTTTGTCCCTTAGGAAGATTGTCTGAATTCAGTAATGGTGGAAACTGCTTGCTATTTAATAGAGGAAACGAGTAGAAATTGCTGACAGGTCAAAGGAAAGTTAAAGGACCAGGAAATTTTAAGCCCTCTCAGATTCGCAAGGGTGTCTTAAGAGAAAGGCCACCTCCATTTTGAACCAATAAGCTTCGGTTTCCTCATTTGATAGGTATTTGTGGTTATATGCTCTTTGCTAACCATCATTCCTGTTCAGTGGAGCTTACGGTACGGCAGGAGAGAGGAACATTAATCAAACAGAAAATATCCGCTGCATAGGTGCTATGTTGGGTGAGATATTTAATGAAAAGTTCCCTAGATAATTCGAAAGCACAGTCAAGGCTGAAAACCAAGGCTTTGTCAGCATTTTTGAGGATGGCTGTGACCCGGGTCTAGCTGCTTTGCTGGGGTTTAGGCCAGTTCACTGCTTTGATAGCACCAGCATGCAGAAATGTCGCATGTGAACATATTCTGGAAAGTTAGACATTACAGGCTCATACAGTGTTGACAGGCTCCATGGGAGTAATGTCTGTGCCCACCATTTCACTGCTGGATCCGCACCCTGGCATGTAGAAGATGCTCAAAGCAGTTCCTAAATGAACAAATAGGAGATAGGAACGGTGGAAATCCAGAGGGTGCTTTGAGTTCATGAGGCTTTCTCCTATACACAGGAGATAAATCAAGTGTTAAAATGCTGGACAGATGTACTTAGAACAAAGGGAGCATCCTTAAAATAGAAAATGAAAACAGTACAAGATGAGTACCCAGCCTTACATATATGTTGAAATGCTAGGGACAAGAGGGCCCAAGAGGCCCTGGAAGAGGGTGATTTGCTGAATTTTGACAAATGACAGCAGCAAGCAGTGCCTGCTGCCTCTATTCCCAAGCACTCTCGGTGAGGCAGGGGAATCACCAATTTGAGGCCAGCCTGGAACACATGGGGAGTTTTAGACCATGGGGGTTACATAGTAAGACCTTGCCTTAAGTGAAGTGGCGGTGATGGAATGACAGGGGCAGCGATAGACTCGTGTGCCAGGCTGCCGTTATTGTTTTCTTTGGTCACGTGCTCACTGAGTCCTTACAAAGTGTAAAACCATGCGGTTAACATTGTTCTGGGTTGAGTTCACTTAATTCTGGGGCCGTGAAACACTTCCTGCAGTGGTTGTGTGTTTCCATGATACCTCTGATAAAGACGTAGCAATTGGATGGCTGAGAAAAATGGAAGCCGGTGGAAATGGAAAAAAAATTCACCTAGCTTTATAAAAGCAAGATGCTGTGTTTGGGTATAGTCCCAGGGTCTGGCATAGTACCTGGCACACGGCAGATATTCAACAGCTGCTGGCGAAGGACTTAGAATACGAGCACGAAAGAGTGAACGGTGCATGACTACCACCACCGAACTCCCACAGGTTGATTCCAAATGCAGCACTTATCGTACAGCATCCTGCTGTGAAAGGGAAGAGGACATGGCTAGAGAGGAAAGACAGTAAGGGTTGGCTTTCAGTAGTGGCTCAGAGCCTTGGGAGGAACTTGAGACTGGGGACAGAGGTGCAGAGGCGAGATGCCCGTGGTCAGAGCATCTCCATTAACTGGCTGCGTGACAACAAACTTGTCAGTGGACATTGACTCCCTTCTCTCAGCACGCTGTGAAGAGCTATATGAGTGATAGTTGTTTTATTATTATCATTATTTTTGGCTCGTTGAAGGGTCTTTGGAGATTGCCACATTTCAGCTTCTCATTTTACCCGCCCAGGACTAGGCCTTCTGCAATAGAATGCAAGCAGGTAAAAATGGAAAACTGGTTGTAAGGTTTAGAAACATCTGTGTTAACTCTTGTGTCCCAACCAGCCTTTTCCTTATAGCAAATGGCAATTAATCTTAATAATTGACATTTAAGCAGAACCCTTATGAGGCCATCTGTTTTATCCTGTTCATGTCAGTTGGTAGTTTTTTGTTTTTTGTTTCTGTTTTTGTTTTCTGAGACAGAGTTTCTCCATGTAGCCTTGGCTGTCCTGGACTCAACTTTGTAGACCAGGCTGGCCTCAAACTCATGTTGATCCTCCTGCCTCTGCCTCCTTGAGTGCTGGGATTAAATGCATGTGCCACCATGCCCGGCTGATAGTTCTGACTCTAGTAAAGAAATAAAACTTGCTTAGAAGGTGGCAGGCTGGGCAGGATGGCAGTCCAGAACTCAAAAGGTCAAGTTCAAGTGTTCTACCGTATTCTGGCCATGTGATACAGATAAATCCACTAAAGCACTACGGGTTGCTGCTTGTTCATCTGAAGAAAAGAACAAGGCAAGGGTATTACCTAAAGGTCTCAGTGGGGTGATTAAGGAAATGACAGATATCCAGATATGCCCTCTTCCTTACCTGTTAGGAAGATTAATTTTGTTAACCACCCCAAGCATTTTCCACTAAAATCACTGCACCCAAATCTTGCGACCCAAGTTTTGAAGCCATTTCAAATAGCCTCACCGCCTCTCTCTCCCTTTTCCTCCACAGGTAGCTCTTCATTTGCCAGCAAACCCACCACACCGACGGGACTAGGTGGAGGATTTCCACCTCTCAGCTCACCACAGAAGGCATCCCCCCAGCCAATGGGTGGAGGCTGGCAGCAGCCTGCCGGATACAACTGGCAGCAGGCACAGTCCAAGCCACAATCCAGCGTGCCTCACTCCTCTCCCCAGAACCGGCCCAATTACAACGTGAGCTTTTCAGCTACGCCTGCTGGGCAGAGCGAACGTGGGAAAGGATCTACTAATCTGGGTAAGGATGATGGGATGCGCCTGGTATAGACGCCCTGCCTGTGCTGTCCCAGTGTCGGGGATGTCACAGAGGTTTATGAGACCGTTGTAGAGTTGAAGAGACATCAGGTGATCCACACCCCCAGTACTGTGTGTGGAGCACCCGGGCCTACCGTGACCCCACACGGGTGTCATGTAAGTGCTGGCTCACTCATCTTTCCTTCTCCATGCCGGAGTCAGAGCAAGGTGTTTGTCATAAGGTTTCAAACCTAGCACAGCACTCGCTGTAAGTATTAAATACATGTTGATTGGGTTGGTAGACATAAAACAATTTCCTTTAGAAGAAAGGAAGTACTCTTAGGAGAAAAGGGATGAAAACGTGTCAAAATGATACTAGGTGTTTTCCTTGGACCTGAGTAAAAGGAGTGGCTGGTGGACTCCTGAGTGTGTGTGTTGGGTTGTCTGTGATGGTGCTGTCATCTAGGGCTGGAAGATGTCCTAGATTGGAATAAATTAAAACAACAACAACAACAACAACAACAAAAAAACAACAACAACGTGTTTTTAGATTTTTTTTATTTTATGTATGACAATACTTATTTGTGTATATATATGTATGCCATGTATATGCCTGGTACCCAAGGAAGTAAAAAAAGGGTTTCAGATCTCCTGGAACTGGAGTTATAGATGGTTCTGAAGCACCATGTATTGTGCTGGGAACTGAACCCAGTTCTTCTGCAACAGCAGCAGGTGTCCTTATTGGCTGCACTGTCTCTCCAGCCCTGCTAGATTAGAGTCTCATTTGACGTGGATATAAAAATAGAATCTGTTAAAACTGAATTTTCCAGGTAGTGTCAGTATACTTGGCATCTCGGTTGGTTTGATGATTCCTTTGGGGAACACGGCCAAAGGTGGGTTCTCCTTCACAGTGGTCAATATGTATTGAGTGCTTCCTATGTGCAGGAGTGTCGTAGGCATGCTCCTGTATTATACTGTCTTCAAAACCAATACTTGGTTATAGATGAGGAATCTGTGAGGAAGATCTATAACGTAATCTCTCAGTTTCTTGAAACTTACGGCAGAGCCTTGAATGACTTGAATCTCAGTCATTTGGGATTCAAATGACCATGACATCAGTGTTTGTTCACAGCATTGCTGTGATGGAATTGCACGTGCTGGGAATGTGTGACCTGGTGTTTACTCTTCAGTTATCAGGGGAGTTCTCTAGACACTTTTGTTGAGCCATGTGGCATGCCCTTCATTTTCTGTTTTAAGAAGATGAAAGATGTCTCCCACCCATGACAAGAACTACTCTGGGTTGATTACTCCTTTTACTATGCGGGCCCCTGCGGTTTTGTTCTGTTTTGTCTTCACATTAACACTGAGATAACCAGGTGTGCTTATATCACATTCTCATGGCAGCACTGAATTGTTAACATCACCCTCGTGCTCTAGATGAAGAAACTGAGGCATGCGTGCCTGCAGCGTTCCTGTCGTTATAGCTGGATACCAGACATGTAGAGTTTTGTTTTAGGATCTGGCTCTTGAAAAAGATGGAGAGAGACTTAGTCTGCAACTAGACTTGCTGTGATCCACCGAACCCATCAGCTGGGTATAGACAGGAAGTGATAGCAGGGTGGGGTTCAAGGACTCAGATCTTGGTTCCTGTCCAATCTCTGATACTAGTTAGTTATAATCATCATAGAATCATGAGTGTCTTCACCTGCAAAGTTACACTAGAGATGAAATAGGTTTTAAGGATATAGACTCCAGGCCTGGCCTTGCCGTACATGTTGTGTGATTCTGGAGAGGCTCCTCAGGTCCTCTAGCCTTCCATTTTTCTCATCTGTTGTACAGTCTTAAACATTCCTCATGCGGCAACTATGAAGAGAACGGGTGTATGGACAAACTATTTTGAAGCCCTGTACTCCCATGAAGTGAGGGTTTGACATTCCTTTTTTAGAAAAAAAGTCCTGATGATTCCCCAATGTTATGTTCCAGACGGGAAACAGAAGGCTGCTGACTTTGAAGACCTGCTTTCTAGTCAAGGGTTCAATGCCCACAAAGACAAAAAGGGGCCTCGAACAATAGCTGAGATGAGAAAGGAGGAGATGGCTAAGGAAATGGATCCTGAGAAACTAAAGGTGAGTGGGCGGGCCCCTTGACTATCCTATAGGACAAAGATGTGTGACAGTCATGGATGTCTGGTCACCTCTAGCTACCTTTATGTTGGTCACTAGGGACTAAGTGCTTGATAGACACAGCTTGAGGAAGGAAATACTTATTTTGGCTCATGGTCTCAGAAGATCTCAGTTTGCTGTGACGAGAAAGCCTGGCAGTGGGAGCATGCAGAGTGTTACAGGAAGCACAGAGAGGGGAAGAACCGAAGTCCACGCCTAGGGAGTTAATTCTACTGGCTCAGCCCCCTACAGGTTCCACAGGCCATCCAAAGACCATTCACCGGTGCACAGGTGCTCAAAACATGAGCCTGTGGAAAAGAATTTAAATCTTAACATCTTCTACGGGCCCTACGTCCTAATGCCACCCACCATCTTGAGTGTTAAACTCAATACAGATGAGGGTGGGACACAGACCGTATCAACTCTGGAGGGCTCTTCACTCTGGCAATCACTGTATTACGGTGGGATCCTGAAGCTGTGGCTTGAAGGCAGCCATGCTCTTCATGAGCAAAGCATCTCTGGGAAGGTTTGTACGCAACGCTTAATTTGCCCACCAGATGAATAATGGTATTTGACTGTAGCTTGAGATCTTTAGGTTGTTGAGGATTAGTCACTAGACTGTGGTGAGATTAAGTCACCATTTGTATTTCCTGTCCACCTTGAGAACTTTCTGTTGTTCTTGGATGACTAAAGTCCAGTTTCAGGTCTCTGCTGATCAAGAGAAATATTTATGCACCCAAGATTTCTCATTCTGGAGATTTTAGGCACAGGCCCATACAGGCTGAGGAAAGGAAAGCTAATGATGGTGAGGACCCCTTCACTTTAAAGTAAAGAAGCTCTATTTTTTTCTTAAAATAAAAATTAAAAAACCCCAAACAATAAGGACATCTATTCTTGATTCTAAAGTTCTGGGTGAGAATCAGTTTAGGGGGAAAGGAGAATGATTTTGTTTTTTTTTTTTTTTTTTTTTCACTTTAAAAGAAAAAAGAATTTTGTCACTTAGTGAACCCAAGTTCCTTAAGGATGTGGACCATTCTTCACAGGTGAGGCCTAGTGTGGAGAGCTGGATGCAGGTCAGCCTGGAGACCAAGGGTGGGTCTGAAGCTATAGTGTGAGGTTGTGGATGAGGTACATAAAGATCAAAGAGTTATAAGTCTTATGCCAGTTGGAGAAGTTGACTCGTTCATGATAGAACATTAAATATAACAAGAATTACAGTGGCTTTGTGGGAAGCCGTCTCCCTCAGGCCAACACTGCTCACATTGCTTTAGGAACAGCAGACTGTGGCACTTTTGCTTCATATCTCGGCAAATTTAAATATCAGCTGTGCATGAAAAGATCCTTTGAGACCTTCTTGAATGCGGTTAAAGCATCCGTATTTTTGCTTGCTCTTCATACCACATGACATCACAGAAGCTTAGTGTGTCTCTTTCCAAACCAGTGTCTACCACCGTAACTATTGCTCATTAGGCAAACTCAAGACAGTTTTCTACAAGAGAAAGCCGTTTTGTCTGTATAGCCCTGTGTGATTGTTTGGCATAGGATTGGCATAGGATGGAGAGTGGCCATCCGTAACCTCAACTGAACCATTACCCAGAGGTACTCACTCACTGAAGCATGGGTACATGGCAAATGCTGATGACTCTGTGACTCCTGCTGTGTTAGTTACTATTGTTCTATTGCTGTGAAGAGACGCTATGAAGGAGGCAACTTATGTAAGAAATATTTTTTGGGCCTCACAGTTCTTGAGGGTTAGAATCCACTATCATCATGGCAGGGAGCCTGTCAGCAGGCAGGCATGGCTCTGGAGCAGGACTGGAAGCTCATATCTGATCCACAACAATGAAGTAGAGATGAGAGAGTTAACTGGGAATGGCATTGACTCCATTAAAACAAACAAACAAACAAACAAAACCTTAAAACTCACCTCCATCTTTTCTAACAAAGCTGCATTTCCTAATTCTTCCCTAACACTTCCACCAACTGGGGATCAAGAACTCAAATATATGAGAATATGGGGGCCATCTTCATTCAGACCACCACAGCTTCCATTTAATCACCTCTTTTATTCATGCCACAAAGGTTCTTAGTTTGAATAAGTGATTTAAGGAATAAATTCAATTAATAAACCTTTCAAGTTCTAGTCTGTGCCAGGTCTCCTGAGATTTAGCGATAAGAAACAGTACATTTCCATGAAACCCTCCCTGTACTGATGGAAAGGGGATCGCACACGCTCCATAAAGTGCGACTTATATGACAAAAATACAGTAGGTTAGGCCATATTTTTTAAACCCCTTGTGATGGGAGTCAAAGCCAGGGCAGGTGTTCTGCCACTGAGCACAACTTAAGCTTACAATGGAAGGAATATTTATTTAGTTGATGGAGCAAAGTAGATTCAGGTGTGACCTCATGCAGTTCATGTTAGGAGTGTGTAATCAGCTGTAGGGAGGCAGAGAGAAAGGAGCTCAAACCACAGAGGTGAATTCTGAAGTTCACCTTTTAAACAATGAGGTAGAACAGATGGGGGATGTGGGAGGTGAGGTGGGAGGTGAGGTGGGATGTGGGAGGCTGCTCCAGCTTGAGGGGGCTGCTTGTTCAGCTTCACGGAAATGGGACAGATCTTCAGAGTGCTGGTAGGTAGAAAGCATTTGAGTGTCTTACCCCCTTTTGTGTTTCCTGCCTGCAGATCCTGGAATGGATAGAAGGCAAGGAGAGAAACATCAGAGCCCTGCTCTCCACAATGCACACCGTGCTGTGGGCCGGGGAGACGAAGTGGAAACCCGTGGGCATGGCAGACCTGGTGACGCCAGAGCAAGTGAAGAAAGTATACAGGAGGGCCGTGCTGGTGGTACACCCAGACAAGGTGGGTAGAGCCTGCCCTGCCACAGACAGTGTGGTACTTGTTTCAGAGTTGGCAAGCATAGGATAAGACAGCATGCTCTCAGTTTGCTCATTGGCTAAGACACTTCTTTAACAAAACTGTGGGGTATTTGAATCAGGTATTTAAACAAATAGTTGTAATTCGTGAGGCTGTCGGAAGGCAGTCAAAGCATCTTTTGCAAACAGCAGGAAAGCATTTTATCTACTATGGAAGTGCAGCACGTACCAGTGGCTTATTTTAGGGGCTTGTAAGTAATCTTGAACTACAGTAATAAAATGAGACTGAACACTTCACAGAGGAAAATGCTGTGGAGGGCAGTATCACGTTTAGCCAGGATTTCAGGAGGCACTTCAGGGTGCATTTGGAAAAAAAATATATTGGTGAGGATCAATAAGATTTTAAAAAAATCAATGTGTGTTGCCATTGGTTCTCATGGTTTGGATAAACTACCAGAGCACATAAGGGTCCCACAGGATCAGAACTTCATGGCTGAATTCATTGTAATTTGCAGCAGTGCATCAGACTGAGGTACATCAGCCAGACATGGGTCACCCTGCTGTCCTATGGACTGTAACAGACATGTGACATGAAGCTGTGATTGCAGTGCTTTTGGGAATGTATGTTTGAAATCCATCAATGATTCCCATCTCTTCGCACTCCATATGACTAAAGAGGATAAGTAATGGGGCACAACATTAATACTTGGACTCTGATCAGTCAAAGGAGTAATAGGAAGCCAGAGAAATTAGCAAACGGCCTTATTATGAGTCTCAAAGACCTTAACTTTACAGAAACTAGAAAAGGGGAGTTTGGAAATACAGTCATACGGAGACAGGGTTGTCATTAACAAAGAGGTGCATCTTTTGTTGCCCATGAGGCTCCCATTTTTTTCCTTATTGATGAGTTTCTGTTCCGTCTGTAAGTTCCCAGGGCAGTGCATAGTAATTAATTCCATGTAGATGGGCTATAAAAAAAAAAAAGGAACATCTGAATGAAAAAGCATTTTAATTACCATCCACATTCTCAGGGAATTTAATATGTTTAATTTTGGCCCATGGTATCTAACTGTGTTTTGTGTCTTCTCTAGGCTACTGGGCAGCCCTATGAGCAGTATGCGAAGATGATTTTCATGGAGCTAAATGATGCCTGGTCTGAATTTGAAAACCAAGGCCAAAAGCCTTTGTATTAATTTGTGAGCTTTTCTACGCTGGCTGCAGCCCTGTGTTATTGTTTAGTGTGTACCACAGTTCTGAGATTTTCACAGATGAACCAAAAATTCCAGTAATGTATTTCCAGTACTAAACCGTTAAGTTCCTCGTGAATTCATTTCTCATGGTAAGGAATGTGAATGTTTGGTTTGAAGTCCATAACACGGAGGGGAACACTAACGAGCGAGCTGATCTTGCAGAGCTCTGACATTCCAGCCCGCCCTTGGGAAGCCTACCCAGCATTTTCCCTGGGGAAATGAGACAGAGGCCACCCAAGGCTATGGCATGCCATCTCATTGTCTGAGATCAAGATTTATGAATGGATGTTATGGTAACTAGATTTCGTAATGGTTTTAAGGAATTGATTTAGGAATTTGTGTGTGTGTGCGCGCGCGCGTTTGTTTTTAAAGATGGAATTTGAGCAATGGCTTTACACAAAGTCCAGGAATATCACCAACCAAGTATTTTTTAAATGGAAATTTACTGGAGCCTTTAGCTTTTTTCGTGTGTGTCTTTTGGTCAAGACCATTAACAATTCTATAAGTTGCTGGATGGTGGGAGGTGATTATGCAGAAATTTAGGCATTAGCCCTAACTTTTCCTGGATGAGCTACAGGCCCAAGCTCATGATATCTAAAGAAACCCAGGGGCCTTGAGATGTCAAATCTTGATTCCAGGTCAAGACATTGGGCTGCTGGCTCTTTTCCCCTTTAAAAACCTGTGGTTGATTAAAGAAAATCTCTGACCACTCCCACAACTCCAAACCTATTTGAGAGCCCATTCTAATTGCTGCCATGAGGCTTAGTGCTCTTTCTTTTGCTTAGCCAAGAAAACATTCCTCATGGGCGACAGTTTGTGAAGCAGTTTGGCCCAGTCACAGTTCGTACAGACCTGGTGTTCTGGTGATTGCAAGCTACGGGGAAAAACAGGAGATAAGACTGAGTGGTTAGGAGAAGGGTTTGGTTGGGGAGAGAGCTGTGTGTGCCTTCAGATCCAGTCAGATAGCTTGCAAGCCTGAGGAACCAGAGTCCCACCCACCCAGTGAGCCTGGACCCTCTGGGATTATTTCTGAGGAGTAGGCTGCGCGTGAAAACTATGCAAGAACGAAACTTTCCCAGACCTCCAGTGGGTTGGAATTTAGTCCAGTGCTCAGTGCTCCTCACTTGGCAGGGTAAGCAGCTTAGACTGCTGGGACTTCACTAGGTCTCCCAGGGACCACATGTGCGGCATCTATCTATCCATGTACGCGTATGTATATGTATAATGTGCACATACACATTCACAAGGCAGGTGGTCAAAGAGATTACCATTCTAATCTTAAAAGGGTTCACGCTCAATATTGTGAAAAACTTTCAGCAATTGTTTTTCAGGGACAATCATTTCGTTTGTTTCTGTTCTAATATTCTTGTGGCAAACTGAACCGGAAAAGCAGCATGTCAGAACTACTTTTGGTTCTATATAGATCTCTTTCTTCTCTCTCGCTCTCTTTCTTTTTAAATTATAAAAGTTCATTATTTATTTTACCTTTTACTGATAATGTGAAATTCTAAAAAAAAAAAGTTCTCTTTTGAATATACAGCTTTAAACTGTTCAAAGTAACCATAACAACCTAGGTGTTATTTATTAATGTATTTGCAATGATGTCTGACCCGGTATGTGCTTGTCCTATTTAAGATTGGAATGTGAGACATGTTGCTGTGACCTGTTTTATTTATTTATTTTGCCTCATTCACATTTGTAGATATTGTGTGAACTACAGTATATAATGACAATAATTAAGAGGATATTATGTGGCTGTCATGTACATTTTGAAATGATAGAACTATATTAGCTTTATATCATGTTTGCATAGCTCATTAATGTTCACGGTTTAAATACCATTAAATGTAATGCGATTAGCAATGAGAAAGAACCCCTGCTGAAATCTGGGGGTTTCCCACCTTTCTTTCCCAGATGCATTATGATTCTGTCTATCTCAAAACTCTTACTATATGCAGACCGCTGGGTTCTGCATTCCTTTAAAATACCTGGTTGTGATAGCTTGTTGTTGGTCAGATCTGCCGTCTCATTCATATTTATTGTAATATATTTTTGTCTTGTAAATACATTAAACACAACAAAATGTCATTGTTCTAAAATATTTGTAATGTATATTAAAAAGGATAAAAATACTTGCAGAAATATATGTTACTTTTGTACTTGTTGGAACACAAGGGACTAGAACAATGACTCGGTGGCGAAAAGCGCATGCTGCTCTTGCAGAGGAGCTGACTTCGGTTCTCAGCACCCACACTGGCTCACTGCCAGTAACTTCAGCTGTAGAGGGAGGGGATGGCCTCTTTTGGTCTCCACAGGCACTTGCACTGATGTCCACACACCACCTTCCCCATATACATGATTGAAGTAAAATAGATCTTAAAACAAACAACAACAACAACAAAACAGTCCAAACCAAATGCAAAGGTCTACATGAAAAACTTGAAAGACACCTTCTAACCTGATTTGCTTATAAAGACTGTTAAGGGGAAAGAATGTGAAAAGTACAGAATACATTTGCCTCAAATGTAGAATCTTGTCAGATTCTATATTTATAATTTTATCTCCCAGTATCACTCATGTCCTGAGACAGACAGACAGACAGACACACAAACACACACACACACACACACACACACACACACACACACTTCATGTCTGATGAATACTGTGCTGCAAGAGGAATTAGCATAGACCTCCTGTTCTCCTCACTAGAATGTTGATGCATTTTCAACCTCATGCTTCTGTGCTGAGTTGGAGAGATTGATCTATAGTTTGGGACTTTACCATAGAACAGAAATGTTGGATATTTTCATTCCGGAGGATGGAGAGAGCATGTGCCCATTTGTAGACACACTACATCAGAGCACTGTGCTCGTGTATCTAGAGCAGTGGTTCCCCACCTTCCTAATGTCATGACCCTTTGATACAGTTCCTCATGTTGCCTTGACCCCCAACCACATAATTATTTCATTGCTACTCTATAACTATAATTTTGCTACTGTTATGAATCGTAGTATAAATATCTGATATTTGGTATATCTGATACACAACCCCTGTGGGAGTTGCGACTCATTGGTTGAGGACCACTGGTCTTGGAGGCCCACGTCAGTACCAGTGCCGCTGGTGAGAACACACCTAGTAAGAAGTCAGCACAAAAGCTGAATTCCAGAAGAAGTTACCCTAGTGCTGGTCAGTTGCCATGTTGGAAACACCAGGTCAGAATATGTAGGTCAAATAAAGAGCTTCTTTCTTTCTCTTTCTTTTTCTTTCTTTCCTTCTTTCTCTTCCTTCCTTCCTTCCTTCCTTCCTTCCTTCCTTCCTTCCTTCCTTCCTTCCTTCCTTCCTTTCCTAAAAAGAAACTATGCAGTTTTTGGAATGGTGATATATGTTGAATACTGATTTTTTTTCCCCCACTTAAAATCTGTTATATTGGCGCATACCTTAAACCCTGAGTCCTGATTTCATCATTTGTGAAACAGATTCCTCACAACTCTTCAGTGGAAGAATTAGGCACCACGTGTGTAAATCGTTATCACACGGATGCTGGCCAATAACTCTTTGCTGCTGTTAATGATAACAGTTTGTAGCACTGAAGGAACTAGAGGGACTACAGAGCTGAAAGTACAGGGAGACCTCAAGTTTAAAAATAAATACAGGAATAGGAAAATCTGCTGGAAACACTTTGTCCCTTGGTACTTCTTCCTGTCTCCTTGGGGTGGGGTGAGATCTGGGTGTGGAAAATGGCAGATGCTTGTAGGTTCTGTAAATGGGATAGCTGTGGGCAAGGAGGGGAGATCTGCTTATTGATTTCTGTTAGTGTCATAGCCAGCTTCCGTTTACAATGGGCTGACCTTAGAGCCTGCTCTGGGGCAGATGTGATGCCTTGCTGTGGTCTTCCATGGAAGAGCTAGGGTTTGAGAAGGGCATTTTCTATGGACTAGGGAGAGGTGACACTGTCTATAGTGAAGTTGCTCATATTTGTTATGTCACGACTCAGAAAATGGCTACAAACTGAAGTTCCCAGAAGCAAAATTTCTCCCTTCTTCCTGTCTCATATCCCTCATTCTTTTCCAGGCAGATCACAGAGATCAGAATTCATCTTTGCCACGGCAGGTCATAGAAACCATGCCCTTTCCCCAAAGCCAGACATAAAACCTAAAAGCACCCTTAATCTCCTCCCTTTCACGATAAGAGTTGACCATCTGAAGTTCTTTCACCTTCTTTGATTGTAGGTCAAAGGGTACTCACTATTCCAGGAAGCACGTTTTGTCATATCTGGAAGGAAGGAAGCAACCAAGAAGAATGTGAATAGACAGACCTTTTTAGGCTTCCTTCTTCGTCCATTACTGCTAGATCAGACTCTTTTTGGCCTATCATATTTCTATATGGCTGTCAAATGCTTCACCAAACCTACATGGAAGAATGCACAGCACACACAGATGTCAACATGAGTCAGCTTCAACCTGCAGGGTGCCATGTCAGTTAAAACTATGATCAAATAAATTTGTTAATGATTCTTCTGTTGTCATCTGTCTTTTGGTGTAGTGTTATTGGCCATGAAACTTTATGAACGGGAAAGGGAGCCTTCCTTTTTTTGCTCCCACAGTTAATTTAACAAACCTTTGGCACATACTATTGACAAGACACTAGGCAATATGTATAATAATATGAAATCAGTGAGTTGCTTTCAACACCCTCCTATGCATAAGGTGTCACTCTCCATCTATCTTTCTCCTCCCCTTCTTTCCCCTACTTAACATTCTTCAGTATTTTCTCGACAAGCCTTGGGGATTCACACTACACAGTGCCTCTGATGGCTCTGGCAAACCCTTCTACATGGCCTTTCACGGATAGCTAAGGATGGGAGGAGAATGGGATATTTAACATCCTGCAACCTAATTATTTAAGGTGGGAAAACCTACCGGTTGGAGCAGTTTTCTGAGTGCTTTTACAGGTGGTTCCTCAATCCCTCATTTTCACCAGGTATATTGTCTATGATGCTGGCAGATGCCTGACACTGCACACCCTATGTACACTTTTATCCTACACACACTTACAATGGTACAGTGGCTTATTTTGTCGTGGTGACAGTATGGTTAACAATATAAAGCAGAAAACCAGTTATATTGTAATAAGTTATGCAAACATGTTTCTCAAAATCACTTACTGTACACGAGGTCTTAGTGATCTGAGCATGTATTTTTTCCCTTTTCTTATAAGTTTAGAACTTTTAGAACTTCGTGGTTTTTGTCTTTCTAACTTTGTCTAAAGAGCTGTTTGGCACAGTTCCTATCCCTTCTGAAGAGATTTTGGACTGGATGGTTCCTAAGATGAAGATTTCCATGAAAAAGGTAAGAATAAAATGGTAGAGGCTAAAGAGATAGCTTAGAGGTTAAGAGCATTGAGTGTTCTTCCAAGGGTCCAGAGTTCAAACCCCAGCAACCACATGGTGGCTCATAACCACGTATAATGAGATCTGGTGCCCTCTTCTGGCGTGCAGGCAGAAAACTGTAGAAATAATACATGAATAAATAAATCTTAAAAAAAAAAAAAAAAGAAAATGGCTCTGGGGGAGGGAAAATTGGCCTTAGTTATTATTTGCTGACCCAAGTTGCAAATAATAGCTTTTTAGTTAAGGACACAGGAGAACTTCAGACCCAAAGAGTCTGTAATGACTGAAGGAGATAGACGGACACGGTAGTTTACACAAAATGTTATTGTAGCAAAGCAAAGCCAGCAAATCTATGCAAAAGTTAAGATCTTAGGAAGGGATGCCTCTGCGCCTGTTTTCTGGTGCCGTCACTCTCCCCCAATCCCTGCTAACGCCAGCTACACAGTTGCAGAAAAACACGCAAGCACACAGGAAGAGTCGTCCTGGTAAGCGTGGGGTGTAGTCCTGTATTGAAGTTAATTTCTCCCCGTTCTTGCCCTGCGCCTGACTTTCTCCACCTGATTTCTCAGGCAAGTTTCCTAGAATCCAGCCAGGGTAAAGGCGAGAGTCTAGAATCTCCTCAGGCAGCGTCTACGCCCCAAATCACCAGGGAGGTCTGGTCCCCAAATTGAGGGGAGGGGGTTGGGATTTCCAAGACCCCTGAGGAGTTAAAATGAAGGGTTTATTCTGAGGTAATGAAAGTGGGAAGGGTGCTGAGACTAGGAGCGGAGTTCTGGGCCAGACGGACGGTGCTGGGCGAGCTTGAACTGCTGGAACCAAGTTCCGAGGGGCAGGAATTCGGGTCAACAGAGTCCGGGTGTGAGCGGCGGAGGCGGGACCAGGGAATCGGGACCCGTACAGGAAGTGCTGAGCGCTGGTGGGACAGATTCCAGCCTAATTGGGTGTGAGATTGTGAGTGGCAGAGTCCGTAACCAGTAGAAGTTAGGTTCGGCATGGAGGTGTGGCCTTCTGAGGGCGGGGCACCACAGGCTGAGGGTGGAGCTCAAGGACCAGGGGGCGGGACCTAGTCGAGAGCTGGGCTGGGCGCTTGGGGGCGGGGGCCCCCGGGGCGAGGGCGGAGCCCAAGACCAGGAGGCGGAGCCTGGACGAAGGGGCGAGGCTCCGTTGGTTGGGTGGGGAGCTGATGCTGTGAGGGGGCGGTCCCTGCGGGGCGGGGTGTGTCCTGGATTCGCGCGCCGGCCCTGGCTGGCCTGGGTGGGGACGGCTTTTAGAGAAAGCCGGAAGCAGCGGCAGCCCCAGCTCCAGGGACATGGCGGGCGTTAAAGGTACTCCGCGACCCCCGCCCGCGGCCGGTGGGTGGGGTCGCTCCGGGCTCCGAGCAGTCCGGCTCGCGGCTCGCTGAGTGTGTGGGCTGCTGCAAACCCCGTCCTCCTGGGTGAGGGTGTGCTGCAGAGGTGTTTCCCGGAGCCCACCAAGCTCGCGCCCACGCCCACCAGACCCCTGGCCAGGGCTTCCTTTGTAGCTGTGTGTTCCACTGTCGTCCCCCGGGCTTCTCAGCTCCCCGAGGGTCACACCGGGATCCCACATCCTCACCTTCCTGCCCTCCGCAGTTTCCTGTGGCTTACAGAGGAGCCTTTGTCTCCAGGATGGGTGTTGGAAACTTGATCCTGTTGTTCCTTAGGGTTTTCTCGCTGGGCAGAATTAATTCCGGGCGTGTAGCTGTGGAAAGTAACCAGAAATACTCTGTTCTTCAGAGTATTAGGTGGGATCTTAACAAGACTTTCTTGAGTGTTTTCTCTACTGTCTGTGAACAAAGAAGTGGGTGTGCTGTTTCTGTTCTTGAATGGTGATAAAATTACCACCCTGATCTGTATGAAGGCCGTCTGCGCAGGCATGAAGTTATTGGAAGGCTTCCTGTTATTTGGACTTCTGATCATCCGCACAGAGTAGACTAACTTGCCTCTGTGTTGGACTTCCTTTCCTTGAAAACTGTCCACCAAGACCTTCCCACTTAGCAACATGTGTCCAGATGGACACAGTGGATATTCTTGCGGGTGCTGTATGGCTTTCTCTGTGTGAGCAGCTAGTAACAGACATAGCTGACCATTTCTGGAGGACTCTTCTATTGTATCAGCTGAGCAAACGTGGTTTACTTGAGCAGTGTTCACTGTATACTATATCCATTGGAAGGCAGTGCAGAAAACATGGAAAACGGTGTCTTGCTACTCCAGAGTGTTTAGTCATGACCAGAAAGCACAAAATAGTAACAGTAGTTTACGTATGAATGTGCTTGTGTGGTGATAAGGAACACAGGCTATGAAGTGGACAAGAACTTGGCAAAGTAAAAACTTTGCAGGTAATCTGTTACTAAGAGACTATACTGGAGACTTAGGATAAGAGATAAGTGAGAGGTTTATACTGAGTTGATGGCTTCAAAGGACTACATTGCTATGTGAGTAAATGAGGTGTGCTCAGAGACAGTTGGGGACATAGAGACAAGATAGTGGGGTGAAATTTGCCCTTTAAAAGAAATGTCTAAGTTGTAACTCCCTAATGCCAAATAAGGGTGTAACCTTATTTGTGAACAGCAGATATTATCAAACCGAGGTAGAACTGCCTTCTATGATCCTTCAGATCAGAGGGACATTTGTACATAGAGACTCACAGGGAAAGAATTAAAGACAGAAGCAGAGGGTCACAAGGTAGCTTGTTGCCAAGCGTTAAGACCTGAGTTTGATCTCTGGGACCTACACGATAGAAGGAAAGAACCAACCCTTACAAGCTGTCCTCTGACCTCCACCCTGGTACACACCTATAAATAAATAGATAAACTTAAGTAAGTAATTAAAAAAACAAACCAGTAACAGACATTGGAGTGTTATAGCTGCAAGCCATCGGTAGGTAGTACGGACTCCAGCAGCACGGGGCATTAGGCAAGGAAGCTTGTTCCCTACAGCCTTCGGAGAGAGAATGGCCCAGGCGACACCGACACCTTGATTTCGTAAATCCATTGTGAAGCTAACATGGATGGCCACTTCATGGGGGCAGGGCCCGACAGAAGAGGCGATACTTCAGCTGAATCTACAGGGCTCTGTAAGAGTTGGATAGAGAACAGAATATATTCATATGACCAGGGCAGGGGCCACGGCAGGCCACATCTTGTGCTTTTCTTTTTGTCAGGGTCTTGGAGGCAGGGTGGGGAGGATTGAAGTAGGGTCAGGTTGTCGTGAGCCTCCAGGGAGAGGACAACTTGCAGGCTCTGAAGAGAAACACAGAGGGCGACACATGGTCACCTGCTCCTCTTTGTGGAGGAAGGATCAGAAGATGCTCAGTTGGCAGCAGGCAGGCGGGAGGAAGGGCACAATGGCCGCCCCTACACAGCAGCACAGAGTTCCAGAGAAGACAGTAGTGCTGAGTGAGGTCCTTTGTGGCTTTGGCTCTGTGGGCACAGTAGTCCAGATTAGAAGCAGAGTTCCGAGGCTCTACTGTGGGCTGGAGCCTTTTGCTGGGAGCTTTGGGTTGAACTCAGCTTTGCAGAGGTCACGTGTAAAGAGACAACGGATAGACCTGAATTGTCTGTTAGCTCCTACTGAAATTCAGAAATGGCAGTGAGCTGGCAGGATGGCTCAGTAGGTAAAGGTATGTGCCATGTGAGCCCAGTGAGCTCGCTTCAATCCCAGGAACCCATGGGAAGGTTCAAGGGGAGCACTGAGTTCCCAAGAAGGTCCGCTTTACATGTGTGATAGCACACATGCTTCCTCCTACATCGTTCATATACACACGTTACAAAGAGGGGGTAGACAGAGAATACAATTTCTGAATACACACACGCAGGACTCTAAGGCACAAAGCAGAAATAAGGTTTTGAACTTTGAGAGATGGCTTTGAAACAGAAATCTTCATTAGTTACGTACTAATTATACTAGGGATTTTTCAGAGGAAATTTTGGGTGATTCAGCGTCCTGTGTGCTTGAGTTATCATTTTATCAAATTACATAGCTAGGTGAGTGGCAACTTGCCGTAGCCAGCACTGGTTGAGCCCCCTTTGTCCAGCACTGTGTATAGAGTATCTAATTTAATTTCCATAAACCCAGTGCAGTGGGACCATCATGGCCATTTTACATGTAAGAAACTAGGCACAGAGAGGGCCAGCAGCCTGGGGTCATGTGGTCAACTGGTTGCAGAAGTGACATCTGAACAACCCATTTTGTTGACTGAGAGTCAACCTGACAGGCTGTCCCACAGCAAAATGGAGAGGGAAAATACGTTCAGGTGTGAGTAGCCAGCGCGTGTGGGGAACAGATACTTAATACAGGGGCCACTAGATGGGGGTCATTTCCTATGAAGGCGTGGAAGCGCTCTTCCAATACCTGAAGTAGTTGTGCTTTGGGCACGTGATCAAGGGTATAGATCACATGGAAGCCATGTGGAATATAATTTAGGGAAAGAGAGCAGTCAGTGTTTAGAAGGTATCAGAATAACCTGTGGTATTCTGATACCCCACTGGTGTTCTCGACAAGCTCAGCTGACTGTCCTTCTCTGGCAAGTATAAAGAGAATCCGTGTGGTAGGGAGGGGCGGGTTCCTGCAATGGCTAGAGATCTTTCCACGTGCGCTTCTAAAGTGGTGGACAGAGGCAGTTATCTTAATCACTTTGGGCTACTATACCAAATGAACCACAAGCTGGGTAGTTCCACTTAATCCGGAGTTCTGAAGGCCAGGGAGCCCAAGATCGAGGAGCAGACAGAGCGAACGAGAGAGCTGTAGTTTCTTTCTCCCGTGCAAAGGACACTGACTCTGTGAAAATGACTCTACCACCACATCCTCATCTGGATGTAATGATGGCCTGAATGTATGCCTGTGCCTGCCTATAATCCCAGCTCTTGAGCTGTGGAAGCCGGAGGATCTCGAGTTGGAAGCCAGAATGGACTACATTGGGAGATTCCCTTTTAAACAAAACAAAACACACTCAAAGGTCTTACTTCTTAAGGCCATCTCACAAGGAGTTACGATTTTAAATATGTGAATTTAAAAGGTACATAAACATTCTGTCATAGAGTAGTATTCATTTGCTAGTCAAATGTGGCATCAATTAGTGAAATAAGTGAACTGCTACATTTGCTTAAATTTGTGACCTCTCTTTAGATTTTATATTTTAAAAAAATGTGTGTGGGTGTGCATATCACAGCACACCTGTGGAAGTTAGGAGAGTAGCTGGCAGGAATTGGTACTTTTCTTCCACTATGTGTGCCCTGGAGATTGAACCTGGATCCTCAGGCTTGGTAGCCGGTGCCTTAATCTGCTGCGCCACCCCTCCAGCCCCTCATGTCTCCTTTTAAGTGAAAATTGTTACTGAGATATATTCATATACCATATAGACTCAACCTTTTAAAATGTAAACTTCCATTGGCTTTGTCATATTTACAAGGTCATGCTGCCAGCACTGCCATCTAGTCCCATAGCATTCTGTCTTCCCTTGAACAAAACTCAATGCCCATTAGTGGTTTCTGGACTCTGCACCTCTGAACAACTACCTTTAACATTTAGTTGTGTTTTCCACAGCTCTTGTGGCACTATCCTTCAGCGGGGCAATTGGGCTGACTTTTCTTATGCTGGGATGTGCCTTGGAGGACTATGGGTAAGTTGTTTGAAAAAAGAAATTATTAGTGTGTGTGTGTATGTGTGTGTGTGTGTGTGTGTTTATGCGTGAGCCCATGCATCTGTACAGTTGTAATGTGTCTTCCTCATTCTCCTTTCTACCTTATCTTTTTCCCACCTTTGAGACAAGGTCTCTAAGTGTCCTCGGAGCTTGCTCATTTAGCTAGACAGGGCTACAAGCTGTAGGAATCCTCCGGCCTCTATCTCCCCAGTGCTGGGATTTCAGGTGTGCACCGCTGCGTCAGGCTTTTTACTTGGGCGCCAGGGTCTAAACTCAGGTCTCTGTGTTTGCACAGCAATCGCTTTACCGTACTGAGCCATTTCCTTAGCTCTCAGAGGAACTTCTGTCTGTGTCTCCGCTACTGTTACTGGCAGAGCCTGGTCAGGGTAGCCCATGCGAATGCATGAGTTAGTGAAATCTAGACTGAGCTTTCAGCCCCTTCAGATACCAGTATTCATAGAGAGAAGACCTTTTTTCAAGAAATGGATGTGTTCATTTAATAAGCAGTTGTTAAACACTGAATCTGGAGCAGCTGGGGGTGTGAGAATGAGTCATGTCCCCAGGGGCTTGCTGTTGTAGTCGGGAGGGAGAGATGGACAATTAATAGAGACAAGAAGAGTGCAGAGGCCGGAGGAGGACAGACCTTAGAAAGCAGACATATGCATTTCTCACCAACCAACAAGAGTTTGTATGCATCACAGGCAAAGGGAACAGTCTTCATCTATACCCCGCTAAGGGGGATAGTCAAGCATGTAGAGCCAGCTCCCTGGGGCTTTGTAGGCCCTGTGGAGCAGGTTAGATTACGTGTGGCCCAGACAGCAGGAGCTGGGAAAACAAATGGCATTAGCTGAAACGTGAGGCTAGGTAGGAACGTGCTGACTGAGACTGTAGCCGGAGGATCCTGAGGGGCCACTGTAAGAGATGAAGCAAAATTGGGTCCTGGTGCCGTGGAAATGGACCGTGCAGGTGGCAATAGGTTTTATCTACTGATATCGGGGCTCAAATGAGTTCCTGCCAGCTGCCCAGGTAAAGGGCTTCAACCTAACATGTGTGACTAACACCAGCTGGAGCCATCTGTTGTGACCATTGTCTTGGGTTTTTTTATTGCTGTGATAAAACACCATGACCAAAAGCAACTGAGGGGAAAAGGCTTCCCTTCAGTTTACAGTTGTAGTTCATTATGTGGGGAAGTCGGGGCGGGAGTTCAAGTCAGGCACTGGAGGAGACAGGAACTGAAGCAGAGGCCCTGGAGGAATTCTGGTTACTGGTTTGTTCCTCATTGCTTCCTTTCTTATACACAACTGGCTTTGGGTGGCACCAGCCTTCCATAACAATCATAAATTAAAAACAACAAAAATTCCCCACAGGCCAGCCTGTAGGCCAGTGGTTCTCAACCTTCCTAGTGCTGCGACCCTTCAACACAGTTCCTCTTGTTGTGGTGACCCCCCAACCATAAAATTATTTTGTTGCTCCTTCATTATTATGATTTTGCTACTGTTATGAATCATAATATAAATGTCTGATATGCAGGCTATCTGACATGCAGTCCCCAAAGGGGTCATAACCCAAAGGATGAGAACTGCTGCTCTAGGCCAGCCTTATGGAAGCATTTTCTCAAGTGAGAGTCTGGCTTCTCAAATGACTGTAGCTCTGGTCAAGTTGGCAAAAATCTAACCAGGAAAACATTGCTGAGTTCAGATCTGTCACAGACTTAGAAGCCATCACACAAATTGTTTAAACATGATATAAGCAAAAACATTTGTTCAGAGTTTGCACAGCTCTTGCCGTATTCTCGTTTAGGGATATGCTGTTCCCCTTCCTGCCTGGGAAACCAGAGCCTAAGAGCGGGGGCAACCTTGCTGACTGTACAGCAGTAGACAGGAGACGAGGATTCGGCTCCCCGCTGTGGCTCTTGGCCTCAGCCCTGTGTCCTTCCATGACTAATTGAGTCACGTGTCTGAATTCCCTGTAATGCACTGCGTCTCTGTAAGGTGAGAGCGGCACACATCATATCACTACCACCATCAGGAACAGTAACTTGGGATTCCCGTCTGCATCGGCAGTTGGTAAACTACAGTGTAGCTGCTGCCTGCTTCTGTGGTTAAGGCTTTGTTGGGACCATCGTCACTGCTTTTGCACCACAGTGGCAGGAGTGTAGAGGTGAGGCCGAGACCCGTGGTCGCCCAACCACTCATGTTTTCTGTTTGTCTCTTACAGAAAAGAGTTTGCCAGTCTTTGGTCTTCCCATTTAGTAAATGATGTTCCTTTTCATGTTTAAAAGTTGTGTAGGAAAAGATTGCTTCCACACTAGATGTCCTCTTGTTTCTTACTCTTACTCTTCATGGGGACAGTCTCCTAGATTTAGTGCCTCAGAAAACTGCCGCGGTAGTCCAGGGAGAGAGCAGTGCTCTTTGTTGAGAGGCATCAGGTGACAGGTCCCTTCTCTGGAGCTTGCTTTGTCCTGATATCACCCAGGAGCTCCTTGCAACAGTGTTTTCTGCTGGTTTCGGAAATATATTCTGATAATCTCTGTAGTTTCAAACGAGCCCACATTGATTATGTCCATCCTGAGTCTGCTTGCCGGAGGTCCCTGCCTTCTTGCTTCCTGGTTATCTCCTGACTTCCTGCATCAGTAGCTTCGCCCCAGCCTGTTCGGGGGTGCTCGCTGTGTGGGTGGATCTGCATGATTACAGCTTAGTGATGATGTGTGTCATTATGTCATGTGTTTATTATGATGACTGGCTGGTGTGCTCTTTAATGGGTGTGTAACTGAAGGTGGCAAGGATGATAGATTACTTTTGAAAGTATAGGGCAAACACAGTTGAAAATTCAGCGGCAATTCTTAGCAACTGCAGATGGTTTGCTCCTTTGCATTAGATTATATTTGTAATCTTTTGTAATAAAGGTGGGATTGGGTGCATCTAGTGAGCAAATATGCATTTCCATTGCTTCCATTTCCCCCTCAACCTATTCAACAAGTACAAATGGAACATACCATTCTAGGCTCTGGAGAGAAATGGAGATTGACTAAGACAAATCACGTCTTGTTCTGATGAGCACAAAGACACCAAATGGTGCTATGCAGAAAGCTAGAAAGGGGTGCTAGAAGCGAGGATCACCCGAGGTCACCTTCTAGAAGGGATCTCCCAGCTTCAACTGTCTAGCAGGTGAGAAGAGCCCAAAGCTGGCCTGACATCAGAGAGTGTGCAAGGAGCAGGGCAAAGGCTGCACGGGCTGTGGGTGAAGAGAATGAGGGCGAGACAGTCCAGAATGGATAGAAGAAACATGAGGCAGCAGATGAGAAGCCTTGTCTGTGTCTCGTTTTAAGTCACTGGAAGTTTTCATGCATACATGCACTCAAACGATCTTCGTGAAGCTAGTGTGCGCAAGCCACTGCATTATATGTTCTATAGGGAAAGCAGAGGTGGCCTTTGACCATCCCGTCCTTAGAGTTGCTGGTCAGGGCCAGCAATGTAGCTGAGCGGTAGAGTGCTCGCCTAGCATGTACAAAGTCCTGGGTTCGGTCCCCAGTACTGCAGATCTTTACTATAAAAAAATATGTATGTTTCTCAGTCATACAATGTATAGTTGTTTCTTAACATAAGCTGCATATATATTAGTGAATAAGTAATATTTTTCTAACTTTATTTGTGCCTGGTAGAAATATTCTCATGTCTTAATATTCACAATTGATTAATGTTTTTACTAAGACATGTGAAATAGTGATGTTGAAACAATAGTATGCCTTTGAGTTAAGATGTAACTTTTCTTTTGGGTTCCACCGACAACAGCGTTTACTGGCCCTTGTTCGTCTTGATTTTCTACGTCATCTCTCCCATCCCCTACTTCATTGCCAAAAGGGTCTCATATGACTCTGATGCGACCAGCAGTGCCTGTCGGGAACTGGCATATTTCTTCACAACTGGGATTGTCGTTTCTGCCTTTGGATTTCCTGTTATTCTTGCTCGCGTGGCTGTGGTGAGTTCTGTTTTTTATTGTTTTACTCAGCGGTCAGGATTTGCTTCAAAGGCCAGTGCCTACCACCTCAAGTTCATTGTCATGGCTTCAGTTTTCCTTGAAGCCAGCTCTGGTTTTAGTTTCTCTCTCCTATTGGAGATTCATTAGTGTCTCAGTCATATTTTCAGAGTTTCTCACTGTTTCTCTTACGGTTTTTAGTCAAACCATATGACTTCTTGCTTTTTCTGTATTAAGCTATTCTCTTCAGTCATTTTTATATTCCTGCCTCTTAAACAGTGGGGCAATCCACTGAGACAATCAAATAATGCTTTCCCAAACAGAAAAGAAAGGCCATATCAAAGTAGAACCAGGGACTTACTTCTTAAGAACTCTGGGATAGAGTGAGGAATATCTAGTGAATGACATAGCCACACCTAGTGTGGGCTTTTTTTTTTTTTTTTTTCTGGACTGGAAAACAAACATTGTGCTATAATTTATTCAGTTTCTTGATGTTCTCTGACTCTCCCACTTTTTGTTTTTATCTGCCGACCACATTGGCTATCAGTTATATGCAACCTTATTTGTTTAGCATCAAAATATCTTAGGAACATTTGCTTTTTATGAAATGCCAAGATTAAAACCTCAATACGGTCAGCACTCCAAGAACATGGTGGTGGCCTGATGAAAATGTATGCTAAAGTATACTACCTATGAGGAGGGCAATGATAAGTATACTGTAGGAGTAACCTGGAGAGAGAAATGCCAGCTGCTGCTTGATATGGGCCTTGAAGACCAAATAGGATTTTGATTAAAGTAGAGAAGGCTGTTGGACCGGCACCCAAGTGTGAAAATAAAGTGTGTGGGATAAAAAAAAAAAGGTGCAGGATGAGGAAGCAAAGAAGAGGTACTGAGAGTGAGGCCAGAAAGGTTGCTGCAGTCTGCTAAGCCAGAGCCCCTCAAGCTGTGTCAGCTTGAACTTTACTTAAGCAATGCGGAACTGATGCCCTGATCACGGGGTGGCTGTGGCCTCATTGGTCAGCTTAAGTATTGCTGGAAGTGTTCCTGTTTTCAGCATTGAGGCTGTTTGGTGAACCTGAAACAGAAAGGGAAAAAGAAATGCCCACTAGAGGGTACTCTCATCCCTAGCTGTGTCTCCTTAATAGAACCATCTGCCCAGCTGGACTGCCCCTTTCATTTAAACATGTTATTGCTTAACATGTGTCTTGCCTAGAAAAGAAGCAAACAGATGTCTAACTTTCTAATTCCTGTCCTCTGTGAAAGAGGGAACTCTTTGCACCTAACGTTGTAATCTTGCTGACTGTATTTTGCTTGAGGCAGTTACTATCAACTAAGAACAATTAGAGATTCGTCTCATAGAAAGGATGTTAGGACGACACTAGACTTAATTAGCAAGCATCATGGAATCACACGTGACAGGAGGTCACTGTCCTCCACCCATGGCGCCACTCACCGTCTCAGCAGCCTTGTGTCATGTTTCAGTGGGGGTTTCTGATGCAAAGACTAAGAGACTCACAAAGACGACAATGTGAAAAGGACATAATCCTTCTCTTGTGTTTCAGATCAAGTGGGGAGCCTGCGGCCTCGTGCTGGCCGGCAACGCTGTCATTTTCCTCACAATTCAAGGCTTTTTCCTTGTCTTTGGAAGAGGAGATGATTTCAGTTGGGAACAGTGGTAGCGCCTTACTCGGAGGGAAAGCATGGAGTTTCTTAGCGTTTGTACTGTATGTATATGTGTGCACGTGGTGTTTTCATACAGACTTTAATATGCTGAGGTTTTTTTTTATATACCTTTATATCATGATCATCTTAGGGAAGATGTTGTAAACAAAAGATGAGTTTTATTCCTGGCAAACAGATCACTGCATTGACTCAACTGTTACCATGGTCTTGTAGACAGCCACTTGCTTACCCAGGGTGTCCAAACCTTTTGCTTTGGGATGCGCTTGGGTAGTCAGAGACACTGGGACAGATCTGACATCCCAGAGTTGGCTTTCTCTCCCTGCTGTATACTCACCTCAGAGGGAGTTTTATCCATCCGAAGCATCAACATCAGCTAGTGGCTTCTCGGGGATGTGGGATCCGAAGCCCCCATCAGACCAGGTGCGTTTGATGAGATTCCACACTTGTCTCATGCCTGTTGAAGCGAGAGAAGTGTCGTCATAAAGGAAGAAAAATTATCATAGCTCCCTTGTCTTCTCCTTGGCACAACCACTTGGCACAACACCTTTCTGGGTGTTGTATGTGCATTTGCAAAAAAAAAAAAAAGTTTTCCTGTCCCATGTTGAGAATGGGCTCAGATCTTGCTGTTTCTAACATGTTGTATTGTTGCTCAGATGTGAGGGGCCTGTTCTTAGGAGGGAACAGATAAGTCCTCATCATCCAAAAGCAGTGGCTGTTTGCACAGAATAACCAAAAAGCCCCCCTGGGTACAGGGAGAGAGGCTGGGCTGGAACTGGCCCCTGCGTTAAGTGGAGGGGAGGTTAGACAGTTCTTTGAAATGCACACTGTCATCCCAGCACTTGGGAAGGCAGAGGCAGGCTGATCTCTGTGTGAGGCCAGCCTGGTCTGCAGAGAGAGTCCAGGACAGCCAAGGCTACACAGAGAAACCCTGTCTCGAAAAAACAAAAACAAAACAACAATAAAAAAAACCAAGCAAACCTGTTTTTGGAGGCGGGGGTCATATTAACTGGTTTGGATTGTCAAGCCTCAACTGTTCTCATCCATACCACCTCAAGCTGGGCAGTACAGTGCAGCTCCAAGCTGTAAGTGGAGCTTGGGGGCTCTACTTGGCAGGTCCTGGGCTAGCCTCCTTGCCCAGACGTGTCTCCAGTTTCCCACGGGGTCCACAGGCTGAAAGGGTCTTTCCTCTTCCCACTGCCCCCCTTCACTCCTGAAGATACCAGGGAGAAAAGCAGGCTCACCTTGAACCCTTAACAAGGGAGTGGACTGGAGCATTCCTTACCCTGCTAAAGAGGAAGGCAAGGTGGCACCAACGCCCTAGGCACTTACTCTGGTGGCCTTGCCAGAGTACTCTCAGTCTGTCCACACAGCCCCACCCACCATTGCATGGTGGGCACCGAAATCACCTTGGGCATCAGTGGGTGTGTACCCCAGAAGTGGGAGTCCCTCGTCATCCGTGGCTCTCTCTGCCAGGGTCTTGCTCCACATCTCCGGCACAGTCATTACTGAGAAGGCACATGCTGTAGTCTGGCAGCCAGCGACCCGACACACAGAGGCAGGAGTGAAGATGGTGTCGCCCAGCCCCAACGTGACGAGGACAAGGTGCTGGTCCCCATGGCCACAGCTGTGCTGTGCCTCACCAGCACTGAGCTCTCCCTGGAGGCAGACATCTCTTGACATAGACAGCTGGGCGTGCCAAGTGACACGCAGGCCAAGAAAAGATGGTGTGGGGCCCAAATGGCTGGAGAGCCATCCTCCTCGTGAATTGTAATCCTGGTGACACCGGCCGGCTCAATGACCAGTCCAGCGAGCAGAAGGTTGTCAAAGAAATGCAGACCCTGTATCAGATGACTGTGGAGGGTCCCACCAGCCTCCTAAAGAACTACTAGCTTGTCCTCCATACCTCTGAAGAAGAGGCGATGAAGGCAAGAGCCTGCTCGTGCTAGAGAGGCACACCTCTGCCTATAAATAAGTAGTGGGACCTGGCAAGCCTGTCTATGCCCTGGATCCCTTTGATAAACCTAGGGATCTACCTTCTTTCTACCTAGAAGCCATGGAGTTCCATCTGCCAGCTTCTCAGGCCTGATCTCCTTCTCTGTCTCCCTAGTGGAAAAGGCTCTTGACCGGTCAATCGCAGAGACCCTGCTCTCTGCAGTGATGTTCTGAGTGGCACCGTATGTCTTCTTGCCTAGCACCTAACTGCCTCTAGAGGTTTACCTATGCAAGGAGCTGCAGCTGCAGAGCTTTGTGAATATAGTGACAAGACGAAGCAAGAAGAGCAATGTGCAGGTGGCTTCTGTCTGTGAGGACCCCGGCTGCCAGGACAAGTGGCTACAGGATGAGATGGCTCTGTGCTATCTTCAGACTCCCCACAATATGGTGTCTTTCACTCTTGACTCCCCTTGGGTTTTCCCATGAAATACTCCTGAGTCCTGGTGTTGGCTCCCTGATTCAACAAACTAGAGGACCACCCAGTGGCCAGCCTAGATCCATTGGAAACCTAATAGTGTCCCCACCTGCCAAGGCTCAAGGCAAAGACTACTCCACTAGGCAGGGTCCTCATTGGTGGCAGCTTATACCCAAGTTCTGAAAGCCTGGACATGAGCAAGGCTTTGCAGGACTTCCTGTGTGTCCAGCAAGTGCAGACCCCTGTGGAACTCTCCTCAGACTGGTAGATGACCGGCCATGTGGATGAGTTCGCGTGCTTTGTCCCTGAAAATGACAAAAAATGATGACAGGAAGGGCTTCTGCATGCTGTTGGCCAGTCCCAGGGCAGGCTACAGCTATGTGAACAGAAGCAGAAGGAGCACCACGGGGATGTGACCCTTTGTGAAGATGGCAGAGCAGAGCAGCTCCTTTCTAATGGGAAGGCTGTCCGAGCCATTTCCCAAATCCTGGCCAAGAAGAACTTGTGAAAGCAGAATGACTGTGTGGAGAAGAGTATCAGCTTGAACCGTACCCTCCTGAGGGAGGACCTGGGACTGGTGGACAAAGATGTCATCGCCTTCCCTCAGCATTTCTGCCTGGTGCTGCTGACAAACACCCCCTCCAGCCAGCAGACCACAAAACTTCGCAAGGCCATGCTTCCCCAACATGCTGCAGATGATCGTGTTGGGCAAGAACATTGGAATTCCCCAAGTCCTTTGGTCCCCAAATCAAGGGCACCTGCTGCCTGGAAGAAAAGGGCCTATTGATTACTAGAACCCCTGGGTCTCAAGTGCACCTTCATTGATGACCTTGACTGCTACCTGAGCAACATGGAAGACGCCTGTGCCGTCTGCATTCAGGTGGTAGAAGATGACCTCTGAAACCCTGGTACCCTAGTACCCTGCACCTGCCTAAAGGTTCCATGCCTCCATGTCCTCACCAGATAGGAAGACTCAGCCTGGTTGTATAAGACTCTAGAACGAGGCTAATATGGAGACACTTCTGGGCAGGGAGACCATCCTAGGACCTTCCAAGCCCTAAGTTTGGATCTCCCAGGGTCCACTTGGAGTTCTGTTTTACCAATAACTTGGAGATGCACTACCCAACTTGAGGATGGTATGGATAAGAGAAGTTGAGAGTTGACAGTCCAAAACCACTTATGTGACCTCCACATCCAAAAGGTTTTTTTCAGTGTTGTGAACTATAAAACCCTGTTTCTTTGGTGTGGTTGAGCTCTAACATACACCTTTAATCCAAGAATTTTTATTTATTGTAAGCAGATGATTATGGTGTGGTTCAGCCAGCCCTAGCACACACCTTTAATCCAAGAGCTTTGTGTACACAGGATTTAGTAAAGTTAACCCTACGTCAAGAAGTAGAGCAGGAAGCCAGCTGACAGGGATTGAAGAGTAAGAGGGACTTTGAAGGTATTTAAGACAGCAGGGAGAAGTAGAAGAGTCTTTAGCGCCTCAGCTCTTGAGCTCCTTGGCCTTTGGCTCTTCTGAGCTTTTAGCTTTCTAGCTCTTGGGCTTCAGCTCTTTAGCTTCAGCTCTTCAGCTCCTTGGTCTTTGGCTCTTCTGAGCTATTAGCTTTCTAGCTCTTGGGCTTCAGCTCTTTAGCTCTTGAGCTCTTCAGCAACTTGGCTTTTGGCTCTTCTGAGCTTTTAGCTCTCTAGCTCTTGGGCTTTTTGAGCTTTGAGCTAAAAAGCCTTTGGCTTTGGGTTTTGGCCTTTACCTCCTGGGCTGTCAGCTGAGCAAGTGATCTTTTTGGGCTTTTTCCTGTGGAATGTCAGCTGAGTAGAAACGTCAGCTGGGTGCTTTCTCTGCCTCCCTGAGCTAGCAGGTTTTCACCCTAGCATCTGGCTCGTGAGTATTCATTGGTAAAATAGAACAGTTGGGATTTTCGTTTTTTTTTTTTTTTAAACATTTCAAATATTCTGCAATACTCTCCCTTCCAGTGTCCTCCCCCACCCCCAACTCCTTAGCATTCTTATTTGCTCTTGTTGGTGGCTCTGACCTTTCCTGAAAGGATATGAGAAGCAAAAGTAAGCAGAGGATGAGGGCTTTATTGAATTTACACATTGGTGCACTTTTTGTCCTTTGTATTAAACTTGATGTCACCTCCACAGGAAACAGGGATCACATGTTGGTTCTTGTTATAAACAAGTTTTCTAGCTCATTTTTTTTATCTGGGACCTATCAGGAGAAGGAAGTGAAAACTATGACCACCTAACGAAGATGTTGTCAGCGGTCTTAAAGCACAGTGATTGGCAGCATGTTGGCAGAGTGTTCAGAGCACGCTTCCTTGAGGCTTGTGGTCTGAGGAATCAGCACTCCTGGCCAGTTTGGTGTGATGCTGGGACCAGGGGATGAAAGGACAGTGGACAGTGTGCAATGTTATTCTCTGGCCTTGTGCATGGCATTATGTTTTTAATATTTTGTGTACATACAGAATTGTTAAAGTTGTCATTTCTAGTATTTACATTAGAAAAATTATTTAGATACTCAATCATTTTAAGCAGCATTTTTAATCATGACACTTGCTATTGTAATAAATTTGACTTTTAACACCAAAGGAGAGTTGAACTGCATAAGTCTTCAGTCTCAGTTTACCTTGCTTATAAGATGAGCAACAATTTCTTGACCCTTTTGAATGGGCAGTTTTGAGGCATAATCTTAGGATGATAGCAGTGACTTCTGTGATACCATTTGAACGTCCAGTGGACTGCAGTATCTCTTCTTTTCTTCATATGACAAAGCCATCCATTTATTCAAGTGTTTTTGGAAGTGCGTTTGTTATTTGTTTGTGTACATTTCAAATAACTGAGATAGCTTTAATACAGAAGCTTAAAGTATTGCTTCCCCCCCCCCTCCCTTTTCTTTTAAGATAGGTTCTTACTCAGTAGCCCAGGCTACCCTCAAGCTCACTTGATACTTCTGCCTCACCCTCCCGAGGGAGTATTGTGATTCCAAGCATATACACCGCACCTGGCTTAAGAATTACCTCTTGATTTTATTTCTAGAGTGATGCAAGGTATTTGTAGAGAGTGTTTGAGGGGCTGGAGAGGTGCCTCAGTGGTTAGAGCACTTGCTTTGGCAGAGGACTGGTGTTCGGTTTCCAGCACCCACATCAGTTGACTCACAGTAATTCCAAGGGATCCAGTGTCTTATGGCTCTGTGGGAACCTGCACATACACACACAGGCATACACATATACATTAAATAAATAGATCATTAAAAAAGTATTTGGAGTGATAGATTATTAGATTTGCTGTGCATCTAATAGGAAAAATAGTTATCTCATAGTGCCGTGTATTATACTCAATAAATGTTAGCCAAATAGGAATATTTAATACAGTTTTCTTCTTGGTCACAGTGGTGGATGTCTTTTTTTCCTTCCAAGAAGTATCAGTCCTTATATTGTAGAATATATTTAAAATTTCAGAGCACATTGATCACATTGTAAAATGGAGAATTTACTTCAAAGACTTGCCCACAGGTAAGACTTCTTGTGACAGGACTAACACATTACAGGAACTGGCTTACAGGGGAGTGGGAAACACCCTTCTGCAGCCCTGTTACTGTGAATGGAGGGCAGATAAACTGCGTGGACACTGACCTGTGAGACTGAAGGTTCCCGCCTGAGTGTGAAATAGGAGGAAAGACAGTGGGAGTTTCTACCTCTTTTCTTCAGAACAAGGCTGGCTTTTCCTCGCCTGGTGCCTGTGCTGTCCAAGTACCGTTCTCTTTCATCAACTTTCTCTTCCAACCAGGACTCCTCTTCCTACCCTGCCCTTTCCTCCCACCTCTCAGGTTCTTCCTTCTTCAGCTTCACTCCCGTCCCCTTGTCTCTCCCCATTAATCAGCTTTCTAGGTACAGCAGATAACCATGTGCTACTCAAACTCATCTGATTCAGTTTGTTTACAGAAGGAATGGATGCTTCTGTCTTCTCCCCCCACTTCTGAAACTGGTGCTGATACCCGCGTGTAGCCCTTGTGCTGCAGCTACACGCTCGTGAGAGTGCCTCCTGACCCACTGCTCAGTCACAGGAAAAAGAACAAGCTGCCCAGCTATGTAGAGAAGCACAGTAGTGTTTGGGATGGGACAACCCACCCTCACCTCGGGCCGGGGTTCTCAGTTGTTTTCGTGTTCATAGATGTTTATCTGACCCCCACTAAGGAACTCAGGTGCATTTTTTTATAGACCCAGAAATCTACCTCTGAGTCACCTCCTCACCGAGGGTTTTTCCAGAAGCTGAGATTCTATTATGCCTTGGGATCCATCCTATTTGGAAGGGAGACCAGAAGATTTGTTCTCTAGTGCTTTTGTCAGGATAACCTCAGTGTAAATGTGAGCAGTCCTCAGTGGAAGCAGTCGCTACCTGGAAGGAGTCCATTACAACTGAACGGGGGATGGTCTCCCTCGAGAGGTGCAGATTTGGGTGCAGAGGAGTGGCCAGGTTAATCCGGACTGTGTTGTATGGAAGGGGTGGAGAGATGCATCCGTGGATGAAGAGCTTTGCTACCCAAGTGTGAGAACGAAGTTCAGGTTTTTGGCACCCACATAAAAAGCTGGTTAGGCACGGTGGCCCACCAGAAATCCCAGACTTGGGATCCTTGAGGCAAGTTGGCTAGCTAGACCAGCTGAATTGGAAAGTGGAGAGCAGTAGAGAAAAAGGCCTGACAGAAACTTTGATCTCCACAGGCACCCCATATACCTGTGTTCGCACAGATGCATGCATGCACAGGTACACACACACGCACACAGTGTGATGTATTGGAAGAGGTACACATATACATGAACTGACAGGGAAGGAACTATCGGTCCTCACGTTCCGTACATTGGGGAAGATCTCATCTGATGTTTGTAACCGGGTTTAGGCTGTTGGATTACAGAGAAGTTAGTTTTTGTGTTACCTCATTAGTTGCACAGTTCAGTTACTAGAAACAGAAATTGGACAATGCTGATGTGAGTGTTAAAGGTTCACGAGAATGAACAGTTCCCAAGGAAAACCAGGAAGTAACCATTTTGAAAGAACCGCCCATCCTTAGCCCTGGGAACACAGGCCAGGTGGAGCACAGCACACTTTGGAGACACAGCGTGTCCCTTCAGTGTTGACTGTCAGAAGTGGATGCCATGGCACTTCTCACTCTTCCAAATGAGTGGAAGTGTTATTTTTTTTCTCCTGGAATAATTAAAACTTAGCAGTGCTAATAATTATCATGCAGTTATTAATTGCCAGTGCTTTGGCTAAAATCTTTATCCTTGATGGCCATTCCCTTTATAAGTTAAAGCATGAATGTACCTGTGCTTCTGTCTCAACGCTTTGTAGTCCCTTTGTTATCACCTTATTCTACCAAGTTTAATGATTCTTAGAGCTCCCCTCAAACCGTGTGCTCGTTGCTCGTTCCCCCGACACAACCACACTTTCCTAGCATTTTTGTTACAGAACAGCTTGTATGCCAACAAGCCAGTTTGGGCACCTGCCTTCCCCTTCTTGAGTTGTTTTGAGACAGGATGTCAGTATGGAGCTCTGGCTGTCCTAGGATTCACTTTGTATATTGGGATTACTTCACTCACTGAGATCCTCCTACCTCTGTCTCCCGAGTGCTTGGATTAAAGATGTGCACCACCACATCCAGTCTTGTCATCTGCCTTTAATAAGCCAATTAAAAGAGTCAAGTAAATAGAGAAATGCATGAAATAAAACTAAAAACTAGGAGGAGAGAAGAGCCATAGAGGGGGCTGAAGGGAGGATAGATTTGTTCAGTAGGATGACATTGGGATGAGGGACAAAGACCTAGTGACTTAAGTCCCTCTTTTGAGTCCTAACACAAAGTTTGGGATTAAGTGCCAGGTCTGTTTGTAATTAAGCAGCGTGGTCAAGATGTGGTCGTGTCCATCACTGTCTCTGTCCCAGGCTTTCCTCAAGGAAGGCTGGCAAATTACCAGCACTGTGTAAAATCTCTTTCAAGAGGCAGTTTCCTCCTTTGGCTGGAGTTGTATAATCCATAAGGAGTAGAGTTCAACAGAACCTTTCATGCTCTACCCTCACAATGCTGTCTGTAGTGAGCTCATAGTTCATAGGGTTCGGGTCCCCAATTGTGGGGACAATATGGCAATAGACGGCAGACATGGCGGCGGGAGCTGGAAGCAGAGAGCTATCTAGGACTCACACCTCAAACTACAAGCATGAAGCAGAGTGAACTGGAGATGGCCTATGGCTTTGAAACCTCAACGCCTCCTCCCAGTGGCACAGTTCCTCCTGGAAGACTTCTCCGAACACCGTCCCCAAGATGGGGACCGAGAATTCATACATGTGAGCTTATGGGGGACATTTTCATTCAAACCATCACACTTCTCTGTACCTTTCATAGGCAGATGACACACAATTCTATTCCTAGGGCAGAGTCCTCCAACCCCAGAATTGTATATACAACTGGCAGTGTCTCCTGTTCCCTTGAGTATCAATGTGCGACAAAGTCGAGCTCTTGAGTCTCATTAAGCTTCCAATTTCTTGGGCCGAAAGACTTGGAATGTATGAAAGCTTCTCACTTTTTGCCATCTTACAACATTCACCCTCTAGAGACATGCAATCTATGAGTTTTTGTGTGTGCAAAGAGCTGCACAACCACCACCTCGAATTTCAGAATGTGCTCACCATCCCACATGAGATTGCTCATGCAGTAGCAGTTACTTATTTCCATTCCCCACCCCTAGTGACTAGGAAACCCCATGGCTTTGCAACCCATTTCTGTAGGTAACTGGCCTACAGTAGATCTGGGAAGTCATTCATTGTTGCAGCTCCAGATTTACATGGGGTGGAAGGACTCAGCTGGCTGTTTTGTCTCTTACCCCAGCAAATCGCTTAAATATTTAGATAGATGGTTCTCAAAGTGGACATCCTCAGAGCCCTTCTACATTTATTTTTCACAGTACTTTACAGAAGCTGTCTAAAAAGTGCCCCTGCTGGCTGCTAATGCAATGTGGTTCGAGATTATTCTAGTTTTTAGACATTTCTGAAATTCATGTGCATGTTAAAATGTGAATTTTTAGAAACTGCCTTGTTTTTTGTTTTTTTTTTTTTTCACTTAGTGCTTCCTTCATTGCTTTTTTCCAGTTATACCTGCCATACTACCCGCAAACCCATGATAAGTTTAAATAAGTGGCTATTTAAAAATTCCCCAAACAAGTTGAAAAACAAAATAGCCCCTGAACCGCTGTTATGGTTTCAATATGAAGTGTTCTCCACAGACTGATAGTGTGAACACTCTGTTCCCAGCTTTTGGTGCTATTCTGGGAGGCTGGGGAAATGTTAGAGGATAGCGACAACATAGAGAGAAAGGTCCCTGGGCATGGGTCCTTGAAATATTTCATCGCAGGCCCCTTCTCTCTCCTTCCTGTCCATCATGAGAACAGCTTCTGTACACTCCTTCCACTAGCAGGCCCAGAAACGCAGAGCCGAGTCACTGAGGACTGACCCTCTGAAACTGAGCTAAATAGCAGCACAGAAAGCAATTGGTGCAGTTAGGAACCGAAGGTAGGTGCTAGTGGGGGCACTGGTCAGGTTATGGTAATAGTGAAAAAGAGAGGTCTGAGAAGTCACACGTGCTGGTACATCCCCGTAAGCCCAGCATTTGGGAAGCTGAGTCATTAAAATCACGCCCAGTTTGGACAACATACTGTTGTATATGGCAACTTCATACAAGTGATTTGTCAATTAAGAAAATAAACATGAAGTGGCCAACACACTTCACTGGGGTGTGGGGGAGGAGTGGCCTTTGTGGTCTTTCTTTCTTTCTTTCTTTCTTTCTTTCTTTCTTTCTTTCTTTCTTTCTTTCTTTCTTTCCTCACTCCCTCTCTCGATTCCTTCCTTCCTTCCTTCCTTCCTTCCTTTCTTCCTTCCTTCCTTCCTTCTTCTATCTGACTTTCTAGTCTTACTGTTTTTTTCTTGTTTGTTTTGATTTTGTTTTCTTTTGAGAGATATAGAAAGAACATGAGCTAGGGTGAGTAGGGAGGTAGACAGGATCTGGGAGGATTTGGGGAAGGGAAAGAATATGACCAAAAGATATTGTATAAAATTTTTAATAGAAAAAGATGAAATTCTTCTACATTTTATCTTTCTTTATCTATTCAGATTAGTTTGCAAATCTATTCCTCCAACCCCAAAACATGGAATTAAAAAGTGTTTCTAACAGCATGGATGTTATAGGTATGGCTCAGAGCCCAGATGGTATTTGCTGACATTTCTGGGTTCTAAAGTCCTAGAACAAAGAATTACATGGGTGGTGATAGAAATAGAGACAAATTTATTTAAAAAAAAGTCTCATATAGACATGTAGGGTAAACCTACTAAAATCTGTACACCTAAAGAAACTAATCAAGAGGGAGGACTCTGACTAAAGTGCTCAGTCCCCATCCTGAAAAGCAAAGAGGATGGACCTCAGAAGAAGAAGAAAACAGGAAACAAGTTAGGAACCTGCCACAGAGGGCCTCTGAAAGGCTCTGCCCTGCAGACTATCAAAGCAGATGCTGAGACTTATGACCAACTGTTGGGCAGAATGCATGGAATCTTATGAAAGAAGTGGGAAATAGTAAGGTCTGGAGAGGACAGGAGCTCCACAAGGAGAGCAACAGAACCAGAAAATTTGAACACAGGGGTCTTTCCAGAGACTCATACTCCAACCAAGTACTATGCATAGAGATAACCTAGAACCCCTGCACAGATGTAGCCCATGGCAGTTCAGTGTCTAAGTGGGTTCCATAGTAATGGGAACAGGGACTGCCTCTGACATAAACTGATTGGCCTGCCCTTTGATCACCTCCCCCTTAGGGGGGAGCAGCCTTACCAGGCCACGGAAGATGACAATGCAGCCACTCCTGATGAGATCTGATAGACTAGGATCAGAAGGAAGGAGAGGGGGACCTCCCCTATTAGTGGAGTTGGGAAGAGGCATGAGTGAAGAAGGGGGAGGGAAGGTGGGATTTGGAGGGGAGGATGGAGGGGTTTATGGGGGATACAAAGTGAATAAAGTGTAATTAATAAAAGTAAAAAAAAAAAGAAAAAGTTTAAAAAAGAGCAAAAGAAAAGATCATCCTGAGTAAGGTAACCAGAAAAAAAAAAAGTCCTGTAGTAGTTGGATGCCATTTCGTTCCTGGGGGTGGTTTTTCTTCCTATCCCTTAGCTCCCAGAACAATGACTTGTGAGACTGATTACATATTAATACCTAGGCATATAGCTAGGCTCTTCTCTGTCTAGCTAATAACTTAACACATTACACTACTCTAAATTCTGCCATGTGGCTGGATTACCTGAGCTCAGGCACAATACATCTGTCTTCATCATATCTTGCCTCTGAATTTCATGCACCTGTTTCTCCTCCAGAATCCCTTCTGCTTGTCAGATGCTCCACCCCTATTTCCTGCCTAAGGTATAGGCCATAGGTTTTTTAAATTGACAGGTTTTGCATCCATACAATACACAAGAGATTCCTTCTTCAGGTCCCCTGAGCTCCATCATCTGGGCCACTGCCCTGCCTACCTTCCTGGGGAGGCCTACTGGCCCCAGGAGCATCTCACCCACAATCCCATGCCAGGTCCCCTTGGAAACAGCCAGCATCTGTGAGCTGTGCTCTGTCCCCTGAGGTCCATCATCCAGGCCAGAAATCTGCCTGCCTTTCCTAGGAGGCCTTCTGGCCCCAGGAACATCCAGGAGTCCTGCTGGCACCAGGACTATCCAAGTGGCCACCTGGAACAAGGGACAAGCATGTGGCTAAAGACCAGTGTAAGAACACAATTGACAAGAGCCAGGGCAATATGGAACCACCAGAGCCCAGCTATCCTACTATAGCAAGCCCTGGATATCCTAACAGTGCTACAGCACAAGAAAATGACTGTAAATGCAATTTTATAAAGATGATAGAAGCCTTAAAAGAGGAAATGAATAAGTCTCTAAAGAAATACAGAAAATACAATCAAACAGGCGAAGGACATGAATAAAACTGTTCAAAACCTAAAACATAGAAATAGAAGCAAAAAACAAAACAAAACAAAAAATGAGCAGCCAAAAAACTGAGATAATCCTGAAGATGAAAAACCTAGGGAAGAAAATAATTACAGATGTAAGAATCACCAACAGAATATAAGAGATGGAAGAGAGAATCTCAGGGGTAGAAGATACAGTTGAAGGTATTGATACTACATCAGTCACAGGAAATGTTAAAAAGATCCTGACATGAACATCCAAGAAATCTGGGACACAATGAAAAGGCAAAACCTAAGGATAATAGGAATAGAAGAAGGAGAAGATTCCCAGCTCCAAGGCCCAGAAAATCATAGAATAAAATTTCCCCAGCTTAAAGAAAGATATGCCTATAAACATAAAAGAAGCACACAGAACACCAAGTCGATTGGACCAGAAAAAATCCTCCTGCTGCAAAATAAAACACTAAATGTACAGAACAAAGAAAGAATATTAAAAGTTGCAAGGGAAAAGGTCAAGTAACATATAAGCGCAGACCTATCAGAATTACACCCAACTTCTCAACAGAAACTCTAAAAGCCAGAAGGGCCTGGGCAGATGCCTTATATACTCTAAGAGAACACAAATGTCATCCCAGACTACTGTACAGCAAAACTTTCAATACCATACATAAAGAAAACAAGACATTCCATGGCAAAACCAAAAATAAACAATATGTACAATCCAGCCCTACAGAAGATACTAGAAGGAAAACTCCAACACAAGGAGGCTAATTACACCCAAGAAAACAAGGGAAATAACCTCACACCAGCAAAACCAAAAGAAGAGGAGCACATACACACAAACACACACTACTACCACCAACCACAAAATAACAGGAATTAACAATCATTGATCATTACTATCTCTCAGCACCCATTGACTCAATTACCCAATAAAAAGACACAGGCTAACAGAATGGATGTAGACACAGGACCCATCATTCTGCTTCACACAATAAACACACTTCAGCCACAAAGAAAGATATTAACTTAGAGTAAAGGGATAAAAAAGGGTTTTCCAAGGAAATCGACCTATGAAGCCAGCTGGAGTACCCTTTCTAATATATAATAAAATAGACTTTAAACAAAAAATACTCAAAAGATAAGGGGAAGGACAACTCATACTCATCAAAGGAAAAATCCACCAAGATGTCTCAATTCTGGACATCTGTGCCCCAAATGCAATGGCACCCACTTTCATAAAATAAACTGCACACATTAATGGTAAGATAATTTAACACCTCACTCTCACCAATGGACAGGTCATCCAGACATAAACTAAACAGAGAAATAATGAAACTCAAGACGTTACAAACCAAATGGATGTAAGAGACGTATACAGAACATTTCAGCCAATCACAAAAGAATATACCTTCTCAGCACCTCATGGAACCTTTTCCAAAATTGTCCATATACTTGATCACAAAGCAAGCCTCAGCAGATACAAGAAAATCAGAGTAACCGTTGTTTCTTATCAGACCACCATGGATAAAAGCTGGGCTTTAACAACAACAGAAAGTCTATAAACTCATGGAAACTGAACAGTTCTACTTATTGACCACTGGGTCAAGGAAGAAATAAAGAAAGGAATTAAAGACTTTCTAGAGTTCAATGAAGATGAAGGCACAACACACTCAACTTATGGGATGCAATGAAAGCAGTGAATGCTAAGGGGAAAGTTCATAGCACTAAGTGTCTTCTTAAAAAATTGGAGAGCTCTCTCTCATACTAGCAACTTAACAGCACACTTGAAAGCTCTAGAACAAAAAGAAGCAAACACACCCAAGAGGAGTAGATGGCAGGAAATAATCAAATTAACAAATTACAAACAGAGAATAATGCAAAGAATCAATGAAACCCAGAGCTGGTTCTTTGAGACAATCAACAAGATAGAGAAAACCTTAGCCAAAGTAACTAAAAGACAGATAGACAGACAGAGAGAGAGAGAGAGAGAGAGAGAGAGAGAGAGAGAGAGAGAGAGAGAGAGAGAGATTATTTTGGTACAGAACAGACTCAAAATGTGCAAATCATTACAAAAACATAGCTGGATAGTGACCTGGGAGGCAGCACAGGGCTCCCATGATACAAAATGGACAGAGCACTATTTGGGAGTAATACCAGGTTGAGCAAAATTTGATGGTTGTGAGCTAAGGCAAATCAGGATGACTGTCTGAGAGGGAGACACAGACAGACAGACAGAAACAGAGAGACAGAGAGAGACAGAAAGAGACACAGAATATCCAAATTAACAAAATCAGAAATGAAAAGAGGAACATAACAACAGATACCTAGGAAATCCAAAGAATCACTAGGTCTTACTTCAAAAACCTGCACTCCACAAAATTGGAACTGAATCTAAGACCTAGAAATAAACACACATACACCTATGGACACTTGATTTTTGACAAAGGAGCCAAAACCATCCAATGTTAAAAACAGATAGCATATTTGGTCTAACTGGATGTCTACATACAGAAGAATGCAAATAGACCTATATTTATCACCCTGCAAAAAACTCAAGTCCAAGTGGACCAGGAACCTCATAAAATCAGATACACTAAATCTAATGGGATAGAAATTGGGGAACAGACTTGAACGCATTGGCACAGGAGACAGCTTCCTGAGCAGAACTCCAACAACTCAGGCATTAAGATCAGCAATTAGTAAATGGGATCTCATGAAGCTTAAAAGCTTCTATAAGGCAAAGAACACCATTAATAGGATAATACAGCAGGCTACAGAATAAGAGAAAATCTTCACCAACCCTACATCCAACAGAGGACTACTTATACAAAATGTATGAAGAACTCAAGAAATTAGATACCAACAAACCAAATAACTCAATTTAAAAATGGGCTACATGGCTAAACAGAATTCTCAACAGAGGAATCTCGAAATAGCCAAGAAACACTTAAGGAAATGTTCGACATCCTTAGTCACCAGTGAAATGCAAATCAAAATGGCTCTGAGATTCCATCTTACACCTGTCAGAATGGCTAAGATAAAAAACTCAAGTGACAGCACAGGCTAGTGAGGACGTAGAGCAAGGGAGACACTCCTTTATTGCTGGTAGGAGTGCAAACTTGTATAAATACTTTGGAAATAGATTTTCTCAAAAAATTGGGAATAGTTCTACCTCAAAACTATACCACTCCTGGACATTCCCCAAAAGATGCTTCACCATACCACAAAGATACTTGCTCAGCTATGTTCATAGCAGCTTTATTCATAATAGAAACTGGAAACAACCTAGATGTCTCTCAACTGAAGAATGGATAAAGAAAATATGGTACATTTACACTATGGAGTACTACTCAGCTATTAAAAACAAGGACATCATGAAATTTGCAGGCAAATGGATGGAACTAGAAAATATCCTGAGTGAGGTAACCCAGACCTAGAAAGCTGTGCATGCTATATAGTCACTTATAAGTGGTTATTAGCCATAAAGTACAGAATAACCATGCTACAATCCACAGACCTGAAGAAGCTAAGTAACAAGAAGGGCCCAAGGGAGGATGCTTGAATCTCTTTCAGAAGGAGAAATAAAATAGACATCAGAGGTGGGTAAAGGGATGGAATTGGGTAGGAGAGGGGGTGGGGAGGGGAACAGCAGGGATCAAGTGTGGGGGAGACTGAGGGAGAGAGAACTGAAATTGGTGGTGGTGGTGGCAGCTCTGGGATAAGCTAGGACAGGGGGACAGGGAAAACTTCCAGGAATCTGTGAGGGTGACCCTAGCTAAGATTCCTAGCAACAGGGGATGTGGAACCTGAAATGGACACCTCCTGTAACTAGGCTAGACTTTCAATGGAGGGATGGAGATACCAACTCACCCACAAAATCTTCAACTCAAAATTTGTCCTGCCTACAAGATGTGCAAGGGTAAACATGGAGCAGAAATTGAGAGAATGGCTAACCAATGACTGGCTAAACTTGAGACTCATCCCATGGGAGAGAGCCAACCCTCACACTATTAACCATACTCTCCTATACTTGCAGACAGGAGCCTAGCATAACTGTACTCTGAGAGGCTTCATCCAGAAACTGATGGAAACAGATGTAGAGACCCACAGCCAAACATTAGGTAGAGCTCAGGGAATGCTGGGGAAGAGGGGGGCAAAGAACAAAAGATCCAGAGAGGTCAAAGACTCCAGATGAAAATCTATAGGATCAACTAACCTGGGCCCATAGAAGCTCACAGAGACTGGACCACCAACCAAAGAATATGGGATGGACCTAGGCCCCCTATACATATGTAACAGATGTCCATCTTGGTCTTCATGTGGAACAGGGGCTATCTCTAACTCTGTTGCCTGCTTTTGAATCCCTTTTCCCTAACTGGGGTGCCATGTCTAGCCTCAATAGGAGAGGATGAGCCTAGTCCTACTGCATCTTGATATGCCAAGTTGGGTTGATATACATATGAGGCCTCCCTTCTCTGAGAAGAAAGGGAGGGAGGACTGGAATGGGGAGAGAGAAAGAAAAAGGGAGGGTCTGGGAGAGAGGAGGGAGGGGAAGCTGCGATCGGGATGTAAATAAATAATTAATTAATAAAGGGGGTTTTCCTGAGGATGGAAATGGGTTAGAAGGCTGGGCCAGATGCATGGCTCAAAAGCCTGGTCCTCTCTAGGTCATTTACCTAATGTCCATCTTGTCCTCGCTCAGAGATTGCAGGAATTTTCTAGAAAGTATATCCTCTATTTTGTTACATGTTGCCTTGGTGTAAAGGGGGTTTCAGTCTTTGTCAGCTGGCTTCCTTTGTGTTAATATTTTTTAAATAAAAATGTCAAATATGGTGTGTGTATAATATGTATGCATGTTTGTGAGTATAATTGCTGGTGCACACATTCGAGAACACACTGGAGATCAGAAGACAGTCTCAAGTGTCAACCCTAGCCTTCCATTTTGTTTGGGACAGGGTCTCTTTGTTAGTGCGTATGCTAGGCCAGTTGGCTGATGAGCTTCCATCTCCTGTCTCCCTTCTCCTCTTAGAAGCACTGGAATTACAGATGAGTGCTACTGAGCCCTTCTTTATGTGGGTCTTTACGGGACTCATGAGCATTTGAACTCAAGTTTTCATATTTGTATAACAAATACATCTTCCTAACCTTCATTACGTTAATCTCTTTCTTGACCATTTCTCCACAAAAACACCAGTCTTAGTCCAGAAACTCATATGCAAAACTTATGTGGTGTGATGATTAATGCCAGCTTGACATGGCTACCAGAATAATGATTAACTGTTGTTTTGGGAGTGTCTGTGAAGCATTTCTGGATGATATTAACATTTGATTAGTTTGACCCAAGGAACTAGATTTATTTCTCCAGAGTGTATGGGCTTCATCCAACCACCGGTGAGCTGCCAAAAAAAGAAAAAAAAAAAAAAAGCCAAGTTAAAGAGATTTTTCTTTCTCTGCCTGACTCTCTTAGAACTTGGACTCTCTTAGAGTCTTTGCTTGCCTTTGGACTTGGACTCAACTGAATTTACATCATTGACACTCTTGGTTGTCAGCCTTTGGACACGGATTAGGACTATACTTGGGTGTCCTAGGCTTTCAACTTGCTGACTAGAGATTTTGACACTTCTCAGTCTTCAGAATCATAAGAACTAGTTAATGTATAAAGTCAGTCTGTCTATCTATCTATCTATCTATCTATCTATCTATCTATCTATCTATCCATCCATCATCCACCATTCCAATTGGTTCTGTTTCACTGGAAAACCTAGTTACAAATCTCACTTTCATGTTTATTTTTTAAATGTCACCTGCTGTGACTTCCTGTTTCTGTTAGACGACTGAGAACTCCAATTCCAGTTCTGGCACTAAAACCACAGACATCGCAGAGAATCCAACTCTGAAGTAAAGGACCAGGCTTGCAATCTTCTTACTGATTTTCATCATTAGTCACTACTGAGATACTCACGGCCTTAAATTACATGATCTCCATCTTGGGGGCCACTATTGGTACAAGAGCATTTCTGATGTGGCCTGAAACTCTATACCTGCTTCTCTTCTTATAGCTTGTCTTTTCCCCATGATATTTCAAAGCAGCAGAATGTGGTCCCCACTGCTTTGAGGATCTTCCAGATGTGTATCTATTTCAGTGGACTGGACTCATTATTAAGATGTCAACTTCCCCCCAAAACATAATCTACATATTTAATGCAACCACAATCAAATTTCTAGAAAAAAAAAATTGGAAAACTAAGCTGGGCACAGTGGCAAACACCTGTAATCCTAGCACTTGGGGAGGCAGAAGCAGGTGGATCTCTGTTGAGGTTGAGGCCAGCCTGATTTACAAAGCCAGTCCAGGATAGCCAAAGCTACACAGAAAAACCCTATCTCTAAATGGCCGCCCTCCCAAAAAACATTGGAAAAATTAATATACTAGCACTTGGGAGGCAGAGGCAGGTAGATCTCTGATTTGGCTAGCCTGGCCTACAGAGTGAATTGAATGACAGCCAGGGCTACACAGAGAAACCCTGTCTTGAAAAACCAACCAAAACAAGCAAACAAAAAATAAACCAAAAACACACCCCTCAAAACACAACAAAGGAAATTAATCTACTACTTGATTTTTATACTTGTTGAGAATACCTATATAATAAGCATGTGGAGCAGAATCCATAGTAGGAATAAGACTATCTCTAAATGGCCAATGTTTGATTAGAAAAAAATTCCAAAAAAATTTAAGACATGTAAATTCTTTGCTTTTATGGAGATTTCCTTTAAGTGGGCCAAGACAGAGATTATTGAAATAACAAATATTTGACTTATGTGATAGTAGTCAATGCATGAAGCAGTAAGTGACCAATGCAAAGAGACTGGCTTCTAGGGCCATTTAAATAATATGGATCTAGATAATGGCTTGTTGAAGAGAGGTGTGAATAATGAGAAGGGACAAACAGTGGAGAGTGGTTGAGGGGCTAGTCCCTCAACACTAGGCTCTTGTTTGTCTTTCGTCCTTTCAAGAAGTCTTCGTCAAGTGCCTGCTATGTTCCAGGCAGTATTCTTGCTATATAAATAGGAAACAAAATGGACAAAACCCTGTTCCCCACTAGAATGGTTACTCTTACTCATCAGCTTTACACACCGGGGAAGAGGGAAGCTAAATTGAGGAGTTGCCTCCATCAGATTGGCCTGTAAGGCATCTTCTTGATTGCTAAATGATGTAGGAAGGCCCAGCTCCTTGTGGGCAGTACTAGGCTTGCCATGTAAAAGAAAAGTGGCTGAATTAGTTGGGATTTCTATTGCTATGAAGAGACACCATGACGACAACTCTTATAGAGGAAACTATTTAATTGGGCTTACAGTTCAGAGGCTTAGTCTTTTACAGCCACGGTGGGAAGCATGGCGGCATGCAGGCTGACATGGTGCTGGAAAGATAGCCAAAAGCTCCACATTTGGATTGGCAGGCAGCAAACGCCTGGCTTGACATCTACAACCCCAAAGCCCATCCCCAGTGATACACTTCTTCCAACATGGCCACATCTTCCAATACTGCCACTCCCTAAGAGCCTATGGGGGACAGTATTCCTTGAGAGTGCCACAGTGGCTGAGCTTGAGCCTGGAAACAAGTCAGGAAGCAACATTCCTCTGTGTTCCCTGTTTCAGTTTCCTCATACAGGTTCCTGTTCCAAGCTCCTGCTTTGGGGTCCCTTGATCGAACTGTAACTCTGTGGGTCAAATAACTCCTCTCCAAGTTAGTTTTAGTCATAGTGTTTACTACAGCAACAGAAAGCAAACTAAAACATCTCCCTTGGGTTGCTTTTTTGTTTTGTTTTTTGTTGTTGTTTGTTTTGTTTTTGTTTTGTAGAGAAGCAAAAAAAAAAACAAAACAAAAACAACATTATGATAATAGAAGTGGAAAATCAGCCAGGTGTGGTGGTGCATGCCTTTAGTTCCAGCACTCGGGAGGTAGAGGAAAGTGGATCTCTGAGTTTGAAGCTAGCCTGGTCTACAGAATAAGTTCCAGGATAGCCAGCCAGGGCTGTTAAACAGAGAAACTTAACAGCTGTTAAACAGGGTTGTTTCTCTGTTAAACAGAGAAACTCCTGTCTCAAAGCTCCTTCCCTGAAGAAAAAAAGGAAAAAAGAAAGAAAGAAAGAAAGAAAGAAAGAAAGAAAGAAAGAAAGAAAGAATGAAGAAAAGAGCAAAAACAGCGAAAAAGCAATAAAGGAAAGGATATAGACTATTATGAACATGATTTTGGATGAGGTGATGGAGACTTTCACTTATCACACGATAGCCAGGAAAACACTTACTAAGCATATAGCATCTGAAGGACACAGAGTTCAGCTTAGTCCAGGCAGTAATGAAAAGATAATCCAGAAGGAGGGATGAGCAAGTGTAGAATTCTGATATAGAGCACATCTCTGCCTGACTTGCAGCCTGAGGGTTGAATGAGATGGATTAGTGTGACAGGGCTGGAGATATCCCCCAGGACCTCCCCAACATTTACTCAGTGATGACAGGCTGTAAATGTCCTGACAGGGATGAAGATGTCCTAAAGAGAGACGCTTGTGTCCCTCCTTCCAGCTCTCCAGCTGTTGAGATAATAGACCCTAGGAAATTGAAATTTCTCACGGAAGTTTTCATGTTGGAGTCCTGGTACCAACTAGAGGAGGAATTTATTTCCTCAAAAGAGATTGCACACAGCACTGACCACTGAGGAAGATGCTGAGACGATGCAGTGTCAGCAGCAGACTACATTTTGACCAGAAAGGGCAGCCAGTTCACCATTTTAATTTACTCTCACATTAGGACCCTTCCTGCAAATGGACTTGTCAGGGGCCAGGCACTGGGTCTCCTCTACATGTGTTCTTCTTTCCAATCTGGCTATATTGAGCAAATTTTTCTCTGCATTACCCCATTAATTTTCTCTTTAATTAGCCTATTGGGGACAAGTGGCAGAGCCTAGTTTATTAGAGCTGCTAGGGCCTGGGGTTTGACCCTAAAAATCTCTGGTAACAAAGCTATGACAAGAGGGTTCTCAGAAGGCACGATTTGAGCCCTAATGGACTTGTTCCAGTGTGTTTTAATTAAAAGTATTCCGTAAAGAGAGGGGGATAATCACTCTTCCAAAAACTGCTTTTCCAAATTTGTCTTTGAAAGAGAGAAAAGAGAACAACAAACAACTGAAAACATAAATAAATGCATTTTGCTCAGGGACAGATGGCTAATGCAATGAGAGTGAATCACAGAGTCACAAAAATCACAGTTATGTCAAAAGCGCTCAGGCAATAGCTTGGTCCCTAATTAATAATCTCACGTTGTTAAATTCCATGCTGATAAATTTAGCTGGTATCAAGTGAAATGAGATAAGATGTTGTGGAAACATGCTTCCAGTAAGGCTGCCAAAGAATGCCTTAAAAACTTAAAATAATTGAAACCCTGTCCTGATAGAATTAAGCTGGATGCTCTCTGTCCTTAGCAATGACTGCTTGGGTCTGGTATGGAAAGGCAGAGGTGTTGGCATCTGATTTGGTAGAAGGGGTTGAGAGTGAGGTAGAAGAAACAAGGAGTCTGCAAAAGTGTGGGTGTTCTGGGTACCACCTGCCCTAGGAAAACCGAACCTGTGCCATTTGGGACATTGCTGTCAATGTGCACTCTTGTTTAAGTTATTGAAAGGTTTTGGTTTGGGGAGCTCAGGGGAGACTTGAGGTGAATTGTCTTTGGGGTAAGAGAGGCATTAGGAGAGTTACTGATGCCAATGACAGAGAGACAGTAGCATGGTGGGATCTGATGAAACAGATCCCTTCTTTAGGTCTCGGGAAAGGGATGTGTCGTGTCATGTCTCGGAATTGATGACTAGTCCAAAACTCTGACCTATGGCCAGGCTCTGCCTGATTCCTGGACAACAGGGAATGAAGGGGGAGCCCTGACTTCCAGGAAAGGAAGGCAGGACCCAGGATGTGGAGGGAATGGGAAGAAAGGGCACATCTACTTTATGTGCAGCCATTGCACTAGCAGCCCCTCCCCTGATGTGGTTGGGACCATTGCCTGGGCCTGTAAGCATCCTTGGAGGAGTGAGACTAGCTGGGAGTCAAATGAGGTGAAGGTAAGGACTTAACAGAGAAGAGGCTGTCCACAGGGGTGGAAGGGTTGGGGTGGGGTAAAGAGGAGGGGCTGGGAGAGACAACAGTACCAAAATGGTTTCCAATCAGATCAGCAGCTCCATTTCCCTGCTTCCATCAGTGGCCAGTGCTTATAATTGAGATAGGGGAACTTTTGGGGCCCTCTAGCTAGCCAATCTGGTTTAATCTTCCAGTGGGTGAGGCTCGGGTTCCAGTGAGAGACCTTACCTCAAAACAACAAACAACAACAAAAGCAATAATAAATTGGCAGAACAGGCAGCCATCTGCAGAGCAACAGTCATGGTTGATCTCTGGCCTTCACACACACACACACACACACACACACACACACACACATGCATGCACACTTGCGCACATCCCCCACCCCAAATCACAAACAAGGTTAAAATAAAAGTAGGTTTATTTTGGTACAGAACAGACTCAAAATGTGCAAATCATCACAAAAACATAGCTGTATAGTGAGCTGGGAGGGAGCATAATGCTCCATGATACAAAATGGACAGAGCATTCTTTGGGAGAAATACCAGATTGAGCAAGATTTAATGGTTGTGAGCTAATGCAAATCAGAATGACTGCCAAGTTTTATCCATCCATCTTAATGTACAGGCAAGGAGGCAAAATGAACGCTTACTATTTCTCAAAGTTTGCAATGTGGTGTGTGATTCCAAACAGTTGTTCTCCCTGTCACACCCTGTTTCAGACTCTGCAATCTACCCCAGGCCATTGCATCTCTAAGGTTCATGAGGGTGTTTGTGCTTTTGACAATTTGGCAGCCATTTTGTCTTCGTAAGATTTAGGTGATACCCATGAACATAATGTGCTATGGAAGAAACTGGGTCCAAAATAAGTGTTTGCCAAACCCAGAAGCTAGCCCCTGTCCTTTGATGTCAGAATAGCATCTCCTAAGGTTGATAGTAGCAGAATAGAATGGGACTCTAGGAATACTGGAATGTCCTATCTCTTGACCTATTGATGATTCCGTAATGTATACTAGGGTGTGATCTGCCCCCCAGCAGTTTCTCTGTTGACCACTGACATTCAAAGTAACTGCTGATCACAGATCAATATCCATCAGGCCAGACTTGTGGGTTTTCGGCTTGTTCTTTGTTCCAGATTTTGTTTTCACTCTTTTTCTGACTTTCGTCATTTTGAACGTGTTACATAATTCCATTTCCTCCTTTCTTAGTATTTCTCCCCTCCTTGTTTACTTTTTCAGTGGTTACCTTGGATTTCACAATGTAAGTTTACAACGAATTCAACTGTACTTTCAAAAAAAAAATTACACGTACTTTCATGGATGGTGTGTCTTGTAATAGCAAAACAACCAAATTCTTTCCTCCTTCTTTCTATCACAGGTGTTGTTCACTTTACTTATGGATTAGCGCGCATAAACACACACAAGAGATACTCGGGCCCACAGAACTTCATGTATTCCTGCTGTTAGAGAACAAGATGTTATGTTAGGTCACCTGAGAATAAAGGAAAGTGAGTTTTGTTTAACTTATTCTCCCCTTCTCGAGACAGTTACCTGAGAGCTCTGTAACCCTCACCCAGGAAGCTCCAGGGAGGCAGCTTTCAGGAGCTGTCACCCACATTGGGTACATGTGCACCTGGCTTCCGGTCATCCATGCTCCTGTAGGTAGCCGCTCACCTGCGCTCTGTGCGTGCATTCGCTGGCTCACTAAGCTAAGGTAGGATCGTTTCTTTGGTCCGTTGTTGGGTGCTATGTAGGGCAAATCGATGTTCACATGTCACATCACATGCAGCATTACCTTGTACGGGGTCCTGCAGGAGTTTCTTGTTTGATTATTTATAACTGTCTCCATATATAAAACAAAGCAAAACAAAAGAAAGAAAGGAAAACCCAGACGTTTGGAAGGTGAGCTCCATTAGGATCCACTCAGGATCAATTGCTGAGTGCTTGCTGTAAGCAGAGCAGTCTGGTGGACTTGGTGCTCTTGTGAATTGATGGGAAGGGACTGTGGGGTCAGGGCCTTGTGTGTGTGTTGGGGGTGGGGAGCAGATGCACGTCTCTCAGGCTGCCTGGTCAGAAACCATCACTAATAGCTAAACACGTCCACCTTTGAGTTAAATTTTTACTTTTTCCAAAAACACTATGTGCAAACAGTGTAGTCCGAGGTAGTACTGGGAACGTGTCGGGTCTGGGGCCTACACACTGTTTGTGTCACTCATGCCCTTTGGCATGAATGCTTCTGCCCACGTGGCCAAAGAAGAAAGATCTCGTGGATCTGTTTTTCCAAAGGACCTTTGTCCGACTTTGATGGACAAACAGAATCATGTTTTCTGGGATACACACACACACACACACACACACACACACACACACACACATTTCTACAGTGACATTTTGTTGTTCCTGTTTATTTTTGAGACAGGCTCTCACTATGTAGACCAGGCTGGCCTTGAACTAAGGGATCCTCCAGCCTATATCTCCCAGTGCTAATTAAAGGTATGTGCCATGCCTGGCCCAGGGCATATTTTAAAAGCAGAAAATGGGGCACCAAAAGAAGGAATGTGTAGCTGTGGTGGTGAGAGGTTGGGTTGACCTCTTAACTTTCCGAGAAGTCTTGGTTCTTGGGAACTTGACATTGAGTTATTAATCTATGTAATTTGCTGTCATAAAAAATTGGAATGGATTAACTCATTCAATAAATATTTTTAAAGCATGTACCTCAAGTCAATACTGTGCTAAGTGTGAGGACACAATAGGAAACAGTATCAAATGACATATTTATCTGGGGAGAGAGGCAAATAGTCACCACACAGATAAATACATAATTGGAAATTATGTGGAAAGGCAGAAGACTGAGGGACATGTAAAATCATGGAACACGGTGTGTGTGTGTGTGTGTGTGTGTGTGTCTGTGAAAGATGCTGCTGAAGATTGGAGGCCTAGCTCCCAGCTTGGTGAGAGACTGACACCTTTGAGCAAGGATCTCAGGATGTATGGAGAGGGGTCTGTCCAGGATGGTGGGGAGGAAATCTTCAGGCAGGAGGAGTGCTGTGTGGGAGAGAGCGTGCTTCCACATTAATCAGTTTCATATTGTGAAAACTTTCCAAACTCTGAAAGAGAAACACAACATCCCCTGCTCTTAGAACATCTACTTTCTCAGTGTAGTCTGGCCAGAAATGTGTCGAGAGGAACCCTTCAAAGGGACAGATTTCAGCCCTCTGGCCTGTAAACAAAATGCCCAAGATATTTCCCTGAGGCTTGAGGCCAGTTTGTAACTTGGCTTTTTCATCATCCCAGATGAATTTCCAAACATAGTAAAACAGCCTGTGATGAAATACAGTTCAAGTGACAAGGCAAAGAGCAACTCAGGTCCTCAAAACATTTTCATTAAGGAAAAAGGCATGGATAAAATTATTCCACCAATGCTGTGCGAGGGGGAGGCAGTAAAAATGACACCACCCAGACCCCACATTGTAAATCACAAACTGCTGTTATCTGGGAGGCTGAAATACACCAATTGCAGTCTTTTCATATCTGTTTTTAATCCATTCAACTAACTCTGCTCCTCTGGATCATTTAGCTATTTCTACAAAGTAAGAAGGAATAAATTACATTTCTTCTCCTTTCTTTTTTAAAAAGATGCCAAATATATATATAAGTGTGTGTGTGTGTGTGTGTGTGTGTGTGTGTGTATACACATATGTGTGTGTTTGTAGGGCCATCCACTGGAGCACTGGCAATCTACCAGAGCCCACACCTTTAAAGAAAACTCTCTCTCTCTCTCTCTCTCTCTCTCTCTCTCTGTCTCCTCTAGTAACTATCAATTGTCACTAGCTCCTCAGTTAAGAAGTTGGGAGCTTATGAGCCTCTCCCCATTTATGCTGAGATCTTGACTGGCTTGACCTTGTGTAGACCTTATGCAGACAACTATAGCTGCTGTGAGGTCGTATGTGTAGCAGTCCTGTCATGTCTAGAAGAAATTCTTCGTCCCAGTCCTCTAAACTTCCACATCTTATAATCTTTTTGTTTTCCATAATGCTCCCCTCGCCTCAGGAGAAAGGTGTGGTCTAGATGTCATATTTGTAGCCAAATACTCCACAGGCACTTATTCTCTATATTTTGATGAGTTGTTTCTACCATAACTGCTGTCTGCTACACAAAGACTTATCGATGAGAACTGAGCGATAATCTACAGGGCTCATCTATAGTGTTAATCTATAGATATAATGAATTGTATTTAGAAAGTCATTTGATACTAAGTCCATTTGGCAAACTAATAGTAGTGGGTCTGCCCCTATGACTTCTAATCTACCTAGCGATAGGTTCTTAGCCAGATTTACAGCACCAGGCTGTACTTCCTCCCTGGGAGTGGATGTTAAATCCAGTCAGAAAGCATTTGGTTACTTTTATAACATCGTTGTCACTATTGCACCATGGGCCTGTCTTGCCAGGCTAGTCATTACTGTAACTTGCAGGGTTCATGACGGTGTAAGGCTGCCGATGACGTTTTACCTCCAGATTTCTATGTAGTATCATTTAGTGTTGTGAAAGCTGACCAGCAGGCAGCAAAGTTTCCAGTTAGTGTTAGACTGATTTTTCCTGATGGCCTGTGATCAAAGAGTGTGGTATATTAAACAATAGGACTACCATCAAGTGCTGGGAGGTAACCAAGACCAATGACAATAGAGTATATTGTATTGTTTTAGGGGCCGACTTCTGGGAGGAGAAAATTATCTCCTGTGTAGGAAAACTGCATGAAATGAGTGTGTGACTGTGTGTGTCTTGTAAAGACAGCAGATTTTCATATGATTTTATCAGTTATCTTAGTATTAGCCCCCTCCATATCCCCTTCCTCTGCTCTATTCTCCCATTCTTCTCCCCCACATTTCTCCCTCATTTCCTCATCATATAACCTGTTTTACTATTTATTTACCTTAAGATCTCCCCCCCCCCGATGACCCCTTTCTTGTTTCCCCATTCCCATCTTGTGTGCACGTGTGCTTGTGCATATGTGTGAGTACACATAACATGTGTTTGCATGCGTTGGTCAATGGTGTGCATCTTCCTCTCTAGGGGTGCCAATGAGAAAGTCTCTTATAAGCAGAGATGTCTGAACACTCAGTCCCTAGTTGGTGGCACTGCTTCAGTGATGTGGCTTTACTAGAGGAAGTATGTCACTGGGGGCGGTCCTTGAGGGTTTGAAGACTCATGCTGTTTCTAGTTTGCTCTCCCTGCTTCCTGTTTTTTTTTTGTTTGCTTGTTGTTTTGTTCCCCACCTCTTTAAGCACTACCATGATTTTTCTTCAGAATCAAAACTCTTCCCAGGGTATGTTTAGCTCCTCAGAGAAGATCCCTTAGGTTATTCTTCTTTCTGGCTGATTGGATTCCATGATGCAGACCAACTCAGTCACTACAAACTTAAAGCATAATATAAAGATAAATACCATCTTATCAATAAGATCTTCCCTGACTGTTTTTCTTAATATTTTAGCTCCCTTCTGTGCCTTGTCTTCATTAATGCTTAAGTGGTTTCTATAGACGTGCTCACTTTCTATTTTTCAAAAAAGTTTTAGTTGCCTAGAGTAATTCACCCTACAGTCACTTACCTTTACTAGAATGTCAGCTCCATTCAGCTAGAAATTTTGTTCATATAGCTCAGGAGAGCATCACCAACTTCTGGAAGGATGCTGGCACAGGGAAGTCCTTTGTGATGATTGTTGTGATGTGTCGATCAAACCCAGTGCCTTTTCCATGCTAGGCAAGTGCTTTAGTACTCCAGTCCCCACAAGTGAGAACTAGCTTTATGTCTCATTGTCCAGTAATGAAGCGTGCATAACTGAATAAAATAGCCAAAGGGCCCTTCACAGGTTTCCTATTTCCAGACAGACAATGTGCGGCAATGCTTCGCCAGGTGAACATTTTACATCAAAACCTTATAGTGGTGCCTACATGCTTCCCCAGAACACTGATGTGGACACTGATTTGGTAGTTTACAGCATCAAAGCCATGTGCGATGTGCTGGAGCCAGCTGGCTAACAGCAGGTGTTGCGTACAAAGCCATGACGGAGAGACCGTCTGCCCTCAAATGGATTCAGCAGGGTTGTTTTTGAAAACATACCTAGATATTGGTTTCAGTACGTAAGCACATAAGTTGCCTACATTATCAGTTCTGGGACGCGTTCAAGGCCATGTCCTGATTCCTGTAGGTCCTATCTTTCTGCCACACAGATTGCCTAATTTTTGAACTTTTAAAGCATAGAGTGCTGCTTTCAGTGTCATTTAGTCATTTCCCACAACTCTCCAGCTTTTTGGAGTAGCTTTTAAAGTTGCTTGAACTACTGGGTAAGAGGACACTGGATTTCTATTTTTGTTCACCTGAATAAATGGAAGGCTTCTTAGAATCAATGCTGAAAATCACACAACACACTTTCTTATTCACCTGAAGACTGTTTTGAAGTCATTATTTGATGTCTTTAGAAATAAGACAGTAGATCTGAATTGGAATAAAAAACACAGAAAGGCATGTGATCTTTTCATAAAATTTCAGAGGGATAACAAAGAGGTGAAGAAGAAAAGTACCAATGCCAGGATTCAGGAGACCTAGTGCGTGGCTTCTCTGGCAGTTACCATGCCCTAAAATCCCCATTTGGTTGGTGGCAGGCCCACTTACCGGAGCTCACAAACCATAACTCTCATAGAGAGCTATGAATCATAGTCTCGCAAGGAAAGCTGAATGCACACCCAATCCCAAACAGAGTTTATTTTCCCAAACGGCTTCTCCTGGACCTCTGCTTCCCTTCCATGTGTTTAGGTCTTGCTGTGGTCATTCTCAATGTCTCAGAGATGCAGGAAGCACACCTTATTTATTCTCAAGTGAGTTTCAACCTGAACGTTTAGGTTTTGTTTTGTTGTTTGTTTGTGAGCTAGTGTTAATCCTCCTGCTACATCCTTTGAGCTCTCCTTCACAGATCTAACCACTATATCTGAGGGAAGTTTAAATAGAAATTAATAAACTTGGTCTTACTGGAGATGTAATGAGTGAAGCTCCTTAAGTCCAAAACCTTAAACCTACCTCAGCTGAGTGGAAGGAGCTTATTAACCACAAAAGACAGAAGTAAGTAGGAGGGTGGAGGCTGACACTGGATTTGGAGTGTGTTGGCAAATTCGTCTGTCATGAGAGCAGAGCCTCCAGAGACTTGGGGAAGTTCTGAGAATTTGGGGAGGCGGGGCTCCGCAGGAGGAAGTAAGTTACTAGAGGTGTGTTCTTCCTCTCCACCACCAGGTGTACAACCAACATGGCAGCTCCTGCTTTCATGATGTTCAGCCCATGTGTACAGGGCCAAAGAACCATGAACAGAACCTCACCCAAATAAATCTTCCCTTGTTTTGATTGCTTTCAGTCTGCAAAACTAATGTATCATCCTTAAGTTATATATCTGAGAGAATTAGTCACCCACCACATCAATGGTCAGTAAGCAGGAGGATGGGGAGAAACTTCACTACCCCATCTACTGAGAAACTGGATGCAAACTACCTCCTGCCTTGTTTAAGAAGTAGAGAAAAAAATACTATGCAACAACAAAACATACTATGTAAAACAAAGTCAGAAGATCCATTTAGGTTGGGCTCCTTGGGTGGCTCTACTTCAAGCCTGTGGGCCATCCAGGCTTAATTTTAAGCTACTGGCTATGTTCAGGTCTCCCCCATGTGTTTTTCATTATTCTAGAATAAGTAGTTAGGATGGGTTCTCATGGGAAAGACAGACGTCAAAAGATAAGCCAATTTGTTAAAATAAATATATGTATTTGAGGCTTTGACTCCAATCACATCTTCTAATCCTCTGTTGACCAAAGCCAGTCACATCATCGGGACCAACATCAGTGATGGCGAGAATCATAGTTCACCTTCAGTGGAGGCCACTGGACTGACTGGACTTATTCCATCTGAATTTTTACAAATGTGCTTTGAATAAAAAGGAACTATGGTGTAAAACGCCTGGGAATATCAGGCGTTCACAAGGTGTGGTAGTGTGTTGAAAGCCCCTGGGGACTTGCTTTCTTTGGCTTAGCACAGTGCTCCCCAGATGTATGTAAGTATATTGTGTTTTACTTTGACTTTGCAAAGAGTATTTACCTTCATGGAACTATATTTGCTGAATATTTATTGAGAAGTTCCGTCCCAAAGGATGCAATTAGACAATATCAGATGCTCTGGCTTGCATCAGAGACATCTTCCTTTGGTTTCTTGGCTTGGAATAATTCTAAAGATTCGGAATTCTTGGGTGGGCAGTTGATTGAGGGGAAGGGAGTTATGATTTTGGTCCTGATGATGGGTAGTGACTTTCTTTGAGGCTGGGATCGGAAAGGACTGGATGGACCAGACAGAATCTGACAAGGTTCTCATAGATTCTGCAAAAACCCAGCAGAAAACACCTGGCTATCATTCGCTCAGGCTCTGCTCTAGGTTCTGTGGAAGAAAATCATGAATGTGGGCTCCACAGGACTGTTCTCATCTTCTCTGCTTTCCAGACTGGTCTTGAACATTTTTAATGCTCAGGACTCTTTTTCTGTAGAATAAAGTTATACATTGTGTAGGGGTGAGGATTTTTTTACTTAATAGTAAGACTGAAACTCATTCTTTCTACATATTGAAGTATTTACAGAATAAGATAAGGGATTAATGATCATGTGCTGACCAAGGTCATCTGAGGACAGTCAGTGTGTTGCATTAGGATACTTCGGTCAGGTTTTGCTTTGTAGGATTCAGAGAGAATTGCTTAACACAGACTTTAATGAAGAATTTTGACTCCCAGAGGATGAGAAGAATATTGCCACAACCCCCACAGAACGGTGTGTCAGAGCAGGCAGGAGCTCAAAGGTTGCTTATCCAAATATGATAACTTTACAAATGAGTTAACATACAGAGGAAAAAATGAACTTGAGGTTATTTGGTTGAAAGAGGTAGAAGTGGATACACCTCTTCTAGCACAGGGCACTCAGGAGCATGAGGAACAGCGCTGTACCAAGAGCCTTATTGTGATTATTTATTTTCTTTTAATAGTTAGGTGATTCAGCTTATTACACACACTTTGCAGGTGATGAAGAAGGTGTAGAGTGGAGATGAATGAGCCAGGACACAAGTCACATTGAGTGGGCTGCAAAGGCAGGGTATAGATGCATGCCTTACTGACTCTTTTTGTTGTCATCAAGGGCATCCTGTTTCCCAAGGGAGCGGGGCCTATACATGATGTTCAAGGCTGCTTACATAAACCCTTCATCACGTCACAGGCAGAGAACACACTCAGAGAGGTCAGTCTATTTCCCTTTCTGTTAGAAGTGGTGTCAATTCTCAGTATTGTTCTAAAAACAGATTAGTCACAGGGGATCATATAGTGCTTGTATTATGAACCTGTACAGTCAGCCTTCAACATTGATGATGAAATGTTCTTTTGGAGCCCTAGCACGTCTCTGAGTCTTTCTGCAATGCCATCTGTACACAGAGTCCGTCTGAGAGTGAGCAGGTTTCATTGCAGCACAGTGAAATGTGGTGCAAGTCCCGGCTCTGCCAGAAGCTGGAACTTCAGGGGAACTTATTATGGTTTTAGCTCATGGCAGAGCCAGGACTCCCCAACATCTCAGCAAGTGGCAATAACTCTCAGGACTATTGTTCAGGGGATTCCAGCATGTCAGAGAAAGTCTCTGAATTGTAAGATTCCAAAACGAAGCCTTAGGGGAGGGAGTTCAGAACCATAATGAGCCACTTTCTTTGTGAACATCATTTTTGGTATTTTGGTTCAGAGCTTAACCTTTAACATCTGAGGGGTCTCTCCAGGCTGAATATAATTTTTAAAAATTTGCTATCAGCGGTCACATCTGCTGACAGAAACTCTTGTCTCTAATAATATTCCCTTTCTTTATAAAAAAAAAAAAAAGAAGATTTAAAGAAAACTTTATGTATGTGTGTGCCTGTATGCAGGTGCTCATAGAGAGCCGAAGTGTCAGATCTCCCTGGAGTCAGAGTTACAGATAGTTGTGAGCTGTCCAGTGTGGGTTCTGGGAATCAAACTCAGGCCCTCTGTAAGAATGACACAAACTATTAACTTCTGAGCCATCTCTCTAGCCCCCAACATTCCCTTTCTATTTATTTCTTATCACTAGTGAAGTGAAAGCCTAGCATATTACCAATGGCAAGCTCATGAACAATGAGAAGTAAAATAAATGTTTACAAGTTTTCAGTGTGGGCCCACGGATGACATGGGCTCTGAGTACTTGCTTTTGGCATATTTGTTGAGTGCAAAGAGAACATTTGCCTACCGTTTCTCTTTAAGGTTTTTGGGTTGCTGAAAATTAGCAGTAAATATTAGATAAGTAGAGAATTATATGAGTGTTACATAATAGAATATCATATATGCATATGTATGGTATAAAGATCATATATACATATATGACATATGTGTATACATGGTATAAATGGAGAAACTGAGTACAGCTTCTGTTAGAAGCCAACAATGAGATCACATTTTCATAAGGAGGTGTGATCATATTTGCAGACCAGCAGATGTACCAAGAGTCTGGCTCTAATTATGCATCTTGCCTAAAACGAAACACTTCAACTCTCCGGGTTCTTACCCCCATGGCTCCTCCATCCTACTCCCTATTGCAACCAAATTAAGCAACACTTAGACACCCATTTCCAAGGTCCTTTTCTGGGGTCTCTGTCGTGGGTACAGTTTCAGGGGATATAATGAACCCATGTGTTGCTTTTCTAGTCCAAGTGCCAGTGCAATAAGCCAGGCTTGGCAAGGCGGAAGTCAGTTTTCTTTAAAAAATTTTTTTAAATTGTGCTTTTTATTTCTTTGTGTGTGTGTGTGGTTGCATGTGGCATGGCGTACCCAGGGAGGTAGCAGGACAGCTTCCTTTTGGAAGTTCTCTTCTTGTACTGTGTGGGTCCCTGATGTCAAACTTGGGTCATCAGGCTTGGTGACAAACACCCTCACCCACAGAACAAATCCGAATGCATTCATGATAGCAGCAATGTAGAGTGAGGCCAGTGGTTTGGATACCAAATCTGCTCATCTTGGAGCCCTTCTCTTAGTTTCTAGGAGACACGGTTTATTTATTTAGTTTTTGGCACGTGCTACCAATTTACAGGAATTTCTGCACAGGTTAAAAGACTTAATGTTTGCCAAACACTTCATGTGGTCCCTTATGTGATAGACCATCAGTGAAAAACATTCAGCAATTAAAACAACTATCTATTTATTCACTTTAAATCCCAATTGCAGCCCTCTCTCTCCTCTCCTTCTGGTCCCACTCTTCCCCTTTCTTCCCTTTCTCCCTCCCTATTCCTCCGATCTAGGGGATTCCACTGTCTGAGGCCTCAACAAGAAATAGAGAGAGCGCCATGCAAAGTAGAGGATGAAGGATGACATTCTGAAAGAGCACGGCACACTTTCTGGACATCCTCATGTTTTAAAACGGTGAGAATTTGCTGGAGGAAATACAATCTCCGTGCTCAGGGAACTCATACCCTTTCCTGGGGAAAACAGGAATTTCCCTGAGAGGACTGTCTCAGGCTTTTTTTTTTTTTTTTTTTTCCTCCTGCGAGTAGATTCCCTTGTGCTTCTTAAAGTTTTGTTTTCTTGGCGTGGAGTCTGTTTTCCCTAGTTCACTGTGGGCTTTCTGAACCTTTCCCCCTTTGGTGTTGGGTTGTTTCAAACTGGTCTGTGGCAGGAATGGTATTTAGAGGAAAGGCGTGGGAAAGGATAGCTCCCTAAGAAAAACATGGTGGTTTAAGAGTTTGGCTACTTCCACAGGAATATTCCATCTTGGAGTTTTGTGAAAAGTTTTGGAGTTTTGTGAAAAGTCTTCTGTGTTTTTGTCTTTGGACTTAGGAAAAAGTTCTTCCCGGCCAGCTACCGTGCCTTTGAAGTCTCCACCCTCTTGGATGATTTGGGGAAGTGTTTTCCAAGCTCCTTCCTTCCTGAGTTTCCTCAAATTCGAGCCAAGAATTAGAATGGACTGTAGCTCTCTAAGCGTAAATAGTTTATGTTATTCATGAAATGCCTGCTCAAACTCACAGGGAGGCTGAGGAGTAGGGGTGAGTGTAGAATCTACGCTGTAGGTTTTAAATAACAGGGTGGAGCACTATTTAAAAAGCAGGGGCTTTGATGGAGCTCAGGTTAGCTCTTGACCACAAAGTAGATTCAAAACTCCAAAATGACAACTCTTGGATAGATAGTACACACACACACACACAGAGAGAGAGAGAGAGAGAGAGAGAGAGAGAGACAGAGACAGAGACAGAGACAGAGACAGAGACAGAGAGACAGGAGAGATAAAGAGATTTGTGTAATGTGGTGTGTGGATGATTTTCCGGCCTGTATGTCTGTGTACTATGTGCACACCCAGTGCTTGCTGAGGCCAGAAGACGGTGTCATATCCCTTGGAACTGGAATTACTGATGGTTGTGAGCTGCCAAGTGCATGCTGGGAAAACTCCTCAAGTGCAGCCAATGCCAGGGAGCCACATCCCCAGCCCTGTGATCTGTTTCTTTAGTCCTACCCTCTCTGCATTCTTGTTGCTGGTGGGAAACCAGCCTGGTGCTAACTGTATCTGCTGCTTCAGATATGAAGATGTTAAAGTTTGTCATGCATTTTAAAATTACAATTATTTCTCCAAATATACAAAATGTGTCCGAGAACTCTGAAGAGAGGATCAATTTCCAGCTAGTAGGTCCATTTGTGCCTAGATGGTAAAAATCCAGGAAAATCTAAAGTGCTTATATTACTCTGAAGTAAGAAACGAGATTTTTTTTTTTTTTTTAAGGCAAACATCTCAACTAAGTAACAGTGCTGGGTGAACAAATATTTAGGTCACCAACACCAGCCTCTTTCTGGCTTTCATTCAAGCTTGCAATCAGATTTATGATCAGATTCACAGTCAGGCTCACTGTCTCAGATTCTGTGTTCTAGGAGAGGCCCTTTCCACATACGACCTTTGGCCTGGAGGACTTCTGAATGTCTGGGGTATAAAAAGCAAACCTTGTTTCCAGCCATAGCCAGGTACTATGGCAGGGATGATGTAGATCATCTTTATTGCTCTGTCATCCACCAGGGCAGAGATGGAAACACTGTGAACCAGGGACATTGAGTTTTCTTTTTTACCAGTGCCTTTTAGAAGGTACCTGTTAGGAGTACTTAAAGCAAAATGGATGGCCCCTAAAATTGGGAAGTGAGCAGCTTCTCCATTTTCTATTTAATTAGCTTTTTGTTTGGATTTGTATTCGCTACTGAGAAAAACTGAATAGGAGCTAAGCTACCCATTTGCTGGAGCAAACAGTTGCTTAGACTCCTTTGAGGCTGGGTAGGAGCACTGTTTGTTTCCAGCTATTCCAAACAGCAGAGCTAAATACTAGGCAAACTCAACTTTATGTCAACGACAGTCACTTGTGATCCTTCCTGTATTGCAGGCATATGCTCAGTTCTGCTTGTAGCAGTGGTCCTTAACCCCCCTGATGTTGTGACTCTTCATGCAGTTCCCCCTGTTGTGGTGACCTCCAGCCATAAAATTACCTCCGTTGCTACTTCATAACTGTGATTTGCTGCTGTTGTGAATCATAATAGAAATAGCTAATATGTAAGATATCCTGATATGTGACCCCTGGGAAAGGGTCGTTCAACAATTAAAGGGGTTTCAACCCAGAAGTTGAGAACTGCTGGCTTATAGTGTTTGTGTCCAGTGAGAAATACTAACATTGAAATAGTCTAGCCTATTCACAGGTAGGCTTGGGAGGCTCCTGGTTTTTACTCTGTCATCCCTAGAGCTCCTAAGATCAATTTATTGAAAATCATAAATTCTTTCCCCACCCTTCCTCTCTCATCTCCTGCCTACCCTTTTCCAAGTCCACTGACAGGGGAGGTCCCTTCCATCTGACCCTAGCTTATCAGGTATCTTCAGGACTGGCTGCCGTATCCTCCTCTCAATGAACAATTTTTATTGGTCCCGATTTTCATTACCATTGCATTCCATTTCAGTTTTTATTCACTTAACTGTATGTGGAATAATATGGACCAGTCTTCCAGATTTTGGAAGTAGATGCAGAAGGATCAGGAATTCAAAGTCATTCTTGGCTATATAGTAAGTTTCAGGATACCCTGGACTACATGAAGCCCCATTTCAACAGATGAACAGATGAAGAGGTAAATGTGGCACATATACACACAATGAGATTTTGTTCAGCTATCACAAAAGAGAAAGGATTAATTTCGCAGGAAAAGAGATGGAGCCTGTAGAATATCCTATTATGTGAAGTAACTCAGGCTCAGAAAGACAAACGCTATGTTATTTTGCATACGTGGTCTAAAGGTTAAAGATGTGTGTTTAAGTGGAAGTTAGCTGAGGAGAAGCTGGAAAACCAGGAAAGGGCCCATGAAATGGAAAAAGAAGCCTTTGTTAAGAAACCTTAACAAAGAGGAATTGGGGGTCAACAGAATACATTCATGATGAAAAGATAAGAGAGCATTGCTGGGGGACAGGGAGGTGGGCAGAAATCGGGAGAGGAGCAGGGGGATTGTATTTCAACTGATGGATTTTTTGCCATTATTTCTAGAATGCTGTATTCAGTATTTGCATTAAATTAGATCTTGTAAGTAAAAAAATGAAAAAAAACCCTGAAAAATAATTAAAATATATTTTACTGTGTATTAATTTATTAATTCAACAAAAATTATTATTTACCTTCTAGGAACAAGGTATTAGTACTTATAATTGCCAGCACCAGCTCTGATGAAGTCTAGTCCTGAGCACAATCTCCTTAATAGGGCCACTGATTGATTTTATTTAATGATTCATTCTGGTCTGAGGGACCCTTGTTGTTTCATAATTGTCTTAATTTTTGTGCATTTGGGTCATTGTACTCGCTGGGTACACATTCCCGCCATCAGTGGCCTCTCCTGGCTTCCGGGGTTGTGTTTGTGCTGTCACATGGAAATGCTCCTTTCTCCATCAGTCATGATGGAATCTGTCTCCTTTTACAGCCTTTAACTGTCACTTTCCCCTGAAGCGCCCTGACCTTCCTCTTTCTGTGTTGCCAGATCTGTGAGGTAGGTCATCCAGCTTTACTCTAGCTGGCTGAGCTTTGCAACTACACATCGGGAAGTGCTTCCATAACACACCCAAAGCATTTTCTGGCTCCGTGCTTTCCTCGTTGCTAGCATGGTCCGTGTCCTGCCAATTCTTTGTCTCTCTGCAACACCTCACAATTTATGTTGTTTTGTTTTGTTTCTCTATTTCTTTTCTTAGTGATCATGGTGAATTTTAAACTAACTTCTCTATGTTTTCTAAGTTGCATATACTTGGGTCAAATTTTGTCTTTATGACATTCTTCAGAATCTAGCCTTGGTTTGGTCAGGACAACACCAGCCTTTCTAGCTCTTCTCTATAGGAATGGTGGCTAAGTAATTATCTTTGTGTGCTTTTATCTCATTTTTAAACTAAAAATTAATTCTGAAATATCTGTAACAAAAATTTTTCATTAAAAGTTTTTATATTTTTAAATTAAAATAGAATTACATCATTTTCTCCCTCCATCCCCTCTCAGTTGCCTTCCCTCAAGCCCCTTTCATCCCTTAACTCTCAAACTGATAGCCTTTTTTCCCTTTGATTATTAATGTACATGTATGCACAAACATATAACCAAACCATCTGAGCCTGCTTTTGGTGTTTATGTGTGTAAATGGCTTCAGGGATAGCCATTTTGTACTGGATAACTAGTAAGGGAGCTCATCCCTGGGAAAGGCTAATTCTCCCTCTCTCAGCAGTCATGAGTTGCCTGGAGTTCCTTGTCTAAGGGTCGGACCCCAGAAAAAAAAAATTCCCTTTCCATGTTACATGTCTTCTGATTAATGTAAAATTTACCAGTTGTAATAGTTAAGTTTCTCCAGTGTTTTGATAAAGACCGTGACCAAAAGCAACTTGTGGAAGAAAAGGTTTATTTCAGCTTACAGCTAGTGAAGGGAAGTCAGGACAGGTAATCTAGGAAGGGGCCTGGAGGAAGGAACTGAAGCAGAGACTGGGGAGGGATACAGTTTACAGTCTTGCTTTTCAAGCTCAAGTTCAGCTACCTTGCTTAAACCTCCCAGAACCACCTGGCCAGGGATGGCATGGCTGGGCTTCCCTCGTCAACCACTAATCAAGTCATAGACTTGCCTATTTCCCAGATGTCCCTAGTTTGTGTCAAGTTGCTAAAAAAAACAAACAAACAAAAAATTAATCAACAAAACAAACTAAGTATTTTTTTACTTTAATTTTTATCAATTTCACTTTATTCGCTTTGCGAACTAACTCTTAAGTGTACTGTTATTCAGCTCATCTCTCCAACTCTTACCATGTTGTATCTTTTCCTTATATTTGTACATATCCATTTATTTACTAATTTTATAGTATTGAGGATTAAAGGTAGGGCCTTCTACATTCAAGATAAGCACTCTTCAACTGAGCTACAATCCCAAACTTTTGGTTTTTTTCACTGTTTACTTTGAGACAGGTTCTTACTAAGTTGTCAAGGCTGGCCTTGAATTCGCAGCCTCTGCCTCAGCTTCCCAACTAGCCAGAATTACAGGCCCACACATCGGGCTTGGCTGAAATTTTGTGTATCTTAAAAACATTTTCACTTATGTAATCGAGAGAGCAGTGTCACGGAGTTAGAAGTTGGCGCGAGGAGTTTTGTTGCGTCTGCTTTGGAGTTCTACTTTTTGGCTTAACTGTCATTTTGTTCTGGGAAATGGGACAGTGCTGTCTGCCATGTTTACTCTAAGAAGGCAGCAAGCCAGGAACACACAGTCAAACAAGGGAAGTTTCTGGGCTGGCATGGTATTTTTCCTGTTAAAATGGCAACAAGTAAATTGTAACTTCCTTTCACTTGGTGTGGCTGCTTTGGAGTTGAACATTTCACACTGATTAAACTCAGGGCAGCAAATATTTGCAGGATTCCAGTTGTAAAATAGGCCCATGCATACCACCACCAGCAATGTGCACTTTCTCACCATACCATCACAGAAGCATTCTCGATCTGTCACTCATCTTTCAAGCTTATAGGAAACCCTTTATCTTCCCTTTGTCTCCTTTGCTTGTTTGTGTTTTCTCTTTGAGACAGGGTTTCTCTGTGTAGTCCTGGCTGTCCTGGAACTTGCTCTGTAGACCAGGCTGGCCTCAAACTCAGAGATCCGCTTGGCTCTGCCTCCCAAGCACTGGGGTTAAAGGAGGGCACCACCACCACCACCACCACTACCACCACGACCATCAGGTTCAACCTCCTATATTTAGAGGTCTTCGGATAGCTCATGTTTCTGACAGCCTGTTCTCATTGTAATGTCTACTTTCTTGACATTCTCCTTTTCTTCCACCTGCATTCTGCTCTCTGTGGCTTTTCCCCCAAAGTATTATATTTTCCTTAACTTCTTAAAACACAACAAAACAAACAACAAACAAAACCTTAGATCAGTTGTTGTGTGCCATATTAAATGGAGAAACGGGACGCACTCAGTGGAACCTATCTGATATCATAAGAGTGCCAAAAAGCTTCACCTGGTTATTAGGCGCCCTGCTTGTCACCTTTCTCAGCTGTGGCAGTGACGCTGAGATCTGGCTGCTCTCTATTCCATGATGGTGACATTGAGCACTGACTTCTCTCTATTCCATGATGGTGATATTTAGCACTGACTGCTCTGTTCTAGAGTCTTTACCACATCATCAGGTTATTTCTATTTCCTGTATTGTGCATGTCTAGAACCTTCATTTTCTTCTGCTTCATGGTTCTTCAATTGCCAATCTATAGTACTCTGTTTCTCTTATTGTAGCACTCCATCTGGAGCGCAGCAGGGTTATTTTTCCATGCACATACTGGCAACATTTCTTTCTTTTAGAATAAAAGGTTAACTATACACTTAAGAGGAGTTTAGTTTTTTTTTTCAAAATTATTTTAGCAGCTTTATATCTAAATATCAGCAACAAAGATAGTTTCTCAGTACCCTAGTCATATTTCCCTTATTAACACCTTAAAAAATTAGTTTTATTTACGTGTTGGTGTTTGTGTGCATGTATGCCATAGATGTGTGGATGTTGGTAGAGGCTGGAAGGTGGTGTTGTATCCCCTGGAGCAGGAGCTGTAGGCAGTTGTGAGCCACCTGGCATAGGAGATGGTAACCTAACTTTGGGTCCTGTGGAAGAGCAGCAAGCAGCTGTAACCATCAAGCCATCTTTTCGTCTACTTATTAGCATCTTATATCCCAGTATGGTTCACTTTCTATTATTTATTCACTTATGATTGGCTCATTATCAGTGAATCCAAAGTAATGATCAAGTCCAGATTTCTTTTAAAACCTCCCTTCTCAATTTTCCTTTACTCCTGACGGTTCCACTTAATGTGCTACCTTTCTTTGTTGTCAAGTCTTGAGAGAGTCCTTATGGCCATGTCAGTTTCTACAACTTTATTTTGATGCTCTTTCTCTGAGTTTTAGGCACCCAGTGTTTGTCCAGCATTTGTGACCTTTCTCTTATTGAAGTTTGTCTGATGTTTTTCTCAGGATTAAACCGGAGTTACATGTTGTTTGGGGCAAGACCAGACGGTCGTGTGCAAGTTTTCTTCATGTACCACGGAGGGTTCCACATTGGGTTATCCTTGTGGCTGCGCTGATCTTTACCCCTTGGCTGAGGTGGCTTTTCAATTGTAAGGTTCCTCCGCCAACGTGGTTCTGCATTCTACTTCTTGAGATGGAGTTTCGGCAGCCCTCACTTAAAGGCGTGGCAATGGAAGATTTGAAATTCCAAGCATGGCAGAATTGTCCCTTTGGTGGTTGTTGTTGCTTTTAGTGACATTCAGCCATTCACTGATCTCACTGCAGAATTCACCCATATTTATATTTACATTTGGAATTATAATCCAACACTGCTTAATTTAGTTTGTTTCTAAAACTGGTCCATCTTTGTCCATCTTCTCACTCTATCTGCTCCTTGTTCCCTCTGATATGCCTCTATCAGAATTGCTTGTATTATTTGTGTTTTTATTTTTGAGGTTTTTCTTTTTCCTTCAGCTTCTAGCACTATAAGATGTTTTATACCTAACAGGTAAAATTTTCTCTAGTCATAGAACCAGCCATTTTTTTCTAAGAATTTCTGTTTTGTTCTTTTACTGGAGAATGTAGAATCCAGGATCTAAATGTCTGAGACGTCCACCATGACTGGGTTGTCATGGCTTCTAGACTCTGGCAACTGACAGAGAAAGGAAGCATGTTTATATGCCAACCTCACTACAGTCATAATCTATAGAAGCTTCTATTTGTACCTGTTTCCACATCCAGTGAGGCACAAGTTCATTTCCCTTCATCTATATCTGTGTTAAGCTCAACGTGAGCTCAGGCTTTAGCCACATGAGTCATTCTAGCCTTTTCCTTCTCATCTGTAGCCTCCTACTCAGACAGTGAGAAATGGCATACGCTGTTTAGTGGTTCAGGTTCAGCCTTGTGGGTAGTGTTTCAGAATGACTTCCCTGCTCTCGGTGGGGTGCAGCGTTGCCAACTGAAGCGCAGAAATGGAGAGTGCACATTTTGTGCAGTTTCTTCTGCCTCCAGTCAAGATTCCATCCGTGTTTCGTGTTACTCGAGGCTGCCTCTTCCTCCCCAGTTTTCTTAGGTGATGGTGTTTCACACATTTGCAGTCTGGTTAGCTTGATTCTGAATTCCTTCCTGTGACTCCTTAAGTGCATTTTCATGCTTGCACTCAATCAGGGTCCCAAAATGCTGAAAGTTTTGAACAGTTAATATAGTCCAGAGAGTCTTCATAACTAAAGTATCACAATGAATAATTTTCCTTCCCTAAAAGCCCCTGTACCTCACCTGTTCTTATCTCCTCTTCTCCTGAACCCTGGAAACCACTGACTTTTTTTTTCCTTTTTTTATTATTACCATTTATTATAATTTATTCAATTTGTATCCCAGCTGTGGCCCCCTCCCTCATCTCCTCTCCATCCCATGCTCCCTCCCTCTTCTTTCCCTGTGGCCCTCCCATAGTCCCCTGATAGGGGAGGTCTTCCTCCCCTTCTCTTTGACCCTAGCCTATCAGGTCTCATTAGGACTGGCTGCATTGTCTTCCTCTGTGGACTGGCAAGGCTGCACCCCCCCCCCCAGGGGAAGGTGGTCAGAGAGCCTGCCACTGAGTTTATGCCAGAGAAAGCCCCAGCTCCCCTTACTAGGGACTCATCTTGGAGACTGAGTCTATGGGCTATATCTGAGCCAGGGTTTTAGGTCCTCTCCATGCATTGTCCTTGGTTGGGGTATCATTCTCTTCAGGGCCCCCAGGGCTCAAGTTTTATGGCTCTGTTGGTCTCCTTTTGGATTTCTCCTTAAGAATTTAAAATTCTCCTTAAAAATATTTTTTTTAGATGTCATACAACTGGAAGATGGTCTGTATTCTTTTCAGGATGATGCATTTACACACTTACCTTCGTCCATACTTTTGCATGGGGTGGTGATATATTCCTTTTTGTTGCTGACAGTATCATATTGTATGACTGTAGCTGTGCCAGCTTTTCATTTTGACCTTGAAAAGTTTGTCCTAGTCTTTCTTGCATTTCCAGTTCTGATGGAGATGAATCCATTCAGCTTTTGTTTGTTTAGAAGCTCTTGATTTATCTTCCATATTTCTCTTCCACACTCAAAAAAAAATGCATTCTATTTTTTTATTGATTGCACAATTTCTGATGAGAAGCCTGTTATAATTCTTATCTTTGGCCTTTCTGAATAAGATGGGTTTCTGCTGTTGTTGTTGTTCCTCTTGGGAGATTTTATTTTATTTATTTTTTAATTGTGTCAAGCTAATCAGCTCAGTGTTATCTAAGCTTCCTGGATCTGTAGTTTTGTATCTTTCATTAATTTTGGAAAAATTTCCATCTTTTATTACTTTTTGGCATCATTCTCTTTTTCTTCTGTTTCTGGTATTCCAAGTGCACATATATTATTTTAGAAACTTCCAAAAAATTCTTTATATTCTGTTCTAATGATTTATTTTTTTGTTTATTTGTTTATTTGAATTTCACTTTTGGATGTACTTATTGACCAGTGGTCAAGATCACCAAGGCTTTTTTGCTTCTGTTAAGTCTACTGATAAACTCTGTTGGTTTTTGTTTCCAACGCTAAAAAAGTCGTTCTTAGAGGTGTGTGTGTGTATGTGCATGTGTGTGATATGTCTATGTGACATGTGTGAATAGGCACATGATATTATTGGTTCAGCTGCATACTGGAATGCAGACCCTTCTGGCCTGCTAGAATGATGGGATAGCTCTCAGAGAAGCAACTGTAGCAGTAGCTTAGAGATGCTTGCCTGCATGGTTGAAGTACTATTCTCCAGTATTTGGTATGTTTCATAAGTTACTGTCTATTAAATATTGCTGTATGTCTTGTCAGCAGAACACATAGAAATGAAGGCATAGAAATAGAGATTTCTCTGATCACTAATTGTCCAGTACAGTAGGTAAATCTGGGTTTCTCTGTATTTCAAAGGAGAAAAAATTTTACTTAAACAACATTGGTCACTCCAGGGTCCTTATAAAATAGACAAATAGCAAAACTGATAAGATGTTACATGCTGCTATCAAAGGAAACTACATTTAGCATTCACATGGTCTAGTGGGATGCCTCTTGACAGCATCCTGACTGAGTTGATAAGTGTGTACGTAAATGCAGGAGGCATGGCATGGGAAGAAAGGGATGGTGAGGGTCTCATCCATCTGAGGAATGAGAGTCAGAGTTATCCAGAATTAATTCACCTGAACTATCAGAGACAGTAGCTGAGGGCAAACGGAAGGTAGACTAGAAAGTAAGGGAGGGTGAAAATCACTGATGCCTGGAGGATCCCTAGAGTGGCTGATGCTCCACCAACCTTCATCTTGTGGGCTTTCCCAAGACAAAAGACAAACTAGATTCCTGGATTAGCTCCTTCCAGATGAGGTGACTTTATGAGATAGGAATACATGGCTGTTCAGGCTATTTGGGTAGCCCCTGGAGAACTACCATTCCCATTTTCCTGGATCTGAACAGTGCTGTGTGCTGACACATCACAGATGAGTCCAGCGTAGAACTTGCTCTTGGAGGAAGAGAGCAAGATGATGCTTGCAACTCAGAAGAGGCTGGTGTCATATGACCCCTCCATTTTGTGGGTAGAAAGGCAGGGCAGCCTCTGCTTTCTGCAGTTAGAGCTCCTCATGTACAGGTTTAGGCATCTGTAGCACCTATATTGCTTTTTTTCCCCTCTGTCTACCCACTCCCTTGCAGGTAGATAGTCTATTGATCACTCTCCAATTAACCTGCTGCATCCAAAGCTCTTTCTCAGATGCTGTTTACTGGGTGAAATCAATATTTGACATACAACGAGGTGACCTGAGATCATATAAAGACATATCAGCTTATCTCAACATTTTCTGTAAACACATGAGCTTAAGTATTAAGAGGAAGAATGGCAGAAAGTTATGTTAGCTAAGAAAACAATGAAAAGGTTTGAATTTTGTGTTAAGAGTGAAATAGGAGATAGAGAATATTACTTGATAATGGAATATCAATGGATTATCAGTATTCGTGTGTGTGTGTGTGTGTGTGTGTGTGTGTCTGTGGAGCTGAGCACCTGTGCAAGTGCAAAATCCAGAGATGAACATCAGATGTCTTCCTTTATCTTTCTCCACTTTATTTCCCTTTTCTGTTATTAGTTTTGTTTTATTTTGTGCATGGTCTCTCTGTGTAGCCCTGATTATCCTGTAACTCACTCTGTAGATCAGGCAAGCTAGCCTGAAACTCACAGAGATCCATCTGCCTCTACCTTCTGAATGCTGGGATTAAAGCCATGCAACACTGCTGCCCAGCAGTCTTATTTCCTAAGGAAAGGGTCTCTCATTAAACCAAGACCTTCATATTTTTCCTGGCTAGAGTGGTTGGCCAGCAAGCTTCAGTGATCCACCTGCCTCTCCAGCACCCTGAGGGCTGGTGCAGCCACATGCTCAGCTTTCTCTGTGGGTGCTGGGAATGTGAACTCCGAACCTGTGCTTGCATACCTAGCTCTCTTGCCATCTCTCTCACAGGTGTTGGAAATGTAGATAAAATATGATGGAGCTCATCTAGGATGCTGTTTGTGGGAGTGGAGGGTCAGGAGGGAGGGATTCTGGGAGGGAAGCTGTATGGGCCAAGATTATTTAAAAAAAAGAATTGCGTAAGTTCATACAAGTTCAGCCTGTGAGGTCTTGGATCCTGTTGGCCTTTTCTGAGGTCCCATGTGCCTTCTGCTGTACTATGAACAAGGGGCAGAGCCTCACCGCCTGTTCTGTCTTTTCTTCCAAAGTGAGAGGCGAGGGTCATCTGTGGAGAAGTGAGTAGATGGAATTTTCAGAGTTTCTATTCTGTTTACAGTAGTTATGATGATTTCATTCTTACCACTATTCCTTGAAGCGGGGTGAAAAGTTGGCCTGACAGAGTGCCAGGGTCATACTGTGCATCGAAATGGAGCCAGCACTTGGAAAGTCCAGCAGCGTCTCCTTTGGTGTTCACTATCCCTCTGGCTCATTAAATGATGGATGGTCTTCCCGATTGTCTCACTCTCACATTGTGTTTTTCTAATCCTAGCCTGTATGAAAATCCAGTGGGCTAAAAACACAAAAAATGCAACTTGTAAGTAAGTCTTGAGCTTGACCTTTGGAAGGCAGAAACCATGTCTATTCACTTCATTGTTGAATCTTCATCCTGCTTCAGATATTGACGAAGGGTAGCTAGGTAGGTAGTCAGCAGATTTGCTGGAAAACTGAGTGAATTTTGAACTGGTCGCTTAGTACAAGCGAGGTCTTTTTTTGGCATTTCCTGAAGTGGGATAAAAAAATCTTGTCTGCTCACTAAAATTATTTATGTGAAAGTGTTTCAACAATTGAAAGAAACATCCGCATGGAAATTTCTGTTAAGCTGTTGGATCTGATCCTTTGACCTGTAGGGAAATGTTGGGTTTCCCTTCAGTGCCATGTGAAAATGCTTTCTGCTGTAATGCTGGCAGATAGTTGTACATGAGACTTAAATGCTCCCATTGATTGGCAACCCAGTATGTCCAAGTAAACCGTGTTATTGGCTAACTCTGGTTCAGTGTGACCTGAGAGGCCCCTCTTAAGATCTTGTTAGGAAAGGAGAACTTCAGATCCCGATCAGGGCCTGAAGCAAAATCCACATTTAATAGGACTATGTGCACATGACAATCTGAGAAGTAACTGCTCCAGGTGAGTTTTTTAAATGCACATCGACTGAAAAGCTTATTCTTGGTAATATTTGGTCACTTACCTTGGTTTTGCCTCTTGTAGCTTTAAGCCTAAGTTACTTTTATTGCATATGACAGCTATTTAGAGACTTGAGGATAGGATCCAAATGTGTCCTTGACTGGGTTCCTCTGAGATTTGAGGCTAGGAACCCTTCCTGCCCCAGCTTGCCAGCAGGGCTCTTGTTCTGTGGGATTGTTTTCACACAAATGCCAGGCATGTGAGGTGGTTATGAAAGGAGTCACTGGCTGTGTCTCCCTTTGTCCTCAGGTTGGGCAGATTGGGAGCAGGAAAAAACATTCTGAGCAAAATGTTTGTGCATCCACGCGCCAAAGCAAACACACAGGATGAGACCACTTGTCTCAGCTTTCATGATTATTTTCTGCAGATGGTGGCTTTTCCCTAACTTTTCCATCCTCCCAGGCACTGCTTTCGAACTCAGTCTCTTAGTTTGTAAGTGAAAATACCCTGTTAGTTCAACTGCCTCTTATATGACAAGACTAGAATGTAGATGTTTTTGAGATAAAGGGAAAGTATTTTTTTTTTTTTGCATTTCAACCTAACTAGCTCATAATATGCTCTTAATAAATGGTTTTGAGTACAAAGATGAATTAATGAATGATGTGATTATAAAATTTTCTTGTCACATTTTGAAAACATAGCATTGTGTCCCTCACCTAGTGTGGCATGATAAAGCAGGCAGAAATGTCATATGCTGTTCAACCATTATGGAGTTATTATTAATTCTAATTCAGACTTTTTATTTGATGATCTCAGCCTAGTTAGAACAGACGAGAATGTGGTTCTCACTATTATGGCTGTATTCAGAAGGCCAAAATAACCTGTACTAAGTCAATTTAGCTAACCAATACGGTGACATTTGCTTCAGATGACATTTTTAGAGTTTTTCCGTTGGGGTACGGGACTTTCCAAAGCCAGGAAGGCCTTCCTGACTCAATACGTTTCAACTTCCTTCCTTCCCATCATTCCATTAACTCGGTAGAAACCGTGTCCATTGCCAGCAACCACCCTCTCTCTATAACTGTGACCAAGGCTGCAGAGGGGAGAGATGAATGCAGAGTACATGGGTAACACAGTGATCCCGGATGGCGATGGGAAGCATGGCATTTTCTGGTATTGGATGTAATAATAGGTAGAGACAGAGGAAGGAGAAACAGACTGGCCCCTTTGCCATGGCAACAATAAGTGCATTTATTACATAAACAGAAGAAGGAAACGCATTTATTCGGTTCCCGTGCTTTTCTTTCCCAATCCCCAGGCCCTCTCTCCCATTTTTATTTTAGTTTAGACTCTCCAAAGAGCAGTCAGTTACCTCACGATGACATCAACGGTTCCTCTAATGCCTATGTTAGGCAGGTGTATGCTGACTTCATATTTTATTATCTAAGTAGAAACACATAAAGTTTTCTTTAAAAGCTCACTGAAGAATAGCCCGAGTCTTCTTTTGTCAGGCACAAAGAGATGCTGCCTTTTCAAAGTCTGATCTGGAGGCAATCTGCTTACAAGCAGGAATCAAGGCACAGCTTTCTTCCTAGTTCAGTGTCATTAGAAAACTGTTTGGTTCACTCATGTCTGTCTCAAGAGTAAATGGTCATGGGCACATCTCTGACAAGAAGCGCTGTGTGGTCCTAGTTGAAAAAGAAAACCAGTGTGACTTGAGCAGCAGCCTTCAGCTCTTGGTACCTCCAAGGGCACTTGTCTTGACTGTGCTGCTGTGTTCCTGATATCTGCTGGTCTGCTGCAAAGAACAAGGCCATTAAGCATTTACGAATCAAACATTGTACTTTAGGAGCTAGGAAAGATGAGGGAAATAGACAGCAAGGTCGCCAGAGCATTGCTGTGTTTTCACAGACTTCTCTTTTGGGGAGTCAACAAACTGAAGAAAAACAACAACAAACCTCTTGATCCCCATTTAGTGAGATTTCCAAATAGCCTACACCTGCAGCAGGAACCGTGAAATGGTTTGGCATAAGCTGATGAGGCAGGAACCTAAAATAGATCAGGTCAATGGAGGCTAACATAACTCCACCTTTGGTCATGGTGCTAGGGGAGGAAGCCAGGATCTGGTGCTGTAAAACACAGGTGCTCTGAGCTGAAGTTCCACATTCCTTATTTACTAGCTAAGAAGGATACTTACCGTCTCTGAGACTCAGTTTCCACAATCACCGAGTACAACCAGAGTAAATCCTACCACAGGAAAGGGTTGTTAGGATTAGCACAGAACATGGAGGAAGCTCGACATACAGTTTTCAGATGCAGTTTTCGAATCCAGGAACCCCAGCACACTTCTATTACCCCTGTGGTTTGGATCTGATGAATCTGTTTGTCAGGCGTTCTGCTTTCTTCATTTTCTTTGGCTGTAGTCCATTAATCTTTGCTTCCCTCCTAGTATTTCTGTACTTTTTGCATACAACCTTCCTAATGTATGTTTCTTGCTTTGTATCTCAATTTTCAGAAACAGATTCGCACTCCTTATGACATACCATTTTATCAGGATTTCAAAGCCTGATGTCCAGTATCTTGTCCATTCCTGCCCACATTCTATTGGTTCTGAGACAGAGAACCACTACATAGTGGGACATGTCTCTGCCCTTTTCAAGTAGAAAACAAGAAACAAGAAATAATTGCTCCCTGGAAGAGTAATTACTGTGTGCTGCACTGTACCTCTCCGAAATGTGTGTGCTGAAGCCCCAAGCATATTTACCTCTGAACATGAATGTACTTGGGGTAGGGCTGTCAGGTGGATCCTGATTCTATCTGACCAATGTCCTTAGAGGAGGGAATCTGGACACACGGGGAGCTACTGGAGGGACAGACTTGCAGAAAAGAGCCCTGTCAACACAGCAAGAGCAGCCAGCCTTAGGCCAAGGGCAGGCCATGGGAGGGACAAAACCTACCACCGTCAAAACCTCTTTCTTGACATCCAGCCTTCAAAACCTGGAGAAAATAAAATTCAGCTGTAGCAGATGAATAGAGTGATTTTTAAAGCGATTTAACTAGCTAGCCATTAGCAAGGTTCAGATGCTGTGCTGTGCTTAGGATAAAGCTTCATTGTGGAGCTGGTGTTCCGGAGGTCAGAGAAAGGCAGTAGCAATAAATCAGAAAAATATGTCACATGGGACTGAGAGCTATGAACAGAAATGAAGGAATTTGTCACACGAGGGCTGCAATTGTGTGTTTATGAAGGCCTCATTGTGGATATGACATTTTAGCAAACATCTGAATTAGGTGAAAGAGATAAACAGAGCCATGTGGAGCAGGAGAGGCTGTCACGTGCAGGGGCTAGCAGTGGGAAACCTCCACCTGGGACTGTGCTGTGTGACTGTTCAAGGGTGTCAGCGTGTGGCCAGTGGGGCTGATCTGTGAAAAGGGCAGGAAAGAGCAACACTGCAGAAAGGCAGAGCGTTACACTCCACAGCTTCTGTGGACTCACTAGCCTACAGAGTTAATTCAGAGAAGAACGGAATAATGGTGTCTGAGAGTAATGGAGGGAAGAAAGGAGAGAAAGAGAGAGAGAGAGAGAAAGAGACAGAGAGAGACGGAGACCGACAGAGATTGAGAGAGGAGAGAGAGACGGGCAGACAGAGAACCAGAAAGAAAGAGGCAAAGACACACACACAGAGACAAAGAGACTGAAAGAAAGAAGCCAGTCTTGAAAGGGTCATAAACCATATGAATTTATTTATAGGACATTTCAGAAAAGCAAAACTACAGAGGCAACAAATAGATCTCAGTCATTATTGGAACCAAGGGAAGGAAGAAAATCAAAGGTAAAGCACAGACAATATTTTATCTAAGTGACCATTTTGCCTGATGTAATGGTGGGTTAACTCAACACTATTGATGGATTTGTCAAAGCCATAGAATTTTATTTATAGTACACAGTGGCCCTTAACATACATTTAAACACACACACACACACACACACACACACACACACACACACACACACACGCAGACACAGGAGGATCCCTGAAAAGAATATGGAACATGATGAGCAGTTTATTCATATCTTCTAATCTTCAGAGGGACTGTTGAGAAAAGTTGCTGACCTAAGTAGCTTTGGAAATAAATATCAGGATTATTCATAAGCCCTATAGTCTAGCTGATATAGCTTCTTTTTGGGGTGAGGCAATGAATAACGTTAAACAGATATTTCATGGAATCAAATAGTTAGGTGAATGGAACTCAGCAAGGACACACACAGCCTTATCCAGATCTTTCTTTCTAATACTATTCCAATAAAAGGAACCAGATGTCACTGGAGGAATGAGTAGTTCCATAGCATTGGGTACACAAGATGAGTGTAGCACGGGCTATTGTGGCATGAGGCAAATATACCTTAAATATACCTAAAATGATGAGGTGTGTTAAAGGGAAACAAAAGCCAGCTTTTTTGAGCCTTTAATGATCCAAAAAGCAGTTGAACATCACTATAAAGTATCATGGACTTACAATCTAGAACAGAAAGTTCATATTTATGTCAAAGGATGCAGATAAATCATTCAGTGCATTGACAAGTGGTGGAAAACAGATCAACGACACAGCTGATTCTCCAGTCCCTGAGTGTGGGCAGAACGTGATGATTTCTTTCCGAAGAACAGAGTGTGGAGAGGAGGAAAAGTCACTTTAAGAGGTAAAGCCTGATACTGCCACCTCAGTTAGGTTACTAAGGCCAATACTGGCCGAAGGGAGTCATGCTGATGGCATGCAATCTTGATGTGATGCAACGAGAAAGAGAAGATAACACTGACTTCCCAAGTCTTCACTCCCTTGACTCATACAGCCGCAGCCTAATCATAAGAAGAACACAAGGCAGTAGCTGAGGTTGATGTCACCGGATCAAGACTCCTCCAGACCGTGAATGCTATCTAAACCCAGCAAAGTCTGAGGAGCTGTCGTGTCAGGCAGCACGCTAGTGGGGATCTTATGGCAAAAGAAAATGTAATGTGTTAGTAATGTGTTAGTATTGGTTTATTGATTTGACCAGTGCATCCTATGAATGTAGGTTTCAGGTCAGAAGGGAAACTCGGGGGCATGAAAATTGTGCCATTTTTTAAGTTCAAATTTTCTGTAAATTCAAAGCTACAATAATAATGATAAAAATTAATAACAACAATGATGATGATGATAATGATAACCAAGATTCTTGAAAAAAAAATTCCTTCCCAAGTTTTACCCATGCCAGCCAATCCAGGATGTATGGTGATGGGAGCCAGACACCAGGGTTTTTAAATTTCCCAGGTACCATCCACACGCAGAGGTCTGGAGCTCTCTGGTAGAAGTGGCACTCTGTAATTCATGACAGATGTTATGAGCTGGATGAAGTGCTTGTTCTTGTTTCTATTTTATACCTTTGTGAGGCTGTGTTTTTCAATCAGTGAGATAAATATAAAGTCCTGGAACAGGTTGCCCATTTTGGCACCACTTGATGCCATGCCGTTGGAGACAGAGCTATTAACTGATGACTGTATCAAGTGTAATTACCAGCATCATTAGATCTTAAATTTTTCCCTATAACTTTCCTCTACTAACAAAAAAAAAAAAAAAAAAGAAGAATGGAGGGATGGTTCAGTGAGTAAAACATTTGCTGCACACACATCGAGAGCATGGTTCCAATCCCAAGAAGCCATGTAAAAGCTGGCCATCATGGCACATATCTGTAAGTGCAGCATCGTGTGTTTCGTGTGTGTGTGTGTGTGTGTGTGTGTGTGTGTATACAGGTGGATCCCAGTGGCTCTTTGGGTCAGCAAGTCTAGCTGAAACTGCAAGTTGGAGGCATAGTGGGAGACCCTGTCTCAAAAAACAAGGGGACAAACAATAAAGACACCTGGTACCGACTTCCAGCTTCTATGTACATGTGCGCCCCGTATACCAGCTGTTCTCAACCTGTGGGTCATGACCCCTTTGGGGATCCCATATCAGATATCCCGCATATCAGATATTTATGTCACAATTTATCAACACAGCAAAATTACAGTTAGGATTAAGAACCACTTCTCCACACAAACAAATGGGGGGGGGGAAGTCATTTATATGCCTACTCTTCTGTCTAATCCCCATACCTCCCTCCATTGCCAGAACACATCAGTACGTGTAGTACGGGGCTCCCTGAATCTGTTCTGTGTGACTCCTTTGTGCCTGCGAAATACTGGCATTATCCTATTAGCATGTGACCTCAGAATAAAACCTATCCTTTATAGATGATAAGACATATACACTTTATTTTAAAATGATTCTTGGGTGTATATATCCTTTTACCATTTGTCCAAGATGAAGACAAAGTTGAGCACTAAGGGGATGGGTAGGCCTGTTCCTTTTCATTTACAAAGAGTGAAATCCTGGCTGAATATTCCACACTGAGGCATGTAGAACATCATCAGTGTGTTTCAGAGTTGGGCGGTATTTGATTTTATAGTCGTTGGTGCTGCAATGCCCCTTCACATAAATGCATAGCGCGAGACGGCAGAAACATGTAGGACCATGTCAGAAGCGTGGGAAATTCTGTCGCAACCCAAACCCCAAATTCATAGAGCGATGGTTTATGAAAGTCAAGCCAGCAACTCAAACAGCCTTTTTTAAGATCAAATATTCTAACACAGATAGAATAACTTGTGGCTTACCTGCAGAAGAACAATGGCTGAGAAATATCGAAAGTCCTGCTTTTCCAAAATTAAACTCTCAGGTTCCTGAAAGAGCAGAAAACTTCACATGTACCGTAAAACCCTGCCATCTGTAACAATAGCTGAGCAACATTCACTGGGGCAGCTGGCTTGGGGCTGTGCACATTGCATGTATGGCCTGAGCGAAGGCTGTGGTGAAGTCACAGTGTGCAAACCAGGCAAGTGTTGGAAGGGAAAACTCGCATTTATTTAACTTACTATTTATGTTAAACATACTCATTTAAAACATTTATTTATGCTTAAGTTTGAAGTGATTTTTAGTTGTTGCGCCTATTTTTCCACAGTCTCCATATTCATTTATACTACACCATATGGGATCTTGATCCACAGTTTATGAAGCTGGGCTCTTGCGGAAGCTACCCGTGGTTCTGTTCCTCACTGTGTCTGGCCTGTCTCTGCTATGGGGGGGCTGACACTGCAAGCCTCAGGCTGTGTTACTTTGACTTTTGACTTTTGGGATGGTGGCAATAGACAGCATCTCTTTGCTCTATCTTCTCCTTTCTCTCTGTTAATGAACTCCAGCTCTCATTTTGCTCTGGGAGTATGATTCTCTTCCCTTCTTAGTCTGTGTGGGAGTAATAGCTTCCAGCTGTTACTAGTTTCTAGGAAACACACACATACACAAACACACACACTCTCTCTGTGTGTGTCTTTCTCTGTCTCTCTCCATATGAGTATATTTTAGTATCTTCAATTAAATATATATTTATACTTTCCCTATCCTTATATAAGCCATCTCTTTATTAAAATTTTTTGAATCTGACCCTTTGAAGGTATTACTTATTTTCTGTCAGTGTATTGAGAGATATAATTAGCACATAGTTGTTACCTTCCTATTCTTGGGGTTGATGAGCCCCGACCCTCCTTTAAAGCTAAGACAGTGTCCTGCCTATATTCTTGGATTTAAGAAAGGACTTTTTGTATTTTTTATAAAATGATGCTGTTGGTAGAAAATGTTATTTTCTCCAAATCCTTAGTTGGTGAAAGCAAGAGCTGGCAAGCGCAAGGTGTTCCTCCACATTTTTTAAATTTCACCTTTGAAGTACAGAGCCTGGGAACCGTTCATCTGAATGAGAACCCAACTTGGAATACAATGAGAATTCAGCCACAATTTCCTTTTACCACAAGAATCTTACACAACTGGTGATAGATGCCAATGACAGTCACAGTAGACACTCGAGTTCCTGGGGTCCCACTGTTTGCATAACTTATTGTCCCCTTCTGGTAAGGGGGAAATAGTATCAGGGGAAAATAGGAGGAGTGAAAAAAAAATTAAAGAGGCTGTTTTCTGTTTCTGTTTCCACAGAAGGCGATGTTACCACATGTGGTGTTTGAGTCTTGAGAACACAGTATCGTGTTTCATTGAAAACTTGGTAGAGGAAAGGGCTGAGAGGCCACCAGGGAGTTTTAGTAAACAGTTCATGGTTGGTTCAATGAAGTGTAGGTATTTGGTGATAGTGATTAGAAATTCTAGGTTTGTGGAGGATAGAGAGGATGGATTCGGGGGGGATGAATAAAAAGAAAGAAATTTTAGGTTCATATATCCAGAAATGTTTACATCTTTACCACAACCAAGCCTCTGAGTATAAATACTTACTGAAGTTCATTTATAAACCAATCTGTCACTAAGCAACACACACTGAACATTTGTATTTGTTTGTGTTTTAAATTGAATGTGTTTCATAATGTCAAGTACGTCTGATCTATCACGGGAACAAGACTGTTGAAGTAACCCATGCTTGGGTGATATACAAGAACGTGTTTATATCAGTCTCCTTGGATTTAAAATCATTCCAAATTGAGAATGTAACGTCCTTTTTGTTGTATCAAAGCATGGTTAACGTTTATTCTGCAAAGTTACTAACATTTTAATTTTTACTTGTTTAGAAATAATTCTGTTGTTTTTTATTCTCATTATCTTTCCTCTCCGTGATACAAATATACAAGGCAATCTTTTAAAATTCTTTTTTTTTCCTTATGCCTATCGGAAATGAAAACCTTAAAAACTAAGTCATAGGGGCTGGAGAAATGACTCAGTGGTTAAGAGCACTTGCTGCTCTTGCAGAAGACCAAGAGTTCAGTTCCCAGAACCCACAAACATGTCCTCCCAGTACTCCAGAGAATCTGAAGCCCTCTTTGGGGCCCTGAGGGTACTGCAGGCATGTGCACATAGATCACACAGGCAAAACACTCATACACATAAAAATTTATAAAAATTAAAAACCTTAGTAACAGAGAATTTTGTTTTATAGTTATAATACAAACTATTCAAACAATGCCAACTATTACTCATTTGGCACAATTTGTGTTGGGAAGCAGCTTATAGAAAACCTACGAGTGGCTTTAGTAGATTTTCTACTATGTGGAGAAGGTTGGTCACAGAGCGAAGGAGGCTTATATTTAGCCCTTGTAGGGCAGAGGCAGGAAGGCCATGAATTCTAGGCTGCATAGTATTAATAAGGCTGAAATTGTAAAAGGCTGAGACAATGGAGGTTCCCAGTGATTTTAGGGCATTTGGGGACCACCTACAGATCTAATTTTTCTGCTACTTGAGTGTTGAAATATCTCTGCTTCAAGGAGATAATAAAACCCACTGCCTTTTGGCCTGCCTGTTAACGGCGGGTGGAGTTCTACAGGGTGTGGGCGTTGGAAATGTAGCTGAGATTATTGTAAGAAAAAGAAAAAGGTGGTGGGGTTCTAAAGACTAAGCTATCTCCCGTTAGAAAGAGAGGCGAAAGACAGGGGAGGGGCAAGGTCCATGCTGCCATGCTCCCTTAAGATAATTCCATCACAGAGTGACACGCGGCAGCTGCTTGTGCTTAGCGGTGTTTAAAATCAGAGGCACCCTAGAAGATCAAGAACCGTCGAGATAAAACCGGAACACAGAGTCTGAAGTTCCTGGTGAAGTTCCGGTCTCAGGTCGAGCCAGGTGGGGAAGATTGGTAATGGCTCTCAGCGAGTTGGGAGAGAATTGCTGAGTCTTTGCTGCAGCAGAAAGCTCTGTCCGTCCCTGGTGATCTATTTGCAGTTCGGCTCAGCACAGCCTGGTTTGGATGCCTCAGTACGGTGCCTGTGGCCTGGGGTGTGCTGGGTTGCAGAAAAGCATCGAGCAAACAAGGACAGTCATCGGTCCCAAGTAACCTTTGGCGTGGGTCCATGTAGATCAACGCTGGAAAACAGATTGAGGAAGCAGAGGCCAAATTCAACAGATGTCCCGGGATCAGAGCCCTTGCTCATACTGACCCCATCCTCTTTCCCCTCCCACTAGTCCCTGCTTGGAAGTTAGACGTGAAAACAAAACAAAACAATTAAAAACAGGAATTCTTTAACAGTTTCTGTCAGTTGGCAAACAGATCTCATTGAAGAAATTAAGTTCAGATGCGCCAGGAAAAGAAAAAAAAAGAAAAGAAAAGAAAAGAAAGAAAAAAGGAAAAGCAAAAGATCCACCATATCTGACGCTGTATTTATGGGACCTGAAATTCTAATTCTGTGTCTCCCCGCAGGTCAGGCTGTTCGCATGGCACACGACCTGGCCGCTGGCGCCTTCAGCTGCAGCTCTCAACCACACACGCCGCTGGCCCTTGAACCAGCCCCAGATTGGCTCCAGGGCCTCCCATACGCCAAGATCTGTGGATATTCAAGTGTCTTATATAAAATAGCCTAGTGTTTGCGTTATAACCTAAGTCCTTCCTCCATCAACTGTAACTTACCTGCAGATCGGTGAGAACACTTAGCGGAATATAGAGAGTTGAGCCATGATGGGGTAATGACCAGGAAATACCATCACTCACTCGGTATACACACAACTGAACCTTGTTTTTAATCTGCTGTTGGCTGAACCTGGGCATGGGTGAGGGCAAGCAGTACTCAGCAGCTCATAGGAGAAGCTCTCCCTGCCTTGGCTTACACGTTTTAGCCTCTCATCCCAGACCTTGTTTGAAATGCCCCAGAGAACAATCTGGACTGACCTGTTCCCTGTCGCTTTCCCATGCTCTCTTCCAGCTGGAGTCACAGGCAGAGGTTACTATGAGAGGCCCAGCGTGGGTCACACGTTGTGTGGCCTCCCTTTGCCGCCAGCATACTGTACCTGGCAGCCGGACTAGACTCACGTGCTTGGAGTCAAGGAAAAACACGAGTGCTTTCTTTGAGCAGTGGAGGGGGAAGAAGGGAGAGGGCCACACCGATGGCCAAGGCAAAGGATAACTTATCTCTCATGATCTATTAATTCCAAACAAGGGCTCTGGAAAAAAAATAACACTGAGGCTTTCCACCATGAATTTGTACTGTCTGCAGTAGGTACCTGGGAGAGTTGGATTATCAGTCAGTGAATAGGCCTGGTGGGCTTTGCCTGAAAATCCCATTATATTCCTGCAGAGAACAACACACTTTATGCTATGTGAAAATTGGTTTACAGTGTGTGTGTGTGTGCAGATAGATCATAAGGAAAACCAGAAGCGGTGGCCACTTTAAGTTCTGTAGGAAATGCATTTCTGTTCAGTTGCAGAATTCTGATTTCAGCCTAATCATGTATTTATAGACCTCTTTCAGGTAATGCTTCAGAAGCAAGTCCCCAATACTTGTTATTATAACTTTATTTCTCATTATATTTCAGGGACAAAGAAGTAATAAATCCAGCTCACATGTAAAATTTGATGAATTTATGAAATTTTCTTACACTACAGTGTCCATTTCTCATAAACTGGCAGATAGACAACAAATTTAAAGATACAGCGTGAAGTAGAACCAATGTTAATAATAATAGTAAATCCTGAGGGAAAAAAAATTCATGTTCTGGTACTTATATTATAATAATATAATAAATAATCTATTGTATTAGAATATAATAATATAATAACAATAATGAATCCTGGAGGAAAAAATCTTGGGCGAGATAATTTTTATTCTTAATACAAAATTATAACCAAGTGACCCTGTGTGGGGCGGGGGCCGGGTGCCTGGTGTATGTGCCTGTGGTGAG